>NW_020940527.1:16609388-16712281 GCF_900497805.2 Vombatus ursinus
GATAGATAGATAGATAGATAGATAGATAGATAGATAGATAGATAGATAGATAGATAGAGGGCACAGGGTGACTTGAAGATGAGTGGGTGATTTCTGGAGAATAAAATCAAGGGGTAAGAGAGGATTATACTGGAAGAAGGAGAAAGGGAGAGGTAGAATGGGGTAAATTATCTCATGAAAAAACAGACATGAAAAGGCTTTTTACAGTGGAGAGGAAACAGGAGAAGGTGAGAAGGAATGAGTGAATCTAATTCTCATAAGATTTAGCTTAAGGAGGGAATAACATACACAATGGGGTATGGATATCTTTCTTACCCTACAGGAAAATGGGGGGGCAAGAAAGAGGAAAGACAATAAAGGGGAGGGCAGATTGGAGGAGGGGGTAATCAGAAGCAAACACTTCTAAGGAAGGACAGGGTTAAAAGAGAGAATAGAATGAATAGCGGGGGCAGGATAGGATGAAGGGAAATATATTTAGTTTTTCACAACATGAACACTATGGAAGTATTTTGCATGACTACACATGTATAACCTGTATCAAGTTGCTTGCCTTTTCAATGAGGGTGGGTGGGAAGGGAGGAAGGAGAAAATTTGTAACCCAAAGTTTTAAAAACA
Source organism: Vombatus ursinus (assembly GCF_900497805.2). Lineage (NCBI taxonomy): Eukaryota > Metazoa > Chordata > Mammalia > Diprotodontia > Vombatidae > Vombatus > Vombatus ursinus. The sequence continues at coordinate 16,610,004 of NW_020940527.1, forward strand.
CATGTTAAAAATTGTTTTCACATGCAACTAGGAAATGAGAAATACAGGAAATGAGGTATAGAAATCTATCCTGCCCTACAGGAAAATAGAAGGGGAAGGGGCTAAGAGAAGGGAGGGAGAGATAGAAAGGAGGGAAGATTAGGGGAAGGGGTATACAGAATGCATGCCATCTTGGGGTGAGGGAAGGGATGAGAGGGGAAGAAAATTTGGAACTCAAAGTCTTGTGGAAGTGAATGTTGAAAATTAAAAATAAATAAATTTTAAAAAATAATAAGTTCATTAATGAGTGAAGCTTCTGTGTTGAACAGATGCTTCCATGAGTTGTACCATTCTGTGATTGATTAATACTTCATTGAGCATGACATGTCAGTCAAATGATGTATCTACTGAGTGTTTTTTCTGATTCTCTTCTTCCGAACTATTCTGCTGAGCTCACCTTACTCCTAATTAGCAACTATAGTAATCATCACTCCTAGCTTTAAGCTTAGGTGACACAATTCTGAAATCTGTACTTTGACCTTTCTATCTCTGTCTTTGACTCTATTCTCAACCCTCCCTTTGATAGGCAGTTAAATGAATAGTGGGTGGAGAGCTGGGCCTTGAGTCAGGAAGAGCTGAATTCAAATCTGTCCTCAGAATTTACCAGCTCTGTGACCTTAGTCAAGTTTAATCTCTGCTTCCTTAGTTTCTTCAACTGTAAATGGGGATAATAATGATACCTACCTCCCAGGGTTGTTGTTAATATCAAATGAAATAATATTTAAAAAGTGCTTAGCACGGTGTCTGGCACATACCAGGTTATGTATTTCTAGATATAGATATTAGCATATAGATAGAGATATTAGCATACATATGCTATTATTATCTCTCAGTCTCTGTGCTCTCATCCTGTCTCTGTCTATGAGATCTCTCTCTCTCTCTCTCTTCCCTCTCTCCCCTCCCTCTCTCTCCCCCTCCCCTCTCCTACTTTCATTTTTCTGTGAGTAAACTCATGACCCCACCTTAGCAAATAGTAAACAAGTAATCATTTTCTGAATATAATAAAATAAACTATATTTGTTTCATAACTATAAATAATTTCTAATATCCATTATTCCAATATACTATAGCTTATAATGTTAAAATGATCTTATCTCAGAACTCTGAGTCAGAATAAATATTTGCCATAGAAATAGAAACAAAGCAGACTTAACTCAGCAACAGATTGCTCCATATGAAAAGGTAGAATAAGGAAAAACTTCTGAGCAAAACATGAAAGAATAAGGTGGCATAGTGGATGAAGTGATTCACCTGAAGTCAGGAAGATCTGGATTCAAATCCATCTTCACATAGTTACCAGCTCTATGACCCTGAGTAAGTCACATAACTTCTGTCTGCATCAGTTTCCTCATCTGTAAAATAGAGATAATAATAGCACCTGACTCTCAAGGTTGTTGTCAGAAAAAAAAAATGAGGTATTTGTAAAGCATTTTGTAAATCTTAAAGCACTATATAAATAATTAGTGGGTTTTTGTTGTTGTTAACAGAATTGTCTCCAAATGAAATGAGTGCTTATGCTGAGGAAGGGGGTTCCTCAACACTATAAGTTTTCAAATGAAGGCTGAATGCCCACATAAAAAGGATATTGTAGAGGCCATTATTTGGGTAGAAGAAGTCCTTTTCAAGCTTTGGTGACATTACAATATTATCTTATGACACAATCTAGAGCTAAGGATGTATGTCAGGTGTTCACTTAATGTACCAGAGCAAATTCTTTGTGGTTATATTGCTAGACAACAGTTCCACTTATTGTTTATTTTCATAGAATTGTAGACTTGCAGAATTAGAAAAGACCTCAGACATTATCTAGTTCAAACTCCACCAAAAACAGGAATCCTCTATAAATTTCTTGATTTATGGTCATCAGGCTTCTACTAGAAGACTACCAGTGACGGGTAACTCATTACTCCCTGAGGCAGTTCATTCCATTTTTGGACAACTCTAATTGTTAGAGTTGTAATTACTTCTAGTGAAGTCTCTGGGGTTATTAATTTTTGCCTTGCTTAAATTTAACTATAATGTTAGTCTACTTTTATGGCCCTACTGTAACTTTAGATTTCTGCAGTCATGAAGAACTTTCCATCTGATCTTAATCAGGCTAATTGTTTAATCTGTAGGCAGAGTAATAATTAAAAAAAACCTCTCTCTTAAATAGATAAATTCCCCAAATTATTTCAGGTCATTTTTAAAACATCACATTTAATGAGCATCATTCACAGAATCATAGAATTTTAGAGTTGGGAAGGGCCTACTGTAAGAACCTGTTGACAGCTTAATCTTTTAGATGTAGATGGCATGATCCAGAAAGTAGAGAAGCCATTTGACCAAGGTCAAACATCATATAAGTGGCAGAAATGGGACTGGAATCCAAGTGTAGACTACTAAGCCAGTGTTCTTTCTGTTAACCCTTTTGCTCTACTATTTAATCAGTATCTAAAATCTGTTTAGTGCCTACTAAAGATAAAACATTACATGGAATAAAGCAATAAATAAAATATCTTCCCTACCTACAAGAAGTTATAATGGAGGAGTTATAATCCATGAACATACACAACTTCAATGTAGAAGCAAATGTATTAAGTTATTTAAAGCAGTTAAAGGTACAGATTCCAATTGAAAATGCATAGTCCTGGAATGTCATAAAGAAGGTTTCATTCTTAGGCCCCATTATGGATGTAAGGAATCACTATTGAGCAAAGCCCTGATGGCCACTGGTTGAGAATGTTGTAAGGAGGGATACCTGTACAGGATGAACAAGATAACCTTTGAGGACCCTTCTATTTTTGTTATTCTGTAATTCTGAAGTAGGTGTAAGAACTAGAGGTATAGGACATAAGGTATAGGTAGAAAAAATGCACTTAAATATGTCAACATAGCCTCCTTAGTAATGTTAGGAACCTCTAGTTTTGTTTTTCTTCTGGCAAGTCATAAGATAAGCATTCCAAGATTGAAGGCACATTAGCACATTTCCAAGCTATCCAACAATAAATTATAGTAGTTGAGCCATAGCATTGCAAAAGCAAAGGTTAATCATTTTTCAATAGTATTCACCTAGTTCATAATTTTAGATTTTGTGCAAATGGAAAATTGCAATCTTTAGTTATCTTTTCCACAGGGGCTTCCTGGCAGCTCTGAGTCAAATATGATAGATATATTACTACTGTAAAGCCTGTTTACCTCCAGCAAACATGACTTATCTTGGGAGATATTGTTTGAAGAGTACACTAAAGTACTGTGGAGAAAAATATTTATGAGGATTGATCTGCTCACATGCTCATATAGTATTTGTCTTTCTCCTGAATCTTCAGTGCTGTATGATGGCAAATTTAGTTCATCTGTTCAAATGAATGTATTAAATTTAACTCCTGATAGGATTGATTTACACCACACAAAGCTTTTTTTCTTAATTCAGATGCAGGAGAATATCACCATGTAGGTGAAATATGTTGTTACTTATAAGAGATAATTTAAGCTGTTATTGTCCCCCAAAAATCTTTTTCCATTATTAAAAACTCAATTAATGAGTTACTCCTTTTGAATAAAATTTTACTTGAAAAATTTAATAGAATTAACTAACTAGCAGCAATGCATATCTTAGTGTAAGAATAGGGGATAGAGAAAGGACCTGCAAACTCCTTTTTTTAAGGAATTTTCTGATGAGGAAACTCCTTTTAGCAACTCAAGCACCCTTCCTACAAGTGGTAGAAATTTGCTGAGAACTCTGAGAAGTTGTGTAGTTAGTATGTATCAGAGACAGGATGTAACTCTCCCTTTCTTCATTCAGATAAGCTCTTTACCTACTTCAACATGATGCTAGCTCTAACATCTTAGTATGAATCCATTTTTATGTTACTGTTACTTCCTAACATCTAGGTAATAAAACTGCAATGAACGTCAAGTGGGGTAGAGCAGAAGTATACTTAAGAACGCAACTGGAAGAAGAATTTGTTATGTATATATTTTATTTGTGCACAGTTATTTTCATGTTTTCTCTCCAATTAGACAGTGAACTCTTTGAGAGCAGACACTGTTCTGTTTTGTTTTTGTTTGATTGGTTTTGGTTTTGGTTTTGTCTTTCTTTGTATCCCCAACACTGAAGCACATTCCCTGGAACATACTTGGCACTTAAAATGTTAATTCACCTGCTTTTTAACTGAATAGCTGAAGAAAGAATTTCAGAAAGTATACCACTACTTTACGTGGTCAGGTCTTGTTGGGGTGTTGCTATGAAAAGAGTAGCTCTCAGGGGAGGTGGGGACAATGTATGACTGAGGAGTAGGGAGAAGGGGAATGGAAAGGGAGATAAGATTACATTTAACCTACTCCAATTTTCTATAGGCCTGTCCCTATATTTTCCAATTTTAATTGACAGAAAAATAATTTTTAAACTTCTACTTAAGTAGAGCCCTATTAGTCTTAACCAGTCTTGCCCAGAGTTGAGAAGTTCTATTCTGAAACTTTCATTTTCATTTGTTGGATTGTTCTGATGGGAAAATGCCAAAGAAAAAGCACATTTTACATGTTCCAAACTTTGTGCACAATTTCTAAAGTGTAATTTTTTTTTAATGACAGCACTTACATTTGGCAAATAATTTGTCAGTTCTTTTATAACTTGTGGGATTAAATAAAGAGGTTGGATTCAACCTCTTGGAATTCAAATCCTACCTCAGCAAATAACTAGTTGTGCAACTTTGGACAACTAATTTAACCTCTGTTCCTCGATTTGCTTTTCTATAAAATGAGCATTTTGGATGCAATGGGTTTAAACTAAAGACTCTTCTAGCTCTGAATTTATGATCTTCTATTCTTAAGAATATCTTATATTTTTTTATTTAGAAATTTCAATAAATGAATATTGATTATGGATAAAGAAAAAAATTCCTCCAAGAATTTTTAGAACTCACAGTGACAGTGAGTTTAACTCCCATATTTACATATTCAGGCTCAGACTTCAAACCTAAAGGGACTGATTTGAGATCACTTAAATTCATCACATAGAAACCTGAGCTCATTAGTTTTACCCCCAAAAAGTCTCCTCTTCCAAACTTCCCTGTTTCTGGTGCAGTCACCACCATTCTTGCAATCTCCGAGATTTGTAACTTTTGTATTAACCTATACCCCTCACTCTTCATCACCTCAGATATCCAATCAGTTCTCAAATCTTGGCTATTTCTACCTTCACAACAACTTTCTTATCCAACACCTCTCTGCTCACATAACTACCAGCTTAGTTGAGGGCCCCATCTTTTCCTGAGGAAATTGCTTCATCAGCCACTAATTGTTATCTCCAGTCTTGTCCATTCTACACACTTCTGGCAAAGTAATTTTCTTAAACACAGATCTGAATATGCGACTCCCCTATCAGTCAACTCAAGCTATTTCCTATTGCTTCTATGATAGAACATAAATTCTTCAATTTACCTTTAAAAGCTTTACACAGCCTGGTCCCAATCTATCTTTCTAATTTCATTGGTTATTACTCTCATTCCCACAGTCTCTGCTCCAGACAAACTGGCTTTCAATCTATTCCTCATACACAACACTTCATTTCCATTTTCCATCTTCATGTTCCCATACCTGGAATACACTAATACACTCCCTTTTTACCTACACCTGATAAAGTCCCTATCTTCCTTAAGATTTGTCTCAAAAAATACATTCTACATAAAGCTTTTCCTGGTTTCCTCAACTGCTAGTTAGTACCCTTTCTCTCAAATTATCTCTTATTAATATATATATATATGTACATATACACACACATATACATTTATTAACTTTACATTTGTACTGTATGTATATATAACATATATAGTATATATATGTATCTGTATATATGTGTATATACACACACATATATATGTACACATATGTTTATATGTATACTGATCTCTCCCTTTAGAATGTAAAATCCTTGCAAGTAGGGATTGTTTTATTCTTGTATTTGTATCTACAGAATGTAGAATAATTCCTGGTATTTAATAAATACTTTATTGATTGCATCAACAGCCATTTTAAAAGCACCTATTCTCTTCCAGGTACTATTTTAATTTGTGGTAATCAAAAAAAAAAAAACAACAAAAATGAAAATGCCCCTGCTGTCAAAATGGCATATTTTTTGCCACATAAGTAGAAAAAAATGAGATGAATGTGAGAAATGTTGCAGAGGTAGAAACTATAAGATTTGACAAGTGATTGGATATGTGGGGTGAATGAGAAGAAACAGTTGAAGAAGACATTGAGGTTTAGAACATAGAAGCTTGGAAAGATGATGGAAATTTTGATAGAAATAGCAGAGGTCAAAAGAAGAATGAAATTTTGGGGGAAATGTAATTCTGTTTTCATAATTTTGAATTTGAAATGTTTGTGGGACATTCGATTTTAAATGTCAATAGACCATTGTTGTTGTTCTTCAGTCATTCAATTGTACCTGACTTTTCATGATCCTGTAGACCATAACACACCATTCTGTACAAGGGGTTTTCTTGGCAAAGATACTGGAGTGGTCTACCATTTTCTTCTCCAGTGGGTTAAGGCAAACAGACATTAAATGATTTACTCGGGGTCACATAGCTGGTAGGTGTCTAAGGCTGGATTTGAACTCAGGTCTTACTGATTCCACACCTAGTGCTCTATTCACTAATCCACCTAGCTGCCTTCAATAACCAGTTGGAGATATATAACTTGAACATGACAAATAAGAGAAAAGATTTGTGATTTCTCAGAATTCTTATCTATTGGTGCAAATTTCATTCAGTCTACATTTAGTAAATATGATCTAGAAAATTGATTTAAGCTAGAAGAGGTTAAATAACTTTCTGAAGACCACCAAGCTATCAAGTGTCCAAGGTGGGATTTGAGCCCAGGTCTTCCCCACTCCAGGCAGTACCATGGCCATTGCACCACATCAGCGTAAATCAACCTAACACTATGTCCATCTTTTGTTAGATAAATTAAACTGGCTTATATCATTGCTATTATGTTTGTTTCAGTTTTATTTATGAAGTTGGTTAATTTCATAATAAAATTATATCTTCTTTTGTAAATGTTGGGGATAATAACATACATAATTATTTACCTCTTTGGTTTTTTGGAGGATAAATAAAGGAAGCATCAATCAGTTTGAGATCTTTTATTTAAAGAAGAATGAGGGAATCTCTGTGATTCAGCTGTAAATCCCGTGGTACTACGAATGCTTTGTACACAGAAGATAATAGTACTTTTGTGACTGACCCCATTTTAGCCAGCCTCTCACCTTTTATTACATAATTCATCTGATATTTATAGTTTTATAAACACTCTTGACTGTTTCTGGAACAGTGGAAGCCTGAGCATGATTCATCAACCTTTGGGGGTCATGGAGGTAGATAGTTAAACCAACTTCAAGTTATACAGAATCCAATTAAAATACATACTTCAAGTTAAGGGAAAGGTTCTTATACTTGTCCCTTTTTACCTCTCCACATCTGTTAGATGTTAAGTATTATTAGGACAAGGAAGCTGATGATGTAAGCTTGAATCAATTTTTACACAAAAATGGTTTCCATGCCTAAAACCAGCCTATCTCAGGACTGCATCATTGGTGCACATGGATTTAGACAATTTGGGACCCCATATTAGTTATCATTAAGAAGCACAGGATCATAGAATGAAAGCTAAAAAGAACTCTTAGGAGCTTATTAAATCCAATCTCCTCATTTTGCAGATAGAGAAATTGAGGCTCAGAAAGGTTAATTGATTTGCCAAAGGTCATATGACTACTAAGTGGCAGAGACAAGATGTTAAGTCCTCTGATTCATAGTTGAAGATTTTCCATCTTGGTACCATGACAGTGTCACAGATTTTTTTGCAGGTATTTATCATTTCTAAGCGTAGCTGTGGGCTATTCTAGATGCTTGACATTCCTTCCACCCAGTGACACAGAATTCAGATATTATTTAATTTTGTAAATCTATTGTTGTTGATATATGAATAAGTTCTGACCTCTCAAATAGTGAGTATCTTAGCTAAGAAAATGCCATTACATGTCTACCTCTCGCTAACAAAAAATTTGGGTAAGAATGTGGAAGTAATTGAAATACATCAAGGGAAGATGATCTTTTCTATAGTTTCTTCCATCGATTGCACTTTGAATTTATGATATCTTTTTTCCCCTCGAGTGAGAAAAATAAATCATTTATAAAATACCGAGGAAGGAAACTAATTAATATCTTTATTATTTTAAGTACAGCAAAGATTATAGAAAAGTTTCCTGTTACACAAAATACTTTGGAAAATAAGCTATGATTACCTTGGATACAGTACTTTAATGTATCTCACATTGATTTTCCGTAAGTTTACAGAGAGCCATCAGACTTAACTTTCCATGATTTATACAGTATTTCCAAGAGGTGGCTTCATAAGCACTTGGAGATAAAGGCATTTATTTAAGGAAGCAAAATATTGTAAGGTAAGAAGCACTGGCCTGAAACTAAAGGGAGGAAATTGAAAGCAGATTTTTTTTAAAATTAAGATTATACATGATTGGATCAGAAAAGAATGTATTTAACTTCAGTTTCTGAATATAAGTCAATCAAGTAAGAAAAAAGAAGACAGGTAATATTTAAAGAGGCCAGAAAGACAGGGGCTAATTAGGATGGAGGTATAGTAAGTTCACTTCACTGGAGATCTTCAAACAAAGCCTATATGATTAATTATAAAAGATGGTACGGAGGGGATTCTTGTTTGCAGATGAATTGAACAAAATGGTCCTTCCATATATGAGATTCTGTGATTCTTGGAGCAATATGTCTCTAGCAATAATTTTCCAAACTGTTTACCTTGGAAAAAGTCATTGGGCTATTTCATTGGCATGAATCCTACTATCCAGGCTTTAATAACCATGAAGAAGGAAACAGAGTCAAGATGGCAGAATGAAGAGTCACAATTGCCAAACTTACCCCAAAACTTCTCGTAAAATGACCACAGAGAACTGATCTAACCATTCTAGAGAGCAATTTGGAACTAAGCCCAAAGGGCTACAAAACTGTCTTTAGATCCAGCAATACCACTACTAGGTCTGTATCTTAAAGGGATCATAAAAATGGGAAAAGGACCCACATGTACAAAAATATTTATAGCAGCTCTTTTTATGGTGGTAAAGAATTGGAAATTGATGGAATGCCCATCAATTAGGGAATGGCTGATCAAGTCATGGTATATGAATGGAATGGAATATTATTGTTTCATAAGAAATGATAAACAGGTAGACTTCAGAAAAACCTGGAAAGACTTGCATGAATTGATGCTGAATGAAGTGAGCAGAACCAGGAGACCATTGTACACAGTAACATCAGCACTGTGTGATGACCAACTTTGATAGAGTTAGATCTTCTCAGCAATGCAATGATCTAAGATAATTCCAAAAGACTCATGATGGAAAATGCTGTCCACATCCAGAGAAAGAACTATGGAATCTGAATGCAGATTGAAGCATACTATTTTTCCTTTTTTTCTTTCTCATGGTTTTTCCATTCAGTGCTAATTCTTTTTTTTTTTTACAACATGACTAATGTGGAAATATATTTAATATAATTGTGTATGTATGGCCTATATCAGATTACACACCATATTGGGAGAGAGGAGGAAGAGGAGTGGGAGAAAATTTAAAACTCAAAATCTTATAAAAGTGAATGTTGAAAACTAAGAATAAATAAATATTTTAAACAATTGTTTTAATTTAAAAAATCACCACAGAAAATGCAAAATTGAATTATAAACAGAAAAACCAATAAAGAATCACAATGAATCTTTTTTTTCCCTGCCCAGGGCAGCTTAGGAAGGCAGAAAGAGATGTCTATGAACAATGGCACAGGGGCTAGATGGGAATGTATCATTGGTTGTGGGACTTACAGGTGGCAGTTCCAGCAGGAGCAGTGATATCAGTTATGCCCAACACAAAGGGATAGTAAGGAACCTGAACAGTGTATATTTATATTTATATGTATATGTGTGTGTGTGTGTGTGAGTATGTATATATATATAGTGTGTGTATATGTATATATCTGTGTATATATGTATATGTGTGTATATACATACACATACATATATGTATGCATATATGTGTATAGGTGTGCCTGTGTGTGTATATGCACATACACATATAAAACCCTTAGAACATTATCATTAGGAATCTATTTGCACAGAGCATGTGACTCTATTGTGCTGGGATGCTCTCAAAGCAATAGTGGAAGAGTGAGAAAGAGGAATGCACTGGGAGAAGGGTGAAGGGATAGGATAAATGGGGAAAATTATCTCACATAAGAGACTCTCAAGGAAGAGTTTTGACAATGGAGGGAATAATGACTAGGGGAAGAGGCAACACTTGACCCTCACTCTCATCTGAACTGGTGTATGTATGTATGCATGTATATGTATATGTATACATATACATACATATTTGGATTTTAAAATTTACCTTATCAAACAGGGAAGTAGAAGGGGGTGAGGAGAGAGAAAGGGGTTGTTGATGAGGTAGGGAAGTTAGATTAAGGAAGTCAGAAGCAAAACTCACAAAGAAACTAAGAAAATAATATGGAAGCTGTCATCTTCTATCCTACTCATAAAGACCTACATTATTAGTCAGCTGGATCAATTAAATTGGTAATTTCCTAGCATACTCTACAAAAAAAATTAAATTTGTATTTTCAAGAATACTGGTATTAGCAGAATTTTATTATACTGCAGCCTTTGAATAGACGTCACATCATGAAATGGGAAGTAAATTGTTGCATGAGCAACAAGAAATGGGTGAGAAGACCTTCCATATCATTGACATTTATTACTGCAGAAATATTGTAAGATCAGTAGTATTCACCTATGGTACTTCAATGGCAAATAAAAGAAATTTTAAAAAACCTTTATTTTTATAATATTGTCACATGGCAAACATGAGCATATTTATATAAATCCCTCCCCCATTGAGCTAATATGATTTTTAAGCAGAAAAGTTGTATATTCATATCCGGGCTGATATATTATAACTCTATCATATTAAGATGAAGACAGGGGCAATGTGTTATCTGAATTTTGTATCTCAAATCTTATCTCTCCCAACATGTCAGCACCCAGCACAGTTCTCTACACATAGCAGATGCCTAGTAAATATTGTTTGAAGCAACTAAATGAATGAATCGTTTTACAGGACTATCTCATTGTTTTTCTTTGGGTTATAGAAATAACTAAGTGACTCTACTTCACCAGTTAGTTTGGCTAGAGAATATTTATTTTTTTCTTTATTCATTTTAGTACCCTGGTATATAGGAAATGATCAACATTATAATGGTTGTAGAAATGATGCCTTTTAAAATTATTATTCTGATATCCTATTAACGCTTTTCTCAGTTTGGCACCAGCCTGCTTACCCTCCTCATATTAACTCACATTACTAACTTGCATACATTCCATATTTCAGCCAAGTTAGCTCACGTGGTATTCCCTGAACTTGGACGTCTATCTGTCTCTGTTGCTTTGTGCAGGGATTTTTGGAATGGACTCCCTCCTCATATCCACTTCTTAGAGTCTTTAGATTCCTTTAAGGCCCAACTGTGTTGCATCCGCCTCAGGAAGCATCTCCTGACGGCCTTGTTGTTACTCCTCTTCGCAACGATTATGTAGTTATTTATGCATAAACTAGTACGGGAAGATAGAATCCTATAATGGAAGGAATGCTAGACTTGGAGTCATAAAAGCATAGGCTCAAATTTCGCTTAAATTTTTCTATTTGTGTAACTCTAATTAAGTAATTGAGCAACACTGAATCTTCTTAATGAAGAGGAAGATGTGTGGTTAGCAATGGAAGGAGTCTAAGTCCTATGGGTCAAACTCTGCACATCGGTCCATTTCAGAAACCTCTTGATGATCTATCTGTATCATCCTTTCAGTTCAATGGTGCTGACCAAATGGGAGAACTTTACAGATTTTAAAGTGATATTCTCTTCTTGTTCTTCTATTTCTTGTTTTTTAATTTTTATTCTTCTTGTCCTTCCTCCTCCTCCTCTTGTTCATGTTGTTGTTGTACTTCTTCTTCTTCTTCTTCTGCTTCTTCTTCTTTCTCTTCCTCTACTCCTACTACCATCACGACCACCATCACCAAATACGACTACTACTATTATTACTTTATGATGATGATGATGATGATGATGATGATATGGTAAAGGAGAGTTCAACTTACTAATTTCTTAAACTTAACTAAGGTAAGTCTAGGCCCATTTTCAGGAATAATAGTATCAGACCAAACAGTTATCATAGCTATCTGTTACAGAAATGTTTCTATGGCAAGAAAAGGTTGAGATAAAATTACTTTATGGACAAAGTTGATGCCCTCAGGTTACTTGACCTCCATCGCAAAACAAAACTGTGTGTCTTTCCCTCCTTCCATGGACCCTTTATTTTTGACCCTAAAACCTCTGTTTATTCCCTTAATCACATCTATTCCTGATTCTCTCACAACAGGCGTCCTTAACCTGGGGTGCACAAACTTATAAGTGGTCCAGGGATAAATTCCAGGTATTACCATTCATTTCAATAAGAAAAATAATTTATATTTTCATTAAACTCTAACTTAAATTTATCATTTTCTTTGATTACTAACAAAATCATTATTATGAGAAGATGTCCATGATCTTTTCCAGATTTTCAGTGGTAACCAGCATAAGAACTCTGATAAAAGCCAAAATTCACTAAATTATCTCCTCCCCCTCTTCAATCTTTATTTTCACTCTGCAGTAATTCTTTCCATTCTACCCATAAAAACGCTGAAGTCTTCCCTGTGTATTCATGAGACAGCCACTGCTTTTTTTTCAGCTATGCGATATTCTCAAGCTACCAACATATCTTTCCATAACAATACAACAAAACATCTCAAAGGACTAATCCTCACTGCTGCCTTCATGAATTCCTTACTGCTAGATCTGAGGAAAAACATTGTCAATCTAGACAAGTTTAAAAAACAATATGTACTCTGAATGCTGCTGTCTAGCAGAGATAAAAACCACCGTTTAATATACAAGATAAGATCACAAAATAAATACCTATATGCCATGGAGAATGGAATTTTCTAGCGTTCAAATGACATTTGTAAGAAATGTTACTTTGTGTTTCTGTTATTGTTAGTAATTTGGAAATTTTTTTATTTGGTTGTTGATAGTTTATGTTTCATCATGTAAGTACTTTCTGTTCATGTCCTTAGGGCAGTTATTTATTGGGGAATGGAATTTGTTCTTACATATTTGTATCAGTTTCTTACATATCAGAGAAATTTGCTGCAAAGATTTTTTTTTTGCCAAATATTTTCCCTTTCAATTTGTGACTATTGACTTTGCTTTTTCAAAAGCTTTCAAATTTTATTTACCTGACTTTGTTCCTTTTATCTTCTAAGATCACATCTACCCTTTTTTAACTAGTAATTCACCTAGCTATAGTTTTGGAAATACTTCTCTCTTTCTCTTCTATGTAAATATATAAATGCATGCATAATATCTACATACACACATGCATACATGCACACATATATGTATTATGTATACATACATATATACATACATGTACACACACTTTTAGATCATCTTGGTGTGTTTTGGGGGTTCAGCTAGGTGGTGCAGTAAATTGAGCAGTGGGCATGGAGTCAAGAAATTCAAATCTGGACTCAACCACTTACTAGCTATGTGACCTTGGGGAAATCATGTAACATTTTTTGCCTCAGTTTCCTTATCTGTAAAATGAGCTGGAGAAAGATATGTCAAACCACTTCTTTGCCAAGAAAACCCAAATGGGGTCATGAAGAGTCAGACATGACTGAAACAATTGAACAACAAGAACACTTTCTTAGTTTTTGTATCTATTTTGTTTTTAGTTAATTGTTTCAGAAATAATCCTTTCGTTTATATATAAAAATAGTCATTGTCTGATAATTGTTAGGCTCATGATAAAAAAATTAGTAACATTTAAAATTAATAATTTAATAAACTGTAATCATTGTGGTCTTCTAGGTGATGTACATAAAGTAACTTTTTATTTTGCTCAACTCTAACTCCAGCTTTTTTCATTCTCATTCATTTCTCAATTTACTTCAGCCTGACTCATGTCCTCACCAGACCACTTAAAATGATTTCTTTCTTTGTTTTGTTTTGTTTGTTTTTGGGGGGGGGGAGTGAGGCAATCAGGGTTAAGCGACTTGCCCAGGGTCACACAGCTAGGAATTGTCAAGTTGTAAGGCTGGATTTGAACTCAGGTCCTCCTGACTCCAGGGCTGGTGCTCTATCCACTGCACCACCTAGCCACCCCTAAAAATGATTTCTTAAAAGGCACTAATGACTTCTTAGTTGCCAAATCAAATGTGATTTTCTCAGCCTCTATCTATCTTGTCCATTATACTGCATTTGACACTATTGACTATCATTTTCATTGAAATGTTCCCAGCCTTGGGCTTCTGTTACTTTTTATTCTCATTTTTTTTCCTCTTGCCATTCTAAGACATTTTCCAATCTCAGTGACTCATCTTCCTCTTTCCACTCCTTAGGTGTAATCATTTCTCAGGATTCTGCTTCCTACCCTGTTCTTACGTTTCTTCTCTCATGTTCTCTTCTTTGGATAGCTTACCCACACTCCTGGTTTCAGCTATCACATCTCAGCACATAACTTACAAACCTTCCTGACCTCTTTCCTAAACTTCAGGCCAACCTTTACAGTTTTCTCCCAAATATCTCAACTGGGATCCTAGAATCTCCAATTAGAAGGAAATATAGGGGTCAACTAATATGATCACTTGCACAGTACAGGTCTCCCCTCTGAACATGATGACTATATGTAAAGTGCTGATATAAGATAGATATTCATCTAGCTTCTTTGTAAACCTCCTCTGGCAGGGAGCTCAATACCTATTGAAGCATTCAATTACATTGATATAGAAAACTATCCCAGTTACTACTAACCTTCCTTGAAAAATAAGAAAAAAAAGCATTAGATTCATTTTGCATATATTGTATCAATTCATATATATATGTATATATACATATACATACATATATGTGTGTATGTATATCTTTATATATGTGTGTGTGCATACACACACACACACACACACACACACACACACACACACACACATATATATACACTATAGTATGTATAATGTTTCCCCAAAAGCATATAAGCACCTGGAGGGCAGAGATTGTTTCATTTTGTTTTTTTAGCTTCTGTATCTAATGTAGTACATGATAATGAAGATATTTGATAAATGCTTACTTGCCTTTGGGTTCTTTTGCTGATTGATATTTGCAGTCAGTATTTTTTTCTTATCATATGAAATCTGTATCTTTATAACTTTCACCTGTTTGTCCAAGCTCTGATGCCTTGAACAGTACAAAATAAACCAGCTTCTTCTACGCAGTAGCTATTCAATTATACTAATATCCTGACCCAACTTAGTCTAGTCTCCTTTCCAAAAATATGCTCAGTTACTTCATCTGATCATTGCACAGCATAATTTTGAAGCCCTTAACTACATTGATTGACTACCATGTGTTCCAGGTTGTCACTGGCCTTGTACTATACCCAAACTAAACACAATTTCTCCAGCTATTATCTGAGCAGGGGAAAATACTACCAAACTGTTATCTCCTTCTTTATACAATGCTTTGCTTCTATTACTACAATAAAAAACTACAGTATCATTTTAGCCTGTGGTTACACAATATGGAAAGGCCTGTACTATGCATGTGATTAGATTACCTGACACATATGTTTCCTTCCAATTGAAGATTCTGTGATCTCAGCGAAGAGAATTGTCAATATGGGCCTGGAGATCAGGAAAGATATAAGCAAGATTTGAAAACCAAATACTAAAAGGTGATAGTTTAAATTGTGAATGGGATTTAAGTGGAAACTTGAATTTGTAGTTCACTAAAAACCTTGAGGTTGTTCCCATGGATGTGGTTGTTTAAATATATACCCCCTCCATCTTGTACAGATGGTTTTATTTTAATATAAGTGTAGCATTTCATATTTATTCCTACTCACTTTCATCTTGCTAGATTTAGATAATGGTTTCAGAATATGTAGATGGTTTTTGAATCCCAATATATCATCACCACTAGTTCTATGTCATCCAAAAATGAGATAAGCATGTTTTCTCTAGTTTCATACAAGACATGATTAAAATTGTTGAGTAAAAGACAAGCCCTATGTCAATCCACCAGAGACCCTCTTCCAGCTTGATATTGATTAATTAATCACTACTTTGATAGCTAGCCACTTGTTTGATAATTTTCAAATGCACATAACTGTACTATAAGCCATTCTATTTCTTTGAATATGTAAAGTTTTCAAGGTACAATGAATGGATCTATATGGAATGAAACTAGCTGGTTTTTCATTTTTGTCTTTACCTCCAGTACATAGAGAATGATTAATACATGTATATTGAATTGAATTGTAACCTTCCAGTTTCTCAGAGAATGTTCTAGAATGCTAATCAATGTCTTGTAGTTAGGATGCTCTAATGATATAAATGCCTTGGTCCCTGATTTCTAGTGTTATGAATCTGTTCTTAAATAGGAGATGTGGTACTGTTTTTTAATGATTAAAAGAGAAGCTTCTCTGTGAAGGAGTCATGCTACATATTTACAACATAGGTCCTAGTGAAATCAGCAGACTGTTTGCGATTACCTCAAATGAGGCCTGTTGGCCTCAGCTACTCTGGACATTTGCTTGCTTTAAGGTCTCTTTAATGGTTAGTGATATACTGGGATAAGAGCTACTATTTGAAAAAAACTGCTGGGATAACTGGAAAATAATATGGCAGAAACTAGGAATAGACTAACACCTCACACTGTATACTAAGATAAGGTCAAAATGGGTACATGATTTAGACATAAAGGGTGATACCATAAGTAAATTAGAAGATCAAGGAATAGTTTACCTGTCAGATCTATGGAGACTGGAAGAATTTATGAGATACAAGAAACAGAGAGCATTATGAAATGCAAAGCAGATAATTTTGATTACATTAAATTAAAAAAGTTTTTGCACAAACAATGCCAATGTAACCAAGATTAGGTGTAAAGCACAAAGCTGGGGAAATTTTTTTGCAGCCTCAGGAGTGACATAAGCAAGATTTGATACTCCTGATAAAGGCCTCATTTCTAAAATATATAGAGAACTGAGTCAAATTTATAAGAATACAAGTCATTACCCAATGGTCAAAGGATATGATCAGGTAGTTTTCAGGTGAAGAAATTAAAGCTATTTATAGTCATATGAAAATAAATGCTGTAAGTCACTATTAATTAGAGAAATGCAAGTCAAAATCATTATTAGGTACCACATCACACCTAATATGCTAACATGACAAAATGAGAAAATTTTAAATGCTGGAGAAGATGTGGGAAAATTGGAACACTAATGCATTGTTGGTGGAGTTGTGAACTGATCCAGCCATTCTGGAGAGCAATTTGGAACTATACCCAAAGGGCTAGAAAATTGTGCATACCCTTTGATCTAGCAATAGCACTTCTAGGTCTGTATCCCAGGTCTGTATCCCAAAGAGATCATAAAAATGAGAAAAGGACCCACACGTACAAAAAATATTTATAGCAGCTCTTTCTGTGGTGGCAAAGAATTGGAAATTGAGGAGATGCCCATCAATTGGGGAATGGCTGAACAAGTCGTGGCATATGAATATAATAGAATACTATTGTGCTATAAGAAATGATAAGCAGGCAGGTTTCGCAAAAACCCGGAAAGACTTACATGATGCTGAGTGAAGTGAACAGAACTAGGAGAACATCATACACAGTAACAGCATCATTGTGTAATGACCAGCTTTGATAAATTTAGCTCTTATAGCAATACAATGATCTAAGACAACTCCAAAAGACTTATGACAGAAAATGCTATCCTCATCCAGAGAAAGAACTATGGAGTCTGAATGCAGATCAAAGCATACTGTTTTCTGTCTTTTTTTTTCTTTCTCTTGATTTTTCCCTTTTGTTCTGATTCTTCTTTCACAACATGAATAATGTGGAAATATGTATAATATGATTGTACAGGTATAGCCTATACCAGATTGTTTGCTGTATTGGAGAGGAGTGAGGGGAGAGAAGGAGGAAGAAAAAAAATTGGAACTCAAAATCTTATAAAAGAGAATGTTGAAAAGTATCTTTACATGTAATTGGAAAAAATAAAATACTAAAAAGAAACAGTTAATGACATAGAGTAAATTGAACTGACTTCAGTCTTGGAATCATGGTCATTTATGAGTAATACATTCTAGGATTCTAAGACCATAGATAGTGTTGGAAGGGACCTCAGAGGTCATTCAAGACAACCCATTAACCCTTACCTGGAGAAGAATCCTCTCTATCATCGCAAAGAAGTGGAAATCCCTCCTCTTCATGAAGGCTTCCAGTGAATGAGAACTCACTCCCTCAAGAGGGAGTCTGTCTTGATTGAGACAATTCTAATTATCAGCAAGATTTTTGTTTTGTTTTGTTTTTCTTATACTGCTTTTCTATAACTTCCACCTGTTGAAACTAGGTTTTCCTCCAGGGCCAAGGGAACAACTTTGACAACATTCCCTGAAACTGACTATTGTATTACAGTGTTATTTTAAATGTGAATCATCTCTATTGATTCTCAGAACGCAAGACAAACAAATCCTTTTTTGTATAGCTCCGGTGTCAGTCAAAGGATTTGGCTGAGTAGGACACAAAGTGTGTCTGCATGCTTGGGAGGAGTTCTAATCTTATCTATAAGTGGCTCCCTATGATCTCTGGTATAAACGGTGATCTGATTCCCTGCCACCTCAATTGATTTAATAATAGAGGTAATGAAGTGTTAAATGTGTTAACAAGGTGATAATTCCCAGTGATCTCTTTTGAGGTGGTAATAGTTACCTTGAGTGAATTAAAAAGAGCAACTTCATTGACTGAGGAAACAAATTAGCCACAGCCCTGGGAACGAGGAAGGTTAGGCTCCCTTTGTTTAGATCCAGGTGAGGGGGAAGAGAATTCACTTGAGGGAGGAAGGAGCTTTGAGAAATGGTAACTCTGACAGCAGAAAAAAGAGTTGTATGGGGGGCAGACACTGGGCATCCTGCTAAGCATCTCATCCAGAAGCGATGGATGAGATCCAAGACGAGTTGCATGACCACTCCTCAAAGTGAAAAAGTGTTTTCAGGAATTGTGAACTTCTTGGTTGCATGTATATGATACATCCATGCCTCACTAACACTCAAACTGAGTTTTCTTCTGGCTGCTGTGTATATTTGTAGCAGAATTCACTCCATCTTTATTAGAAAAAGAATTTTTAAGACTGTTCAGTTCTTATGATGACATCTTAGTAAATGTATTTTGTAAGAGCTAATTGGCTCTACTAACTGATTGTAATGGGAAACCCACTTAGTAGGGAGACCCATGAGCTATAGTATTAGGAGAGCACAGGATTACATTTGAACCCAAGGTAGCAACTGGCCTCTAGGACAGGGCTTCTTAAACATTTTTTTTTTCAATTTGGGATTCCTTTTTGCCTTTTGTAAGCATTGCATGGCCTGAGGACACGTGCACATGCTTTGTGTTCAGAACCATGGCTGCAGAGAAGTTGCAAGATGCAGCATGGACAAACACTGCCAGAAACACCTCGGATTCATTACGTGTTAGATTTTTAATTAATTTTTGGTTGGTGCTTGTTCAAAAACCTTTTACTGTTGTCAAATTTTTCATGACCCTATATGGGGTTGTGACCCAAGTTTAAGAAGCTTTGTGGACAGTTTGAGAGAATATTCAAGAAGAGGCAATAAAAATAATATTAACAATGATAATAAAAACCTAGCATTTATATTGTACTTTAAGGTTTGTAAAGTACTTTACAAATATTATTACAGATTAACCTCACAACAATCCTGGGAGGCAGATGTTAATGAGGAAACTGAAGCAGAGAGAGATTAAGAGAGATTAAGTTTCTTGACCAGGGTCACACAGTTAGTAAGTGTCCAAGCAGCAACTGAACTATCTTTTTGACTTCAGGTCCAGTTCTTTGTCCATTGTTCTATGTACATGCTACTAGTATAAAACAAAAATTCTTCTGTTTGGAATTTAAAGCATCCTTCACAATGTGGTTCCAGTCAGTATTTCCTGTCTTAATAAATATTATTTCCCTTCACCAACTCAATGGTCCAGTCAAACTGGCTTATTTTTTGTTCCTCTCATTTGACATACCATCTGCCCTCCCTGTTCCTTTACCCAAATTGGTCCTCATGGCTGGAAAATAATTTCTCCTCATCCCCACCTCTTGGAACTACTAACTTCCTTTAATGTTGTGCACAAGTACAACTTCTTACAAGAGTCTTTTCATGTTTTCTACAATTGTTAGGGCCTCCCCACTCCTTCTACGAAAATTACTCTACGATATGTATATATAGCATAAGGTATGGCATAGTAGGTGCTTAATAAATGCTACTGAATTGAAATACAGAGTAGGAAACTCAGGTCATTAGACAGAAAGCAATTTGCCCAATTGAGCTAACATAGCTAAAAAATTGAGCTGGAATTCAAACACAGGTCCTCTGAATTTGGCACTCTTTGCCTTTCACCATTTCAATTTAAGGAATTCAAAGGGAATGATATTTATAGATTGTATCTCCTACCATGTATGTTCATACACTCAAAAAATAGTTGCCAGCCTTTGGTTTATTTCCTAAGTATAATGGGGGGAGGGGAGGACTTAGTGTAACTGAGCAGTTGCTTTGGGTAATGATATAAAAGATTTTGAATACAAGTAATTTGATTTAAGGTATGATAAGCTAAGTAGACATAAAAACCTCCTTTCAATTTATTTTTATTTATTTATAAAACCTAACTTACTCTAAATAGAAGACCTTGCAAGTATGTACATACTACATAAGAGAAGTTGCTAAATATCAGGAAAAATAAAGAATACTTCATTTGATAATGATGATAATTTACTCTGAGACCTGACCTTATCAATTTTACTATCAGCAAACATCAGCTTAATGGAATATTGAGATTTTTCTTATTGACCTCTGGAAAGACAGAGTGCTAGCCTAAAGAATTCACTGTTTAATAATGATAATAATATCAATATCTTTTTAAAACATTCTCTCCAAAGCATGTCTGTTCATGCTTGGTCAGTGCAACCTAGAGGGTCTACCTCATGACTCTAGCAGGTCTTATGTGCATGTACAGAGTTGGGCTGCAGAATTCCTTGGAGAGTTTGTACAAAATTTGGACTCTGTCTCAAAGTGCTATTAGTGCTAAAATCATCATCCACATCCACTGTTGTAAAATATCCAATTTAGCCAATTTAGGCCTAGGATGTCATTGCTAGAAGGTTTCAGATGCATTTTAAGTTTTCCTGGTTTCCCAGGTGACATCAAATCTAAGGTGAAAAAAATGATGATTATTGGTATTATGGCATAAATCTCATGCCATCACTGGAGCTACATGACTTATTAAGTTGGTGCATTCCCTCATCTCAGTTTGAAAGCATATAGATTCCAAAGAAAGGAAAGTGATCGTACATTATAACAAAGAGCTGCAGGGGCCTCATTTCGACCCATTACTGGCTTCCTTGTTTTCACAAAGGTTATAAATATTGCTAATGGTTCCTTCACTACATTTTTTTTCTTCTCCCACTTCTATCCCTGATCTGAAAGCATCCCAGATGGTCTGGACATTTTTATCAGACTTCATCATTCTTTCCAGTTCCTTTTGTGCTATGGGCATGCTTTGTGTGTTTTGATGTTGAGAGAAACAAAACTCAGGGGAAATGTGCCTCATGTATCAAATGGAAGAATATTACCTGAGTGCCTACTATGGATAAAGGGCTTGGCTGGCATGGTATTGTGATGTATGTGCCCTTGGGATGTATGTGCAAAGGACAACATACTTAAATATAAACAAATGTAGGGCTTAATAACTTTTAAATAACTCTTGAAAACATTTTGATAGTGGTTTCTTTAATCCCAAATTGTACTACCTTCACCTCACATTTCTCTATCATTTACTTCTTTGATTCACCCTGTCTTTTCATCTAAGCTTTTTAAGGGCAAATATTAGCTATGTGAGGTAAAAGAACCATATAGTGTGAGGAGGTAGTCCAGGGTGCAGTTGGAAACATCTATGAAAGGTGAGCAGTACTACAAGAGACCTCTAATGTATTCTGAGAACTGAGAACAAGATCATTTTTGCCTAGGGCTTCTGTAGCCAATAAATTTAAGGGCAGTAGAGTGACTGCGGAGGGCTTTTATATCTTTTAAAAAGAAAGATCTCTTATATTCTACCATTTGGCAAAGACTATATATGAGACTCGAGAAAGGCTGGTATAATTTGCCGATCACCTTGAGTCTCTAAGTACTTTCCTCAGTGGATATATTTTAATGTATGGTGGTAGTTGCCTTTCCTTTGAGAATAACACCAAGAAAATTGTGACCCCGTATCTCTGAGGACTTCTGTGTATTTTTTTTCTGCTTCTTCTGTCTGTGCCCAAGGATTTTGTAAGTTTGAAAAAAAAAGGAAGAAATATGATGAAAAAAATATGCTTAGGGAGTATTCAATACATGCCAAAGCCCTGGGGATGCTCGTAGCACCAGAAATCCTGAAGACCCTGACAATAAGCACCATTAGACTATGTATATATATATATGTGTGTGTGTATGTGTGTGTGTATGTATATATATATAAACATACACTTACATATCTGTATATATACATACATGCGTATATACACACATATATACATACATGTGTATATACATATATATACATGTGTATATATACATGTGTATATATACATACATGTGTATATGTACATACATGTGTGTGTGTACATACATAATATTTGCCCTGGAATTAGTGGCTTAGAAAGAGGTCCTCTAAGACAACCTTCACCATCCTTTGAAATCCTCCACTGATAGTGGAAGTCTCATCATTTCAATATTTAGATAGCTCTAATTGTCTGTTGAATATTCTCAGAATGGGACAAAATCCACCCCCTTGAAACTTGTTCTTAACTCCTAGTGTGGAACAAAATGACACTTTAAACACTCTATAAATATTGATTATTTTATGTTGAAATACAAGAATGTTTCTTCTTCAAGACATTTGTTGATCATCTCGATTTTATGTTGGTTTGTATTTTATGCAAATACATGCCAAATTCACATTGATTTGTATTTTATGAAATTCTAGATATTTATGTCTTACCCTCATTATTTTGTTAGGTGTTTGCTATCTATATTTTTATAAGTAAAAAAAGAAATAATAATAGTTTGATCAAGAACAAGTCTTTCCAGATTAACCTCATTGATTTTTAGGCAATTGGGGTTAAGTGACTTGCCCAGGGTCACACAGTTAGTAAGTGTCCTCCTGACTTCAGGGCCAGCGCTCTATCCACTGCACCATCTAGCTGCTCCTAACCTCATTTTTTTTTAAACTGACATGATTACTAAACTAGTAGATAAGTGGAATGATTTGGAAATAGATTGCTAGATTTTAGGAGAGTTTTTGATGTAATATCCCAAATTATTGCTATGGAGAAGATGAAGAGATGTGAATTAGAAGAGAGGCAGCCAGGAGGTACAATGTATCCATCAATAGATCTTGAGAAAGAAGAACCAAGTTCAAATCTGGCCACAGGCACTTAATAGTTGTGTGATCCTGGGCAAGTCATTTAGCTTCTTTTAATCTTAGTTTCCTCACCTATGAAATAGGGATAATAACAACAATAATGATATAATAAATTTTTTATCAAGTACCTTACATAATTCTCATGGAAAAGATCAAGAGATATAGATTAGATGATAAAAAAATAATAAGTTGGAATGAAAACTGACTGGCTAACAGGTTCCCCAGTGAACTGTCCCCCCATGGGCTGGCAGCCACACCCAGACATGAGAGAGCTCAGAACAGATCTCTCATTGTCACTCCACCTCCATTTGAAATCCTTTCAACTGGAAGAAATTGTCAGCACTTGTGCTTTGCCTCAGTTTCTTTATCTGTAAAATGAGTCAGAGAAGGGAATGGCAAACCCCTCCAGGATCTTTGCCAGGAAAACCTCAAATGGCATCATGAAGACTCTGACATGAGTGAATGACTACACAACAAAAAATCATAGATTCAAGAACAGGATCATTTTCTCACTTTGATATGGTATTGAGGGAGGAATTTTGTGGAGATCCTCTGTTGTTCTTTTCAGTAAAACAAAGCACTGGAGGCCTGTGTCATGGAATCACAGTGTATGCCCAAGGGGAGTAAGATACAAAAAGACTGGAAAGGCAGGAAGGGTCCAGGTTTTGAAGCAGTTTAAAAGCCAGGACTTAATATTTGATCTTGCAGTGATAGGAGATCAATGAGCTTATTGATGGGGGGTTGTGATATGGTAAGACTTTCTCTTAAGGAAGAAAAATTTGACAGCTGACTGGATTAGAGTGAGGACACACTTGAGGCAGAAAGATCAAGCAACTCAAAATACTTGGTGTGCAAAGTGCTACCAGACAATCCTCATTGTAGTATTGATAGAGCTTCTCCGCAACAATCTTTCTTATAAATCAAAGGTTGGTTTTTAGCCTAGAATTCATGAATTTATGAATTGTTTTTTCAAATGTATTTTAGTATAATTGGTGTTACTGTGTTATCTTGGTATGCATTTTAAATTATTATTTTGAGATATTATTTTAAAATTCAATTAAACATTATTTTTATTTTCTTAAGCTGTATCCTCACCTGTAAAATGGTGACCATAATACCATCTACCTCCCAGGGTTGTTGTGAGAATCAAATGAGATAACAACTGTAAAGCACTTAGCACAGTGCCTGGAACATAGTGAGCACTATGTAATTACTTACTACTAGTATTACTTATCATCTCTAAGCCAATGATTCACAGATCACTTTATTGACAGCCCTAACCTTTCTCATAACCCCAGTCTTACATCTCCAACTATCTATCAGATATCTCAGACTGGTTGTCCCTTAGACATTTTAAACTCAACATGTCTAAAGGAATTCATTTTCCTCCTAAAGCCCTCTTCTCTTCAATACTTGCTCATTACTGCCCAGAGTACCACTATCTTCCCAATGGTATCTGCTCTTAACTTATTTATCATCCTCAATTCCTTTCTCTCTGGGTAACAAATATATAATAATACAAATTTAACCTTTGTAAGATCTCTCACACACGGACCCTTCTCTCCTCTGACACTGTCACCACTTTGTCATGGGTCCCAATCACCTTAATCCTAGACTGTAGCCCCTTCTCCCACTCTTCCTCCCTTTTCCTCTCTCCCTCCTCACACTTCTCCAGCTCACCCTCTTGGTGTTCTCCCTCCTCCTCAATTAGGAGAAGCTGTTTAGGAGAGAGGTTAAGGCCTCAGGCAATAGCATAATAATGATAGTAAGTACTAACATTTAATTAGCCTTTTAAGTTTTACAAATGGCTTTATCGCATCTCAATGGATTTTACCTTGTAGGTCTTATTTTCATCAGTTTTTAGCGATAAGGAAACTGAAAGTTTAAGAGACTTGTCCCGGGACCAGTAGTTAGAAAGTGAAAGCTTTTGGGGGAAGGGATTTGAACCTAAAACATTCTGATTTGAAGTCCAGTGTTCTCGCCACTCTCTCCTCTGTAAACATTTGGTGAGTTACTGGGAAAATAGGAACTGCTACGGTAGGGAACGAAAGAGATAGGCCTGCTAGTGTGTGGCTATCTGAGGATAGCAGGAAGGAAGTGAGACACTGCCCTATGTTGAATAGGTTGATCAGGGCAGCAACTTAGGCTAGTGAGGTTAGCCTGGTAGCTGAGATTTCTGACTTTGTGCTCCAAAGTCTCATTTCATTGCAGCTTGTTATCTTGCAGACACAATAGGACATTTAGTTATTTGTAGCTGGATCTTTGTAAAATGTCATTCAAAACTGTTAAATAAATAATAAGCAAATCAATCAATAATGATGTCCATGGTTTCAGTTGTGTCTGACTCTTAATGACCCCACGTGGGATTTTCTTGGCAAAGATACTGAAGTGGTTTGCCATTTCCTTCTCCAATTGATTTTACAGATGAGGAAATTGAGGCAAATGTGATTAAGTGACTTGTCCAGGGTCACACAGCTAGTAAACCTCTGAGGCAAGATTTGAATTCAGAAAGATGAGTCTTCCTGACTTCAGGCCTGGCACTCCATCCACTGCACCACCTAGCTAATGATTGAATAAACAAATAAATGAGTAAAAAGCAGAAACATGATTAGCTTGCATCAATTGTATCTCTTTCTGGACATCATTGAAGAAAACGGAGCTTTTTTTCTTGACGCTGTAACAGCATTTTTTAGATACCACCAGAAACTGAACTAGCTGTGACATACTAGATGGAAGAAATGGATGTGTACCGATAGGACGATGGGAAATTGCAGATGTTACTGGCATGTTAACTGTACCTCAATGTTTGTTGCTTGCCAATGCCATTGGGATCATGGTACCAGTGCCACTGGTACTTTAGAAGTATTAACTGTTATCAATTCCAGCCAGGTGGCATGGCTCAGTCCCATCTATGTATTTGTTTTCCTTGCAAATTATTGTTCAGGGTATGAGTGTCATCAGTATCTTATTCCATGTACTTCAGAATGAATTCAATTTGCATTTGATAAAAACATTTCCTCCCACTGTGACTCATAAGCAAGAATCAGTCTCTCTCTCTCTCTCTCTCTCTCTCTCTCTCTGTCTCTCTCATTTGATTTGACACTGTATTCACTGATGTAGATGTATATTTGTATAAGCTGTTTGAATCCAAGATTACACAAAGAGGCAGTACAACATGAGCATGTCTACATTGGAGTCAGGAAGATGGGTCTAAATTCTAAATGCCACTTAATAGCTGTAAGATCCTGGACAAGTCTTTTAAACATTATATATTTCATACAATCTCCTAGCACATAACTACTAAATCACAGATGAATTGCAATATAGCACTGAAGGGAACTCCCTTACAAAGAATTTCCCTCACTGATGACAT
This sequence comes from Vombatus ursinus, assembly GCF_900497805.2. NCBI lineage: Eukaryota > Metazoa > Chordata > Mammalia > Diprotodontia > Vombatidae > Vombatus > Vombatus ursinus. Next base: position 16,637,094 of record NW_020940527.1, read on the forward strand.
AGGATCTTTTACATATTAATGCATTTATATGTTCTTATTTGTATTTATTACATATTCATATATATGTATGTGTATTTGTATGCATATGTATATATATATGTGTATGTATGTGTTCATTCATATATATCTAGATCTCTTTGGAGGAATGAAGACACCAAAGATCTCTTATGTTGGAGATCATTTAACTTGCAGTGGGAGAGGGGGCTCCCTCACATGTCCAGAACCCCCACAACAAAAACATATAAATAGATAAATGAATGAATTTTAAAAAAAACTGTTAGAAGACAAATAGCTCAAATGCTCAAGTGACATGGAGGAACAAAAGTGAAAAAGAAAAAGAGGAATGAACAGAAAGTACACCAGGAAAATAGAAGGGTGCCAAGTTTAAAAAAAAATGATTATCTAATTAGAAAATCTCAGAGAGATGACATGGCAGCCATATGACCTTGACAAAGTTGTTACACATCTTGATGTCTCCATTTCTGCATAAATAAAACTTCTCATTCATTGCTTAGGTGTGTTCATGCATGTCTATATTTAAAATATCTATAACTAGAAGTATTTCATTCCCCTAAAGTTTTGTCTTGGTGTTTTCTTAATAGTAATAAATCTTCAAGAAAAAATTCCAAAGGAAGGAAATAATTCTAGATATAGATGAGATCAAGAGAAGGAAAACAAATTCTCCAAAGTTATATGGCTAGGAAGAAGCAAAGTTAGACTCACAATCTCATTAAAACATTAATTTTATTTCTTTTTCTCCTGGTGCTCCCCAATGCATGGAATGCTTTCCCTCTTTGTCCCTCTCTACCGGCTTTCCTGGCTTCCTTCTGTTGTTGTTCATTTGTTTCAGTTATGTTCAACTCTTCTTTACCCCCTTTGGTTTGGTTTGGATTTTGGCAAAGATACTAAAGTAGTTTGCCATTTCCTTCTCCAGCTTATTTTACAGATGAGAAAACTGAGGCAAACAAGGTTAATGGATTTGCCCAGGGTCATACATCTAGTTAGTGTCTGAGGCTGGATTTGAAGTTATGAAGATAAGTGTTCCTGACTTCAGGCCTAGCACTCTATCCACTGGCAGACCTACCTTTCTTTATATCCCAGCTAAAAGCCCATTTTGTACAGGAAGCCTTATAAGCCCCTCCTTATCTTAGTATCTCCAATCTTTTAATTATTTCCTACCTACTTTGCACATAGCTTATTTGCATATATTTGTTTGTTCTCTCTCCCTTTAGATTGTAACTCCTTGAGGGCAAGGACTTACTTTTACCTCTTTTTGTATCCCCAGGGCTTAGCAGAAATCCTATCTGTAACAGGGACTTAATAAATATTGATTGATTAATTTCTGACTTATCCTTGTCATTCGGCCTAGCTTTTCAGAATAATGGTTCTTTGCTAAAGTTGGTATCTCTACCTTTGGATGTGTTTCTTAAATGTTTGTCTTTGACTTTTTCTGTCTGTATGCCCCCATGACACTTAAGTTACTTGTTTTCTAATACTTTTTTTTTTTTTTATGGGAGGATAAAGGGTTGTGGGCCTATAATTTCATGAGTATAGGGAACATCCAATGAGAAAAGTTCCTCTACCAATGCAGATTATCAGTTTGGCAACTGATATTCCTGTTAGTCTGAGATTGCTGGTTGGATTTCCTGAGAAGTTGTGACTTTTCCATCATCACATAGCCAATGGGTTTCAGAGGTGGTCCTTGAACCCAAGTTTTCCTAATGCCAAGGCTAACTCTCTAATCACTATGCTAACTTCTTTCTCAATACTTCTATTAGTAGCCTATAAAAATTAACCAGATCCAAATCTGCTTGAACTTGAGTTTTATGTCCCAACACATCCCGAAAGAGGATATTTAATGATTTATTGGTGTGAACTTCAAGAAAAGATGGTAGGGTGAGCATCAACTTCCCACCACTTTGGTATAATGCTAATCTGGAGGGCTTTTTGTTTTTCTTTACCTTGAGCCTAAATTTATTTGTTCACAATTTTCCTGCTTCTCTTGTGTTTACCTTGTATGAATATTCAGAATAAGTTTATTCTCTCTTTCATGTGACAGCTCCTCAAATATTAAAATACTATTTCTATATCCAATCCCCATATCATCTCTTCAGGTAAAAGAGCTCCCTCATTCAATCAACTTACCAAGTCCCTTACCATTAGGAATATATTTTGAAATTATAGTTGAACTTTCTAAATGTAATCAAGAAATATTTCTTAGTCCCTCCTGTATTAAAATGACTACTCTAGGTATTGTAGGGAGTAGAAATAAATATCAGATGTTGCCTCTGACCCAGAGGCATTTATTTTGAGAAAAGGCACCAAAAAATTGAGAATAATACCAGCGTTCAACAACCAAAGACAACAGTAAAGCTACATATTATGATACGATATCTGATTAGTTGACAGTGGAACAATATAAATAAAAAGTATTATCAATTGTCATATAAAAATGCTCTAAAACACTACTGATTAGAGAAATGCAAGTTAAGATACCACCTCAAACCTATGAGATTGGATAACAGTTAGTAAAATAAAGGAGTTGATAGTGGGATAGCTATTTGGTGTTTGATTGTGCAAAGCCTGGAACAGTACAAAAAATATTAAACTTTATCCTGCAAACGATAGAGGCTTAATCATCATAGATGGTATAGAAATAAATTGTTTGCAATCTTATGCAAAAAAGGGAAGGATATATGATTTTAGTAGAGGGAAAACTGATGTGTTAACTTCCTCTACCATCTTGGGACTCAGTTGCTTCAGCATATAAAGTGTAAGTGACTTTTCCTAGGTCTTAAAACTAGAGTCAAGGGGTAGGATGTAAACCCATACCTTCTTGACCCCCAACATAAAAAATTTATCAATTATAATGCCACCTACATACTCATTTATATGCTTTTATAACCTGCATGTGTCAGACATACATGTAGCATATAAAATTCATTCAGGATGCATAACCCCTGAGATGACTAGGTACAGATACTTTTTTCTATAGAATATTTGGAGCCACTGCAGTGCTTGGTTTTATTTGTCTTTTCCCCATTCAACTGATGAGTCACTTCTTTGTTTCAATTAAGGTCTTTAAAGTGTCTGTATAATTTAAATAGTGTCAAGGATAAACCTTTGTATAAATCAGAGATAAACCATCAGTTAAGTGTCCTCTGCTATCTCTCTGTCTGTTGTCAGCCTATTGTAAGACAGAAGCTATTTCTAGATGTTGATGGTACCAGATTTGAGTTCACTTTATAAATGACACAGGCCATCAATTATCAGCATAAATTTTCTCCTACTAATAAAAGGTGACCTTTCTTTTAATCTCTCTCAGTGGTGTTTTCATTAGAGAAGAGATCAAGATGATAAAAAAGGATTTTTTCCCTCTTTCAGATTTTTTTTTTGTTTTGTTTTGTTCTGATTTCTCACCTCTAGGAGGTCAAAAGCTGGTTTTCTTTCGGTCCATATTAAGGATAGTAGAAGCAATTTCTCCTTAAAAAATTACACAGGCTTGTTTTAATGTCACCAAAAGCCAACAATGCATTAAAAATATTTTAATTCTCCTTGTCACACTTTGAGCTTTAACTCCTGCTTACATATGTAGACTTAAGCACTTCACCTATGTTATTTTCAATTGCTTCCTGTATATTGAACCATTCCATTTTTTAGAAGAAACCATTACATCATCAAAGAGTAAGTTCTGTCATCTGAACAAGGTTGGACCATGCACTTACTTTTGTGATATGGGGAAATTACTGTGTCAGAGTTTTTCATGAATATCTGGAAAGCACATACATGACTCTTCTAGCAATTCTCATAAAGGGAACCTGTGGCTTCATCAATTCATACTTGTAAGATCCTATATAGAGACTATCTTAAAAAAATGACTTTCCATTTAAGTCACCTCCCTACCATTATTATCCTCTTTTTTTACGAAAGAAATAGAAATGATATCATGAATCTTTTTTTTTTTCTGACAAAATGGTTATATGACTGATGTTGCTTTAGTGAATATTCAGGTCTTGATTAGTCTTGACATTTGTGAAAAAAAATTATCCTATAATCAGATCCCTAGTAAATGGTATCAGGTGAACCAGAATGCTAGAGCAACATTTGGAAAGCAGTCTTTATAAACTCATAAAACATTTTTTCTCTGACAAGTTTACTTGTGAACTAGATCCTAAGATTATTATTATTTTGTTGTTGTTGAGTCATTTCAGTATTATGCAACTCTTTATGACATCATTTGGAGTTTTCTTATCAAAGATACTAGAGTGGTTTGCCATTTCCTTCTCCAGCTTATTTTTACAGATGAGGAACTGAGGCAAACAGGGTTAAGTGACTTGTCCAGAATCACACATCTAGTTAGTGTCTGAGACCAGATTTGAATTCATGAAGATAGATGAGTCTTCATAATTCCAAGCCCAGTGTTCTATCCATTATACCATCTAACTGTCCTAAAATTATTCTTATTCTTCAGTAATTCAGTATGCCTATGGTTTCAAATAAAATCTGGGGGGGGGGTCTGTCTTCTGCAGCAGGTAATTGGGTTTGAATCAGAATTATTGAATGTCACAGTTGAAAGGAAACATATCACATAGTCAAACACACCCAATACATTAATCCTCTCAGCAATAAATAGATGTTTTCATTAGAAAATATGGTAGAAGGGAGTAGGGGTGCTTAGCTTGGAGAAGAGAAATATAAGGTGGGAGAGAGATGATATCTCTCTTCAAATATTTGAAAGGCCATGATGAGAAAGGGGGATGGGCCTTTTTCTCACTGACTTTATAGGATGGAACCAGGAACAATGAGTGGATGATACAGAGGCAAATTTGGGCCTGATTTAAGAGAAAAGGTCCTGAGAAGTAAACCTTTCTAAAAGTAGAATGAACTCCCTCCAAGAGTAGTAGATTCTGCATCTTTGCTGATTTTTGAGGGAAGTTTTATTTGAGGTACTTTTGGGTAGGAGTTGAACCAAATGACCACTGGGGTCCCCTTCACCTCATTCTAAAATTTTGTGTTTCCATGTTTTTTTTTAAGTCTATTTGACAGTAAGCCTGTTGCAATATGTCAACCTATACTCCAAAGGCAATTTTTTTTCTGCCAATCTCTCATGGAAATGTGGAAGAAGGAACATTCCAGAACTGTTTACACTATGATCATAATCTCCCTTCGTACATGTCTATCTATCAACCTATTATTAAACATTAACGTGATGATCAAGTTTCCTTTTCCTTTTCAATTCGACCTTCTCCTCAGAATCAGGCATTGAAATGGATTGTTCCTATACCAATAACTGAATAGTTCATGAAGTCTCTTGTCTATGATTCCCACTAATGCCTATGACATGCCAGATCATTCCTTATAATGATAGAGATCTGGAAGGCCTGGGTCACATAATATTCAATACTTCTTTTTAGAAGTATGGTACTTTATAGATCATGAAATAATTAATGATTGAATACTGGAATGATATTATTATAACTGTAATTATTGTCTCAACTACATCTGAAACTTATGATAATTTTCTTTTAGTGAAATTTTGTGCCTTTGAAGAACTATATACTATATACTTTATATATATATACCTTATATATGTATATATGGTATATATACACATATATGTGTGTGTGTGTGTGTATGTGTGTGTATATATATATATATATATATATATATATATATATATATATACTATATACTTTGAAGAACTATAATTCTGATGCCACGGGATGCTGGCTATCTAAAGTTTCTCTGAGATTATGATGTACTCTCTTCTGAAAGCTCTGTTGGTGCAATGCTTCCCTGACCTACCTTTTCAAGCTGATCAAATCATATAATTATCTGGGCAAGTCTCCAGATTATCCTGTATCTTAAACTGTATTTTAAGGATCTCGGCCAAGAGAAGACTGCCCGAGGAATTCAAGTCATCAACGTGAGTTATTTGCTCATAAACAAAGATGGCATAGTTATTTCAGAAGTCAGTTATCAAGTTTTCTCGGATTTTTTTTTGTGTGCAACACATCCAAGAATTGTTCACTTGAATGTTCTGACTGTATAATTTATACCTGGTGGCCTGGAACTAATCCTAACATTAAACAGACTGTAAAAGAATGTCAGGCTACTCAACAGAAGTATGTACTTTTCCTTGCAAAATGAATGACATGAAGCCATGATGAAGAGTTCATATTAGTTATTCAGGACTATGTGGGGTCCCAATAGAGTAGAGCTTTGGGATCAGCACTATCCTAAAGCATCACTCAAGAAACTGAGCAGCATGAAGGTGTATGCATCATTGGAGGGATTTCTGTACCAAGTTGATGGCCATACTGGTCTCAGGTATTTTTGCATTCCCTTTCTCTTAAAAGAATACCCTGTGATTTCATGAGAAGTCTGGAGCCCCAGAGTGTGTGCCTTTTGCTTGTCTTGATCAGGGAGTAATCTTGTGAGAGTCCCCAGTCTAATGTGTCTGGGGCTATGGGAACAGATAAGATTGATAGAAGGGCATTGGAGTCACCGGGTGAAATGATTAATGACCATAAACTTTTCCCTAAGGCTCAGAAACTTGTTTGATACTTAATGACTTGGAATAAAGCTTTCACCTTTCTTTGGAGTGGGGTGCCTTCAAAAGACTCAGGACTGGACTCTGTCAAGAATACTTTTATAATGATAACTGACAGTTCTGTTGCTGATGTACTTAGTCCTTGACTGTTGGTTTTAAAAGGAGCATTGTTAAGCTTAAGTTATCCAAAGAGGATAGCCAGAATGGTGAAAAAATAAATTCATTCCTATGGAGAATGAAAGGCTAACCTGGAAAAAAGAAAACTCTACATGATACCTAATAGCTACCTTCAAATATTCTCATGAATGCCTCATGGAAGAGATTGGATTTATTCTACATGGCTCTGAAGGGGTGATCTAGGATCAATGGTTCCTAGTTAAAAGGGGAATTTTTTCCCCAATACAAAAAGGGCTCCCAAATAATTAAAGCTATCTGAGCAATGGAATGGAGTTAGCTAATGAGATGATGTGTTCTATATTGCTGAGGATGTTAAAACAGAAATGGAAGAATGTGTTGGCCAGATATTTAAGTTCTGGTAATAGTTGAAATGCCTAACTTGTGATATCTCTTTAAATTCAAGGATTTAATCAATCAACAAGGTTTTAAGTGCCTACTTTATTCCAGACACCACACTAGGTTCTGAGGATACAGTACAAAACCAAAGGTATCTCCTAATCAAATGAGCTTACACTCCATTAGGGGAAATAACAATAAACATTTATAGTTACATATGAAATTTATACTGATAAATACAAAGTTATGTTGAGCTGGTAGTTAACAGCAGCTCAAAGGGTCAGTGAAGACCTCATGTAAGAAGAGGCACTTAAGCAGATTTTGAGGGGAAAAAAATGAATTCTAAGAGCTTGGTGAGAGTACTTTCCCAGCATAGGAGATAGCTCTGTAAAGTCACCTGTGTGGTATATGGAACATCATGTATGAAGAATAGCAAAGAGGCTAGGTTTGCTGAACTGAAGAACATATGAAAGGCAGAAATGTAGAATAAGCCTGGAGAGACAGGATGCAGTCAGGTGGTAAGGAGTTTTAAATGTCAAACAGCAGTTTATTCATGTTTCCAGATGTAATGTAGAACCTTTGGAAGTTTACTGAGCAGGGATGTGATATGGTTAGACCAGTGATTTAGGATGATCATTTTGGCAGCTGCATGGAAGGTGGATTGGAAAGGAAAGATAATTAAAGCAAGGACACCAATTGGTTACCTATTACAATAATTCAGGGAAGAGGTGATTTTTTCCCCTTGTACTCAATGCATCTCAAGCCCTATTCTATTTGTAAATATTTGTACAAAATAGATGGTGAAGAATATTTTATGAAGCTTGGTAGTTTTGTGAAATGACAATATATGTTATTGCTTTCATGTGATATTTTCATATTTATTTGGATGTTTCTATATTTTCTTCCTCAAAACATCAGGCACATGGCTTGTTCATATAGGTGTCCTGAAAATTTAGTCTTAAAACAGCACTGAGATTTTTGGACATACTTTATAATATTGTCATTCACAACCAAGAGGAGACTTGGACCACAGAAGACCTATTGCCTACTGAGCCATATACTCCCAAGTATCAAGTGGCCTCAGGACAAAATCAATATCCTTTTAGAAATCTCACTTGTTTCTTCATATCACTCGACAATATTTCTGACTTCATCTGAAATAAAGGAACAACATGGACAGGAGTGATGCTCCTAATTCTAGAGAATTTAATGCAAATTAACTTTTTGAGCAGATATCTAACATTCAGACACTTGATTTTCAAAAGACTAAACTACAATTTTCTTGTTCCTTAAAATAAATGAATATCTTAAGCAGCAACTTCTCTGTGTGTTTGCCAGACCCCATCACATCTTTTCACTTTTCTCCTACCCATAGTATAATTTGAACTGTGAAGCTTAGTAGTGCAGTGCTGTGGAATTATAGTAATTCAGTACATGAATTACTACAGAAGAGACACAAGAGCTGAATCCCCTTGTGAGACAGATGGGGACATTGAAGACTAAAGAACTTGTCCAAGGTCACACAGCTTGTGATAAGGGATGGAGCTAGGTTTCCTGGTTAGCAGTGAAATTTGAGTAAAATTTTCATTTATTCAAGTTTTATTTGCTGGCACAAATGTTACCAAGCTTTATGGTAGAGGAAAGGAGATGAGAGGCAGTGGAGAAGCTCTGTAACCTCAAGAGGCAAAATCTAATTTCTCTCCAAATTTATGAAAATACTTTGAGAGTATGGGTCCTGAGGTGATTGTTTTGAGGCATGATATTCCCTCGCTATGTTCCTACCACCTGTATTTAACTGTGAGTTACCCACTCAAACCAAAATCACTTCAACAAATCTAGTCCTTTGAGAGCAGCATATGTGACAAATGTTCTATGGCAAATCCATTTGGCAAACACACGGATAGAGACAGCTGCTTCCTCGGTTCCTAAAGCATTTTGAACTTAGTTTGGGGAACAGAAGAGTGCTGAAATAAGGCTGGAGAAAACAAACAGTCCTTAATTGCTCTAGAAGAGGGAGGAGGACCTGTGAATCTCTTCAATAGAAAAACAAGAGACTAACCTTGGACCCTTTACCTCTTAGGGCTTCTTCATTTGCAAAGGGAAATTACTGGACTAGCTTGGTGTAGTGGAAGACCACAGGTTATTAGGTTAAAAGTCAGATTAACTCACCTTTAACTTATTATTTGGATGACTTTGGGCAAATGCTTCAGTCTCTCTGGGTTTCGCTTCTTTATCTATAAAACGAGCAGTTCATACCAATTGGTTTCTAAGGTCACTTCCTGCCGTAAATACTATGATCCAATGATGACATAAGGAGTTCTTGGCATAAGTCAATTGACCTCTATTATAGTTGAGAGGAAGCATTGTGATACAGTGGAAAAAGAATTAGACTGAGAGGCCCACTATCTGGGCTCAAGTAGCAGAACTGACATGTATTCATATATTCTCTGGAAACACTGTCTAACCTCTTTCAGCTTACATTCATTCACTTGCATATCAATGATTAGCACTTGTACCATCTGAATAAAAAAATATGGTAGTACAACCATTCTGGAAAGCATTTCCTATCATATACAAGAAGTTATTTTATAAACAGTGCATGTATTTCAACCCACTGATGGCCTATTTCCAAAAGTGATCAGGAAAAAAAAAAACATGGAAAAGTCCTATATATACAAAAATGTTTAAGGCAGGTCTTTTTGTGACAACAGCATTACTCTGGAAACTAAAGTGATGCCAACTAATTGAGGACTAGCTAAAAAAAAGTGTAGTTGGTGAAAGATAGGACATACCAATGCGCTGTAAGAAATTAGGGGAAAAAATCACTCTAAAACAACATGGAATAGCTTATTTAACAGATGAAGAATGAAATAAGCAGAATCAGAGAAAAACAATCACCAACATTAGAAAAAGTTGAGAATTTTAAAAATAAAGAATGAAATGAGAAGAACCAGGAGTACAGTGTGTATGACCACAACACTAATAACTACAAATAATTTAACAAACTGTAAGAATTTTGATCAATACAATGGCCATCCATGATTCCAAAGGATTGATGATGATACATACTTTAATCCCTTCTGACAGAGAGGATTCAGAATATAGATGGATTTAGAATATAGAATCATATATAGTATCTTTTTCTTTATGCACACATTTGTATATATATGTATATATGTGCATGTGTATGTATGTGTATATACATACATATATACACGTGATTCTGTACTCTAAATCATGTGTGCGTGTGTGTGTGTGTGTGTGTGTGTGTGTGTGTGTGTGTGAGTGTATGAACTTGGTGGCAAAGAGGATAGAACACTGGTCCTGGAGTCAGAAGGACCTGAGTTCAAATATGGCCTCAGACACTTACTAGCTGGGTAACCCTGGGCAAGTCACTTAACCCTGTTTATCTCAGTTTCCTCATCTGTAAAATGAGCTGGAGAAGGAAATGGCAAGCCACTCCAGTATCTTTGCTAAGAAAATCCCAAATGAGTTCATGAAGAGTTAGACACAACAATAATAACTCAACAACAATAACAATACATATGTAAATTATACACATATATACTCATATACATGCAAATAATATAGAGACATATAAAACATGTGTATATATATGTATGAATAAATGTGTATGTTGTATGTATATATGCATACATATATACATATATACGTATATTCAGCCATTGAAGTAATTTATTTTGCTAATTATTTTCTTTTCTCTCTTTTTTTTAATGGTGTAGAGAACAGGAGGGAGAGAAAATAGGCTTTTGTTTAGTTAAAACAATTAAAATGTAGAAATAAAGAACATGCTACAGATGTGAAAGGTAGTATAAACATTCAAGGAAGGTCACTGTAATGTAATTTTGCCTAATGATTTTCTTTTGTTACAAGAGACCTCCCATGGAATGGGGAAATTTTGAAATATTTTTAATGTAAAAAAAAAGATGGTGATAAATGCATTTTGGAATCTGTGAAACAGTTTATAAATATCCACACAAGGGCAAAACATATGTTATTCCAGCAATATGGGGGCTTTCTGTTGGGCGTCTTATTGCCATCACTGACTGCAATATATCTATGACAATGCATAAGTTATCTCCTTGGACATATGCTTGAGCTGTATAGAAATTGACTGACTTGACCTGGCTCACATATTTAGTTACATACTTTCTGGTAGCATCAAAGTGGTTCAGTGGATAGGATGCTAGACCTGGAGTCAGGAAGACCTGAGTTCAAATCTGATCCTAGACACTTCTAGTTCTGTAATCTTGGGCAAGTCACTTAAACTCTGTATGCCTTAGTTGCTTCATCTGTAAATTGAGATAATAAGAGCAACTAATTCCCAGGGTTGGGAGGGTAAAATGGTATAATATTTATAAATCAATTCACAAATCTTAAAGTGCTATATAAATGCATTACTCTTCTTCTTTTTTTCTTCTTCTTCTTGTTCTTCTTCGTTTTCTCCTCTACCTCCTTCTCTTTCTCCTACTTTTCATTCTCTTTGAGTGTCCAAAATGATGGTACTATGATAGTGTTTAGAAGGAAGTATTTCTTGTTGCCCACTCCCTTTTCCTTGGCTCCAACTTAACTGATATGTTGAGGAACATCTTCCCCAAATATTCAACAGATGAAATTTGGTAGAAAAAATATTTTTATATGCAGAAGCCATTTTTAGTTTGCTTTTACTTGTTTTCCTAGCTTAATCTGCTGTCTGAACTGGCTTCCTCTTTGCACAAAACAATAAATTTAATTAAATTGAAAATGCTTCATCTTTCACTTACACTTTCTTCTTTCCCCAGAAAGATTCATAATATCATTAATTTGGAGCTTAGAGGGACCTCAGAATTCATCTGTTCCAACACTTTGATCTTACAGATAAGGAACTAGGATTCTAGAAATGTAAGACTTGCCTTAAATTGCACAGGTAGTAAATAGCAAAGCCAAGATTTTAACTAAGCTATGATGAGTCCCAATGCAGCCATGTTAACTTTTTATATACTGCTAGAAGTAGGATAGAGCTTCTAAATCTTAGATAATTCAATTCAGATAAGTTCCTATTCCAAACATGTGAACTAGCATCACATTACATATATGCATACATGCATGAATGAATTAATGTCTTTGTATATAAGTACATGCAATTGTGTTTTGTTGTTCTGTCATTTTTCAATCATGTCCGACTCTTCGTACATCATTTGAGATGTTCTTAGCAAAGATACTAAAGTGGTTTACTGCTTCCTTCTCCAGCTTATTTTACAAATGAGGAAATTGAGGCAAACAGGCTAAAGTGACTTGTCTAGGGTCACCCAGCTAGTAGATATCTGAGGCCAGATTTGATTTCAGGAAGATGAGTCTTCATGATTCCAGGCCCAACACTCTATCTGCTGTAGCACCTAGCTGCCCCCAAGCACGTAGTTATACCTATGCATATATATATATATATATATATGCGTATATATATATATATACACATAGAGAGAGAGAGAGAGAGAGAGAGAGAGAGAGAGAGAGAGAGAAGGAAAAAGATAGCATGAAACATATTATGTAGTAGATCTAGTCAGGATAGGCAGCTCTATGCAAGCCAATGTTACAAAAATATGTGCTATTATATGCAAAGCTAGATACTATTATTTTTGTACCAGGTGGTAAGAGCTCTAACTTCATATATAATGTGTACTAATGTGCATGATGGAAGTAATTTCTACTTATGTATTTCCTTTTTTAAATGAAGGAATCCAATTAGTGCATTTTACATATATTTCCTGCGTTAAATGTTCCTGGCTTGATTGTTATTCCAAAGATACTCAGCTTATTATTTCATTTTGTTCTCATGTAATATGCTATGTGACCATAAATTGGGAGTGGGAGGTGGGAAAAGTGAAGAAGAGAGGAATGAAATAAGCATTTGGTTTTTTCGCATGTATTATCTGGAGGAAAGACAGTGGTGCATAGAGGATAGAGAACTAGTGTTAGAGTCAAGAAGACCTGAGTTCAATTCCCACCTGTGATATAATATATTAGTTTTGTCACCCTAGGTTAAATCATTTAACATCTAAGTGTATAAGTAAGCTTTTTTTAAGACTAAGTTTTAGATCTTCATTATCACAGGTGATTTCCTCATTGGGGATTGTCTACACCATTGAAATTAAAGGTCTAGACCAAAGGGGGAAAAAAAGAGAGAGAAAGTCACTTGAATGTCCCTCTCTCTATCTGATTCAATACAATGAAAGGGATAGCAATCAGATAAACAGATACATGCCATCTTTATGTATTCAGCATTGAAGTGCTTGTAATGCTAATTACTCCACTGTAATTGAGTTTAAATGTTTCTAACCTATTCACATGTCAGCAGGACAAATAGGATCTGTTTGACTCTACTGCTGCCAAAGCTGACCACAGCTGAATGGTGGATACAGCTGACAATTCCCATTAGAGTGAAAATGATTCTTCTACAGAGTGCCTAGACAGAGCCACAGTTATGAGTCTCACGAAAAATGTCAAAAAATACAGTTTATGGAAAATACATATGAATGTAAAAAGATTTCATTCTACCATTATCAGATATTTTGATTCTTTTTTTATTTACAAACATTTATTTGGGTAAATACATAAAATATATTTTTAGGATATATATTTGAGAAAAAACTAGATTTCAAAAGAAATAATATCATATAACAAGACAACAATGACTGAAATTAGTGTTTTTAAGTGAGAACCAACAGCTTTAAGATTCGGGTCAAATATTCCAAGTCTATTTAAAATGGTGCCCAGCTGAGTGCCACTGCTTCACAATGCCTGAAGTTTCTCTGACAAATCATTTTAAAATGCGTGTAGAGGCTGCCATTTCAGGATACAAAAAGAAAACAAACTTCTGGCAAGGAAAGCATTAGTCCACAGCAGCTTTGTAAAAATTATTTACTATCAAAATTCCACAACAATTCCTGCAATGTCTCATCCCAGTGCAGTTGGGGGCCAGGAGCATATGCAAAGTCTAAAAGCTACTTCAGAAGCACACAGACAGCTGGCCTCCTGCCTGCAGGAGGTGAGTGACGGTAAACATGCACTCGGCCCACAGCTTCCTAAATGCCTCATCTGAATCCTTCTGCATTACTCCTGTGGCAGGGAAGCGGCATGGTGCTAGAGGAGGAGTATTGTGGGGAAAAGTACTAAATGCCTTAATAAAGTCTTGATTTGAACCAAGCCTTGCTGAAACAGCCTTCCCTACTCTCTGGCGGGTGCCCACAAGCTCCAGCCACAGCAAGGAGGCTGAGCAGCGGCTCCCTCAGGCCTGTGGGGTCATCTTCCCTGTCCTGAAGCATCATCACCACCCCACCTCCACCCCTACCCCTACACATCGCAAAGAGGAGAATCCGACATGTTCATTTGCAAACCCGACTTAGGAAAAACCACAAGGGCTGTCCAGGAGAAGGAGTTTCAGAAAACTGGGGCGCCATGCCCTGTGCCAAGCTGGCTCCCCTGCTGGCCATGAGCACCAGAGGAGAGGTTAGTAGTGAAAGGTCTGCACACACACAGAATAGTAATTGCAAAGTCGAGACCCGTGTGCCCTTTGATAGCCAAAGCCTAAGACCCAAGTTAGCGCCCCTCTGATGGCATCAAGAGCCGGCCCCACCCGCCTGCCCAGGATCAGGCTCAGGCCTTTCCTACAGGCTTGTAGCAGGCCTCGACTGCCAGAGGTAAATGTCCACAAGCACCTGGTTCAGTTTCTGCATCCACAGGTCCCACTCTTCTTTAGTATTGGCAGACAGCCAATTCTTGGTGACACCGTGTGTCTCTGCACTGACTGACCAGAGTCTCTTTGTCATCTTCCCTCTGTGGTCCGAGTGTAATCAACTCAAACGTACTGTGTTGGGCACAGAATTCTCGGTTGGCTGGCTCGATCTGAGGAGCGGTACAGTTGGCCAAGTTTATCCTCCCTATGGCTATCTTTTGTTTCTCATCGTCCGGGTAGGTCCAGTAGGAGACAACAGTTTCCAGAAAGAACACACCAACGCCTGTGCCAGACTCCAAACCCACTGATGTCCTCAAAGATGGTCAGAAAACCCTTTTCTTCCACAAATAAGTTCACCTGGCACTTTATTTTTTAAACAAATATGACCTCCCAAAGGACACAAGAAAGGCACCTTGTCCAAAGCAAGTGTACTTTGGGAGACAGCGAGAGGGTGTGAGACCCAACTAGTACAAAGTTGCTGGTGTGCACGGCGTGGAGGCCCCCAGTCCGGGCTCACAGTCACTGAAGAATGGAGACTGCTTTTAGTGTTGAGGTACGTCAAGAATCGCTTCGGAGTGATGTCCTTGGCCTTGGACGTCTTTCACTTCTTGTCAGGCCCCGAGGAAGCTGTCTTTTGGACCAAACTGTAAATTTCAACATTGATCTCAAAGTCATAGGACACGTGTTGCAGAGTAAATGTTGTGCTGAACAACAGAGTATCTCCAGTGAGAAAGTCTACTGTGTTCGCCAAAGGCGTTGCGACCCTATTCTCGGCGCCTGCTTTCAGCGTAATTAAGTAGGAATTTGTTGCTTCTGCCCTCTGAGCTGGGTCACAAAGTTTGAGGCAGCCAGAACTCTGGGAGCGCGATGGAGACCCGCGATAGAGCCAGCTCGCTGGACGCAGGGCTGGCTCGGAGCCGTCGCTGAGGCCCCTCTGCTTTCAGCTTAGAGATACTTGGATTCTTTAGCCAAAAAAGAATATACAAACTAATGAAAGTAAGAGAATAAGAATCAAATAAGGATAATTTGGAATCTCTTATGATAACACCTTTTTTACAAAGATCTTGCCTTTTCATTAGGACAGATGTTCAGTTTTGTTTTTTTTTTTTTTCCATTTTGGGTAAAGTGCTTAGAGTTAGTGTTATATTACCAAAATTACGTTATTACCATAGTTAAACTGTAATTTAAATATATTCATGGTGGCAGCTAGGTGGCGCAAGGGGTAGAGCACCGGCCCTGGAGTCAGGAGGACCTGAGTTCAAATTCGGCTTCAGACACCTACTAGCTAGCTGTGTGACCCTGGGTAAGTCACTTAACCCCCATTGCCTCCAAAAAATTTTAAAAAATAAATATATTATACTTTTAATTATAATTAATATATATTTAAATTTGCCTTGTCATTGCATAATAGAATCAATCCCAGGCAACAAATTCTATTTAACCTGAAACACTATTTTCTTTTTCTTTCTTTCTTTTTTTTGGGGGGGGTGAGGCAATGGGGGTTAAGTGACTTGCCCAGGGTCAGCTAGTAAGTGTCAAGTGTCTGAGCCACATTTGAACTCCATCCAAGGCTAGAGTTCTACCCACTGCATCCCCGTAGCACCCCTTCTAAAACATTACTTTCAAAACTCCAATTCACCTAGTGCAAGATTATTTTTCAAGGTAATGAAAAGAGAAACGCTTATTTTTTTTTTCCTTTGGATGGGATGTCAATTGAAAATGTCAGTGGTAAAAGAGAGGAAAAAAAGAGATGCCACAGTAACCTAGGCTTAGTTTCTTCACTCTAACATTGTGACTTAAATTTCCATATCCTTGACAGAAAGCTAAGAGGCATTAATATTCTGCAAAAATATGACACAGAATAAATTTAATAAAAAGTTCACACTGTGGATAAAATGCTGCCCTTAAGTTTAGTTTGAGAGAAAAAAAAGGAATTTTTTTTGCACTCACTTTACTGTTTTTTTTTTTTATTTTGTTTGTTTGTTTTGTTTTTAAAGATAAGAATAGAAAGCCTTTGCCTCGGCTTTTCAGGAAGGCAGCTTGGCACAGTGAAATTGGTAATGGATTTAGAATTAAAGGGCACGGATTTGACTCCTGACTGACATCTACTACTAGCTGTGTGATACTGAGCAAGTCATGTAACCTCTTTGAGTTTGTTTTCTCATCTGTAAAATAAAGGAGTTGAATTTCATGACCTCCAATGTCTTTCTAGCTGTACATCTTTGTTTCTAGGTTTATCTAACTACCACATTCATGGAATATTGAGAACAATTCTTGAAGATTCATCTATAGCACAATGCTCAGTTGACTTATGTTGAATAATCAATAAACATTTATGGGGGCGGCTAGGTGGCGCAGTGGATAGAGCACCGGCCCTGAAGTCAGGAGGACCTGAGTTCAAATCCTGCCTCAGACCAAACACTTGACACGTACTAGCTGTGTGACCTTGGGTAAGTCACTCAACCTCAACTTCCTCACCAAAAAAAAAAAAAATTATTAAAAGCCCAAAATGTGTCAGGCACTGAGCTTAGCATTGAGGATCCAAAAAGAGGCTAAAGTCCCCGCCCTCAAGGAGCTTAAAATCTAATGGGGTAGACAACAGGCAAGTAAATATATACAAAGTAAGATACATACATAATAAATAGGAAATAACAGAGAGAGAGAAGTCTCTACAATTTGGAGGGGATACTGAAAGCTCCATGTAGAAGGTAGAATTTTAGTTGGGAATTAAAGGAAGTCAGGAAGGTCAGTAGTCAGAGTGGAGGAGGGAGAGTATTCCAGGCATGGAGGGCAGCCAGAGAAAATGTTAGGAGTAAAGAGATGGTATGCCTTGTTCACAAGAGTAGTTTTTTTTTTAATAACTCATCCAAATATAAGAATCAGTTTTACAAGCTCTCACTTCATGAACTAAATATTCTTCAAATGAGACTCAGAAATATGTAATCGCAGAATTTTCGAATTAGCATGGGGCTCAGATACAACTTAGTCCAACTCAAACCTAAAAATAATGCCAACTAGTAACACTTGATCTATCCATTTTAGGCTTTCAGGAGAAACAAAATCTTATTTTCTTTTTCCGCATGTATTTAATTCTACCACAAGACTTAAACCAAAAAAAAAAAAAATCATTATGTACAGAATTATCAAATTTGCTGCCCATGGTGTGTGGCAAAACTCCCAGATGACACAATCAGGTTAAAATGTAATTGAGAAATGTCTAATAAAATAAATAAAAATACAATAAAATATAATGTTAATTTGTGGCATTCTAAGATAATTTGGGCAGGATCCATTCTAGTCATGTTTGGCACCTCTGAAGTAAGGAATTAATCTAAATGACTTCTGAAATTCATTAAAAAGTTTGCATATGTATTAAATTATACTCTATCATTATCAGGTATTTTCAATTATTCCATGGGTCTCTAGTGTTTATAAGTTGCTATTTAAAGCATCTAGTAGAACATGCTGGAAGAAGCCTACAAAGAAGTTTTTCATTCTATCATGGATAAATCAGGCAGCTTATGATTTAGGAAAAAAAAAACAAAACCTGTTATACTTTTTTTTTTAAGTCCCTATCCATCTAAATGTTATTGTACAGGTAGCTAGGTAGTGCAGTGGATAGAGCACTGGCCCTAGAGTCAGGAGGACCTGAGTTCAAATCCTGCCTCAGACACTTAACACTTACTAGCTGTGTGACCTTGGGTAAGTCACTTAACTCTATTGCCTAGCCAAAAAATAAATAAATGTTATTGTTGTTGTCCAGTCATTCAATTATGTCTGACTCTTCATGACCCCATGGACCACAGCATACCAGGCTTTTCTATCCCCTAGTATCTCACAAAGTCAATCCAAGCTCATGTTCATTGCTTCCATTACAATATTTGTCCATATTATCCTCTGCTATTCCTTCCTCCTTTTGTCTCCAGTCTTTCCCAATATACAGGTCTTTTCCAATGAGCTCTGTATTCTCATTATGTGGCCAAAGTATTTAAGCTTCATCTTCAGTATTTGACCATCCAGTGAAAAGTCTGAATTAATTTCTGTAAGTATTTACTGACTTGATCTCCTTGCCACACAGGGGACTCTCAAATGTCTTTTCAAGCACCACAATTCAAAAGTGTTAAATGTGCAGCAGGCCATACATTGCTACTGGAAAAACCATAGCTTTGACTTTTCAGACCTTTGTTGGCAAGGTGATGCCACTGATTTTCAGTACGCTGTCCAGATTTGCCATGGCTTTCCTTCAAAGAAGCAAACATCTTTTAATTTGATGGCTGCAGTCTCCATCTGCAATGATCTTTGAGGCCAAGAATATAAAATCTGACACTGCTTCCATTTCTTCTCCCTCTATTTGCCAGGAAGTGACCAGTTGCCAAGATCTTAGGTCTATTTATGTATTTGTTTGCTTTGTTTGTTTGTTTTTTATGTTAAGCTTCAAGCCAGCTTTTACCCTTCTACACTCACCTCTTTCAACTTCATCAAGAGGCTTCTTAATTCCTCTGCACTTTCTGCCATTACAGGGACATCATCTGTGTATCTGAGATCATTGATATTTCTCCTGGTAATCTTAATTCTATCTCGAGATTTATCCTGCCCGATATTTTGCATTGTACTCTGCATATGAATTAAATAAATAAGATGACAATATACAGTATTGTCATACTCCTTTTCTAATCTTAAATCAATCACTTGTTGCTTGTTCAGTTCTAACTGTTGCTTCTTGACACACATATAGGTTCCTCAGGAGACAAGTAAGATGATTCGGTACTCCCATCTCTTTTAGAACCTGCCCCATTTTTTTGTGATCCACACTATTAAAAGCTTTAGTGCAGTCAATGAAGCAAAAGTAGATATTTTTTTCTGGAATTCCCTTGCTTTCTTCATAATCCAGAGAATGTTGACAATTTGGTCTTTAGTTCCTCTGCCTCTTCAAAAATCAGCCTGCTGGGGCAGCTAGGTGGCACAGTAAATAGAGCTCTGGCCTTGGAGTCAGGAGGGCCTGAGTTCAAATCCAGCCTCAGACACTTAACACTTACTAGCTGTGTGACCCTGGGCAAGTCACTTAACCCCATCGCCTCACCAAAAAGCAAAATAAAACAAAAACAAAAAATACCCCTCTTTTCTGATAATTCTTGGTTTACATATTGCTGAAGCCTAGCTTGTATAATCTTAAGAATACCTTGCTGGTGTGTGAAATGAGTGCATTTGTTCAGTAATATGAACATTCTTTGGCATTTCTCTTCTATAGAATTGGGACATAAATTTAACTTTTCCAATCCAGTGGCTACTGTTGTGTTTCCAAATTTGCTGGCATTTTTGAATACAGCACTTTAACAGCATCATCTTTAAGATTTTCAATAGTTCAGCTGGAAGTCTATCACCTCCACTAGCTTTAATGTTAGCAATGCTTCCTAAGGTCCACTTGACTTTATTCTCTAGGATGTCTGACTTTTAAGTATCCACACCATCACGATAATCAGTGATGTTAAGATCTTTCTTGTATAGTTCTTCTGTTTCTTCTTGTCACCTTTTCTCAATCTCTTCTACTTCTGCTAAGTCCTTACCATTTTTTGTCTTTTATCGTGCTCATTTTTGCATGAAATGCTCCCTTGATGGCTCTAATTTTTTTGAAGAGATCTCTTGTCTTTCTCATTCTATTGTTTCTTTTATTCTTTTGCATTGTTAATTTAAGGAAACCTTATTTCTCTTTGCTGTTTTATGGAATTCTGCATTCAGTTGATTATGTGTTTACCTTTTCCCTTTACTTTTGACTCTCCTTCCTCGGTTAGCTGTTTCTAAAGCCTCATCAGACAGCCATTTTGCTTTCTTGCTCTTCTTCTTCTTTGGAAAGTTTTTGTTGTTGTTGCTGTTGCTGCCTCCTGCACGATAGTGTGAACCTGTGTCCATGGTTCTTCCGCAAATAATTTATTTATTTAATGCTGCAGCAACATGGGTTTTTGAGACCTGCCACGGGCAATCACAGTTAGAATTTGCATTTTGTCTACTCTTGGAGGGGAGTTCAAGCACATGATCATGAGGACTATTCTATAAACATTTCAATATAGTATTCTATATCCTACCCATGATGCTTTCATAGCAACCTCTATATCTCTCTTTTTGAAAAGTAATTTTTTTCTATTTATTTATTTATTTATTTTTTGGGAAACGTAAAATTTTTAAAACCTAAATTTGAAACCTTAGGCTGATAGTCTCTGAGCAGATTCAGCAAATAAAGTGACTTATGTATATATTAAAATCTGCATCCTTCACATCTCTTTCTGAATTTTAACATTATTATTAAAAATCCCAGGCCTTGAACCCCTAAAGAGAAAATTTTGGGGAATGGTTTACAAAGGGACCACATCAGTTTAACTTGAGTGGAAAGAACATAAGCCTTTGCCTTGTCCTTTTTTCTTCCCTTTAATTCAGTTCCCATAGTTCAGAGAGTAGATTGCCCCCCCCCCACAATAGATCTCACTTAATCATTTGGTTGTTCAATTCAAAAGATACATAAAAAGCACTTACCATTTACTTGTGTTCTGGTAGGGTCCCCACAACAACTAGAGGTGGAAAAGTTGAAGATGAACTGGCACAAGAGATGAAAATCAGAATCTTAGTATTGACAGTGAATTCAAGGGAAGAGGAATTCAGCTGGGACTTGCTAAGAGAGATCGTTGCTAAAGTACCCTGGTTACACCTAATCAACAAATCTTTAATGCAAGACTAATATTGTCTATGAAAGCAGGTAAATAGGAAAAAAACAAAACAAAACATAAGTTTCCAAGAAGCGTATTTTGACTCACTTGTGATTGTCCTGGAGTTTTGACTCTTGTATTCCTTGCATTATGTATAGCCATAGCTGGGTTATTTCTGGGGAAGACAAGCAGTAGGATGTTCATAAGACACGCTCATGTTTCCTTAGAAAATATTGTTCTACTTGAGCTATTGTGCCTAATTCTACTCTGCAGCCAGGACACAAAGTTGGGAATATGAGTATTGAGGAAGGATTTTATAGGTTCAATCAATTAATCAACAAGCATTTACTAACCACCTACTATGTTTTGAGATTGTGGTTATGACTGGAGAAGGGATTTTTTTTAAAGTCCCTATGCTCAAGGAACTTAGAGTTTATTGGAGGAGACAACATGAACCCTTGTAGATACATACAAATTATATATAAATTAGGAACAAAAAAAATTTTTCCTTGTAAGGGAAGTAGGAGAAGATCTATCAGATGGAAGAATCAGGAAAGATTTTATGTATAATATAGTACTTGAGCTGTCTTGAACGGAACTAGAGATACTAAGAGGTAGTGATTAAGAGAGAGTACCCTCCATGCATGGGGAATAATAGCCAATACAAAAGCAGAGAGGTGATAAATAAAATGTTGAATCTGAAATTCAGATTCAGTGATATTCATGAGATACTTCGTGAGTGTGCTCTATTCTCCATCACTAAGTAAAATTTCCCAGTGTTAGGCATCTTCATGACACTGTTACATAAGCACTCTGGGCCACATAATTCCAATCTGCAACAAAAGTCACTGAAGTAGAGCTGTGAGCATGTTTAATCAATTTATTACAGAAACTGGTGAGTCCTAAGCAATTGGCCCTAAGACCTTTCTCAGGGTCAAGGACCCTAATGCTCAAGGACTGATGGATTTTATAAACCCTGGAAAGTTGCTGGGAGGTTCTCTAGTCCTTTGGAGTTTCCTTAAGAAGCATGGAAACTTCTAAGACTGGCTGATCTTCAGAAGTGAAGGAAATGCCATGATTAGCCAAGGACAATGTCCAGCAATCACAACCACTTTGTCAGAAGGCTTTTCATAGGTCATCAGTTATAGGCCATTAACTACAGGCCATCAACTGCAGGCCATTTTAGCAAGGGCTTTCCAAAAGTCATAAGACCCTGTCAACAACATCTCAAGACCTTCCACAGGTCATAAGACACCTTCAGAAAGATCTTGGGTCTTCTGCAGGGCATCAAACACTCATATTTGACCAACAGTATCCTAGGGAACTAAAGAAGTTGTGGTTTCAAAGCAAAGGTCACTTAGAAGTGGTGAGAATGATTCATAGGGATATTGCTGAGGTTTATGAACCTTATTTGAGGAAGAGCACACTTAGAAGTAGGGGGTAGTATTAATAAATCTTTATAATAGACCTAACTAATATAGTATGACTCTATCTGATAAATCCAATACAACTAATATAATCATCAGTACATGGTGGATTAATCATAACTCTCATTCTAACAGCATTAACTAATATAACTAATTCAAACTTAAACCTATTCTTCTTAATTTACTAACACAATCACTGATGCCCATTAAATTACAATGAAATGAATCAATTCTGATTAAATTGAGTAGAGGTATCAAAATTATCTTTACCCACTAGGGATTTAAAAATCATACGGGACATGAAGTTTATATTTGAATCAGATCCTAACATTATGAAATATCATAGTTGTATTTCTATACAATTTGGAAGACCTTGGGAATTCCTGGCTCCTGCTTCATTTTGGCAGAGCTGAGAGAGTGGATACTTGGGACACTGATGATGAACTCCATCTTCCTAGCCCAATTGCTTCTTCTGCTCTTTTGCTCTCAATTGATTGCTGAGTCATGACATCCACTGATTTCTCCCTCTTGGTCAGAGGATTGAATTACTAGAATCAACATTTCACAATATGAAAGAAAACAAACATACAGAAATCATCAGAAACTTCATGTCTTATACCTCTCCAAATAATAAGGGACATCATAGTACTGTAGAAGGGAAAAAGATGGCTTTGATGTCACTACATTCTGCTTCAGTAATAGCTAAAGATAAAAGTTAAAAACATTAAAAATAGCAAATGTGGAGGCAAATTCATATAATTTTTATTAATGTACATGCATATGCCCTTTCTAGATATAAAACACAAATTGGCTTATGTACCAACACGATTAAAAAGAAAATAATCCGATGTAACAATGTTTTCTCTTTGAAAACTTGAGTCTTGGTTACTACATTGATCTAGACATTCCTAAGCAAGAACTGACATGTACTTTTAATGAAATCATCACCATTCTGTCAAAATTCTTAGACCGAGCTATTTTTTATGGAACAAAAAGTGAAATGAAAAATTCCTACACTTTTATTCCCTTTTAGTCCTAGGAACTTTCTTTACATTTCTTAAGACTTGTGAACACTAATTATGTATCATGATAGATCATAAATTAAACCAGTCTTTTCCCAGTCATCTGGCAAACTAACAGTTTCCATACGTACCTCCCCCCAACACTTCCTTCCACTCATATACTTACTATGGGGAGGAAAGAGCGAGGAGATGAAATTCTAATAGGCAGGCACTATCATGTCTCATGTGGAATGAGCCCTCTCTTACAACCTTTTTATTGTACGTAAAAGATGAATGAATCAACCCAACCCCAATCAACCAGGAGTTATTAAGCACCTACTATTTATAAGGTACTATGTTAGGTGCTGAGGTTACAGAAATAAAGCAATAACAGGGAGGTACTGGAACCAATTTGAATTGGCTTACAAGGAATCCGAGGTTAAATTTTCTGTGTGAGAATTTCGATTGCAAAATTATCACATACTATAAATTTGGGCTTGATTTATTGTTTTGTTGATTTCTAGACTAAAGAAAATGGAGAAAATGAAGATTAAATTTTTAAGTGTGTTAAGCATACATTTAAAAAAATGGTTGTTGCGTATTACTATATAGGGATAGATTGATATAAATATATATACAGAAATGTACCAGTTTATATACAAACACACACACACATACATACATATATCTGTGTCATATATCTTAATCTGTAGCCTCACTGACCTTTTATTCTACTGGGGTAGCATAAAAATGTAAATAGATAATCATGTATGTGGTAATTTGAAGAAAAAAATAGCTAGCGACTAAAAGCATTACCCTGAATCAAGGACAGAAGTGAATTTCTGCCATGCATTAGCAGTACTCTTTCTTTTGATGTCCAAAAAGACACTTTGGCATTCCAGAAGAACTGATTTGTCCAGTGACTTGACTAGGGGCTTTTATACCTATCAGTTATAATCAGTAAAGTTTAATAACCACTCATTGATAAACTGAAGGAATGAAGAAACAAAGGTAGGTAGAGATACCTGAAAGATCAAATATTAATCAATTAAAATTATATATCGTAATCTGCATCAAAAATAATTAGCCTGGATCTGTATTAAATCAGTTTGGAGGCTTATCTAACTTTTGTACTGATGTCTGAAACTATTATCATTTCCTGTTCTGTTGGTGAAGGTTGTTACAAATATGGACTTCATGTGAATCTACAGCCAGGAAGCTGGTACAGGATTTTGCCTTGTACCCTAATGGAGCTCCCACCCAGCCATAAAGTATAAGGAATATATTCAACTGACCCTTTATATGAGTCAGTTATAAACATTTATTAGAGTTCTGGACACAAAGAAATGTAAAGTCATGACTCTCAAAGAGCTTAAATTATGAATTTGTATGCAGCTGAATCATAACCTTAAGCTCTGGAATGAGAAAGACTCTTCTTAGGCAATTGTTTCCAGGAAACCAAATCTTTTGTCAATTAGTGGTTGGAATATAGCACTCAGGTGACTGAGTTAAACTAAGGTGAGCTGAGCTATTCAGATGGCAGCTAATGAGGAGTACTAAACTTACATGAAGGTCATTTAACTTTTTTTTTTTCAAAAATTGTGGTTCTAAATCTACCCTTGTTTAAATTATCAATTTGAAATATGGAATACAGAAGATTTTACACTCTCAGTATCATGAACATGGGTCAAACATCTTTGGCCAACTCCTCAGATCTGTCTTCCACATTTCTAACGCGTTACTTTTTTTTTTTTTCTAATGCTGAGATCTGACTATATTACTCCTCTGATCAAGACTTTTCATTGCTTCCTTCTTGCCCAATAAAGATATTTAGCCTATCACTTAAGAGTCTCAGAAATCTTGTCCAACCAACACTTTTCCAGTCCGATTTCCTTCTATGTCTTTTCAATTAGAATGAAGCTTCTTAAGGGCAGGGGTTTTTTTTTTCTTCTTCTTCTTGGTATCCAGGCATTTAACACAGTCACTAGCATAGAGTAATGTGTTTGTGCAATTGAAGTAAATTCATAATATATGCTTCAGTATAACTGGACTACTAGCTTGCTTTTTTTTTCCCCATGAATTTATTTTAACTTTCCTGGCTGCTTCAAGAAATTAGTATTGGCAGACCAGGTTCCATAAATGAATGAGTGTGCTGTGTTAGTGATGAGGATGGGAAGAAGACCCCAAAAAGGAAAAACCGAAGACTTTCCCACATGGCCAAATACCTCCCTATGGCCCCAGGCCACTTCCCACCCTTAATCCCATCTAGGTTCCATTCTCCCTTGGCCACCCCTGGAGTTCTTTTACCTCATAGACTACTTGGCCACTCCTAGATCCCTGCCATAGTCTTTCTGTATATAAGGTCCATCTTGTCTCCATTAAAATGCTGGGATTCTTATAATCTAGCCATTGCACAGATTTTCACAATCTAGCCAATAGTCCACAGATGCTCAGATTCCTTAAGAGTCTAACTAATACGGCAAATCTTCAATAAACCCTGTTTTTGACTGAAAGAAGGCTTGGGTCGAATTCTTTCGGGCAGGATCCATGTGTTGTGATATTGGGGTCCCAGCACCCCTGAACCCCTAAACCTCATCATTAATGCTAGTGTTAGGAACACAGATACTATACACACACACACACACACACACACACACACACACACACACTCACACACACGCCCTGCCCTCAAGGAACTTAGATTCTAATTGGAGAAAACTAGAAGAAGCGGTTGTTTTGGTTTGTAAAGTCTAGTAGAAGGTGAGTAGAGGAGTCTTAGGGCAATTGATTGACTTGCAAATTCCTCAGATGATCCCATTTACTTTATTACTCTTCCCCAACTATAAGTGAAAAGAAGTCCCAAGAAAAATGTGCCTCCAGGATATAGTCTTTCCATCTTTCCACCTGTTGAAATTTTACTCTTTGTACAAAGATTAGCTCAGCGGCTACTTTCATCCTAAAATTTCCTGTATTCTCTCACACATGTCCAACTGAAAACTGTCTTTCTTTCTTTAAAGATTTTTTAACCATTTTGCTGGATCTCTTCCTTGCTCTTTTATAATGATGATGATGATGATGATGATGATAGTAGCTCACATTTATATTTATGGCCTGCCAAGTATTTTTATAAATGTTTCATTTTGTCATCATAACAACCCTGGTCAGTAGCTGCTACTATTTTCCATATTTTATAGATGAGAAAAATGAGGCAGACAGAGGTTAAATGAACTGCTCAAGTTACAGCTAGTAAGTCAAGCAGTATTTTAACCTCAGGCAGGATTTGAACTCAGATTTTCCTAACTACAAGTTCAGGACCCTTTGTATACATGTCTTCTCCCTCATTATACTCTAAGGTCCTTGAGGGGAGAAACTGCATTATTTGTCATTATTGTATCCCTAGGCATGGGAGATTGCCAGTGCAAAAAACATGAAAAAAGGAAACGAGTTGCTGTCTGAGGAGATGAGAAAAGTCTAGTGTGGCTGGATAACAGTTTTGAAGGAGGAGTGTCTAATGAAGCTGGAAAGATGGGTCCAGGGTCAGATTGTGAAGGGTTTTAAATGGTACACAGAGGAGGTTGTATTTTAGTCTAGAGGTGGTAGGAAACCACTCATGTTGATTGAGAAGAAGATTGACATGCTGTGATATGTTTAGAAAATATATCTTTGGCAGCATTGTGTAGAAGAGACTGGAGTAGTGAGTGACAAATCACAGAGACCAATTAGGACCCTGTTGAAACAATCTAGACTAGAGATGATAAGGACTTGCACTAAGGTAGGAACTTTGTGAGGGGAAGGAGGGATTAGGTGTGAGAGACTTTGTAAAATTAGAAATATCAATGTTTGAAAATTGATTGTATATGTGGGAAGAGGGAAAGTGAGGAGTCCAGAATAATGTCAAGACTATGAACTGGGGAGTTGGGAAAGACTGTGGTGTCTGTGACAGAAAGAAGTGGTTGGAAGAGGACACAGTTTAGTGGGAAAGGATAATGAGTTCAGTTTCTGATGTGTTAAGTTTAAAATGTCTCTGGGACATTGAGTTTCAAGTATACAATCAACAACTGGTTATAGTAGGAGAGTAATTCAGATTTGACATTTGGATTAGGGAGTCATCTTTATAGAGCCTATAGATTACCCATGAAATATGGCTAATTCCCAGGCATATTTTACTACCCTCAAGTAAGAGGAGGTTGTAGTTGAAAGAATTCACTAAGACTTCTCTTTTAGCCATCGGGATCTTTAACATGAAAGCACATGGACCTTTACTGTAGCAACATAGCTGAGCAAAGGTGCCGATATTTGGGAGGAGACCAGGCTTATAAAGACAGAAGCTAAATAGCCTATAGAGTTTTAGGGGCTTATAATGGTTAAAGATTAAGGATAGGAAGGTTTTTTAGGGTTTTATGATTGGTTAAAGATTAAGGACAGGGCAGGGGGGGAGCACAGGATAAGGGAGACAAAGGCAATTCTTTTGATACATGTTAAAGAGAAGTTTCATCATATTTAAAAATAAGAAGAAAAGGACTCTAGGATGCTCTCAAATTACATGATGAGAATAGAATGAGCCCCACCCCCCTCCCCGGGAGGGGCCTCACAAAGTACTGGAAAAGTAACCCTTAATATTCTTCTTAACCCCAGGGTACCATTTTAATCCACATCATAGTGACCTCTTTGTTAAGTCTTTAGCTTTCAGGTGTCCTATTGGAACACTTTAGATCTTCTGGTAGAGGTAGACCATGCCTCATTTTTCTCTTCATCTCCCTTAGTTCTAGCACTGAATTTACTAGCTACCCATTAAAGGTTAGCTGAAATGAATAGAAATGGACTTTGGTGAGGGTTAATAGGAGCTACATTTTTTTTTGCCATTTTTTCATGAGATCATTGATTCAGTGCTTAAAGAAATCTCAGGGACCAACAGCTTTAACATACTCATTTTATAAGTGAGAAAATTCAGACTTTATGAGGATTAGTGAGTTGCCCAAAATCATAGAATTAGTCAGTGATAGAAGCTATCTTTGAATCCAGACCTTTAGAATCCAAATCAAAGGCATTTTTTCTCCCCCCCCCCCCATTGGGTCATAGTGCTTCTCACCATTTCACTGTTTCTTTTTTCAAACTGTGCTTAATCTGGGCTGCTTGTTCTGTAGGTGAGATGGTTTTTTTGTTTGTTTTTTAGCAACATGGTAGTTGCGTTCAAATATGACAGTTAAATGTTTCATAATATGTTGACAATAGAATCCTATCTCTTTCCCATTTAAAGATCTACTTTGAAATGATAGCAAGGTCTCCTCAGTTCATTTCACTGGGATTTTCTGGGTGATAGATTGAGACTCTTAACACAAGACTAGAAATGTCAGTGATAACTGGGAAATTGAGTTGAGATGTGAAACGCACTGTATCTTACTCTAGCCCTAATATCTCTCTGATGTCTTTTCCCCCAACAAGTTAAGAAAAAGTGATGGCTTTGTATTGCACTTCAAAAAATGGTGCAATTACTGTAAAATCTGATTTGTGAAAGCCACTGCAGTGAGTCAATTGATATTTGAAACCTTCTGAAACAATAGACTTAAAGTACAATATTGTCCTGATCTTAATTCTTTACCTCGTGACTGAGACTTCCTTCCATCAGGTCCTATGTGCTATAGATATCTGACCCAGAAGGGATCTTAGATGTCAATTGATCCTGGAGTCAAAACTATCTGGGTTCTAGTCTTCCTCTGTGACCATGAGCAAGTCACTGTCATTTTGTTGAGGTTTAAGGGTGCCAGGACCCTGAAATAGTGAGAACAAGAGAAGTCAGTCCTCCCCAAATAAATTCAACCCAAGTCTTCTTTCAGCCAAAGACAAGGTTTATTAAATATCCACCATATTGGCCAGACTCTTAAGGAATCTAAGTATTTGCATGGCTAATACAAGCAGGCCAGATTGAATCTGAGCCATTGGCCAGATTTTAATAATCTGAGCCCTTGGCTAGACTCTTAAGGAATCTGAGCACTTTAATATAAGATGGATCTTACATACAAAAAGACTGGGGGAGGGATCCAGGAGTGGCCAAGTAGTCTGAGGTGACTATGAGGTAACAGACAAGTACTGGAAATGCCAGGGACCTAAGACCATGTAGCCAAGGAAGACTGGGGTCTAGATGGGATCAAGGAGTGGAGGTTTTGGGTGGGGCCAGGTGCAGACAATGAAAGGCAGTTAATTAACTGGGAAGGGTGGATGCCTCAGGTGAACACCAGAGGCCTGACCACGTGGAGAAATTCAAGGAGAGTTTTGTACCCCATCAATTTCATCAGCTTAGAGCTTTCCCTGGCTTGGGGATTCCCTCTAATAAGATAAGCAATTTTTTTTTGGTAATTTAGAGTCTCAGAGAGTTGACTATTGGTACTGAGAATTTAAATGACTTGTCTTATTTATATATCAAAGGCAGGACTTCAAGCCTTGACTTCTTGACTCTAGTTTCCCTGTGCTCTCCATTTTGCCATGCCTGCTCAAGAACAACTTTGTTAAGTTATATTTTCCATTCTAGGATTTATGTAACCAAAGCCCTTAAATCTTATTTTTATGGAGCTTATTTCATTTCTACAAAAAAAAAGAGAAACAATTAGATATTTTCAGTGTACAGCTGGTGAGTCTCACCTGTTTCCATCTATTTTAATCATTCTCAGTCATTTGTGGCGCCTCAGTAATGGGCAGGTTTCAATAACCTACATTTTGCCATAATGTAGAATTCTAGTACCATAGGCTAATATTTCAGACCAATTAAACATCAGGATAATTACAACTTAATTCTTTTTTAGTAAGACCCATATAATTTTTCCCATTTAAAATACCACAGCATCTCTTTGAATTCTCTCTTCTGAGTATTCTTTGAAAAAAGAATTAATTAATATCAGAAAACATAAAATGCATTAGAAGATTATGGTAAAAGGGGAAAAAACTAAAATAAGGGGAAAAATAAAGAATTAATGTGAAAGGTAAAAATTTAAACTTCTTGACATTCAAAATAATTTTGAGCAGCATTTCTTATACCCACAGAATATAGGAAAATAAATGAATGATATAAGACAGTATGTCCTTCAGGTATTTTGTTGTGCAATCTATATACAACATGATTTCTCTTAATGCTTTTGATATACATGCAATAATTCTTTAAGGAATACAGTAAGGGCAAGTCACTGTAATAAAGATTATATTTTTTGTCTTGAAAAACAAGAGAGGCTAATGAAAAAGAGGTTAATTTCCAATTTGCCTTCTGATCGTCCCACACCCATTTAGAATTTTTTTTTATCCAAATTCATTTCTCAGTATTTATGGTCTTTTTTCCCCCTTGATTCCATGAATCTTAAGCTTGCCTAGATGAATTGAATAAACATAAAGCTTACATTATTTATAGTCATTTTCAGAGAAACAAAAATGCACAAATGAATGGTTCAAGCATGTTTTATGTCCTGTTGTATGAGAAGCAAAAGCTAAAGGCTTCTTTTTAGTTTAGTTTTTTTTTTAATGTCTTGTGTTCTTTTATTTGGGGGAGAAGAGGATGATAAATGTTAACTGGGGGCAATAAAATTGTTGGATTTACCTTCTAATACTTTACTAAGTCACTTGGTCGAAAAACTTTTAATGAAACCTCTGAGATCAGCAGGCTCTGAAGAGATAAGTGATGGGTTAACTTGTAGTATACTACCTAATACCTTATTTTAATGAAGTTTTTTGTTTCTATTTCTATTTGTTTCTATTTTTCTTCTAACCAGATTGGCAGCAAAAACATTTATTTTTTTTAAAATTTTAGATCCATTGTCAATCTTTAAATCAATAATAAATGAAAAGAAATGTCTCTTTTGTTTGTGTTCTTGGTGAATATTTATTCATATGATAAAAGTGATCAGAGTATTTTTGAGTGAAAGAATGAGACACTGTGTAGGTTTGAATACTTTCTTACTTGCTTAGATGGGATATGGTATGCAGAAATATCTCCAGTTTACAGATAAAAAGTAAAAAATAGTTTATTGCATTTTACCTATTTTAGAGGATATACTGGAATTTAGAATACAATGACCTCATCACATTTTCATCTAGTTTGGATAGAGTGAAATAGACTAAGCAAAAGAAGCAAGGCAACATGTTTTGCTCATATAAAGTCTGACAAATACATCACCTTATGTTTAAACTCTATCTCCAATATTTTTCTGTTTGTTCATCTGCCACAATAGAAATATATAATTTCCCTATGTTTTCCTTGGGGTTTGATATAAAATTGAGAAGACAGACCATTTATATTTAGATAACCAAAGTTATAACTAAGGGAGGGCTAGTAGAGCTTTGCTCCATTCTAAATGGACGTGGTCTAATCAGAAGGCAAACTGGAAATTAACCTCTTTTTCATTAGCTTCTATTAATATGTTTTTCAAGACAAAAAGTGGCTCAGTAAAGTATTAGAAGGTAAAACCAGCAATTTTGTTAGCCTCAGTTAACATCCAAATGCAGAGGCCAATACCATCACTTCTACTCCTTTTATAAGTAGAAAGAACTGAAAGTTACAGTGGGTTGGGGATAGGGATAAGAACTGGCCATCTAATTTCAATAGTATAAGGAACCCTAGATGAGGAAAATCCCTCCAACAAAATAAGGCAGCACTTTCTCTGGAAGTATAGTCACAAAGATTTTGCTAAGCGCACCTAGAGGTTCACTGATTTGTCTAGGCCAGGGATGGGAAACCTGTGGCCTCTAGGGCCCTCTGGGTCCTCAAGTGTGGCCCTCTGATTGAATCCAAACTTCACAGAAAAAATCTCCTTAATGAAAGGATTTGTTCTGTGAAACTTGGACTCAGTTAAAAGGCTGCACCCAAGGTCCTTGAAGGCCAAATGTGGTCTCAAGCCTGCAGGTTCCCCACCCCTGGCCTAGGCTCACAAAACCAGTATGTGTCACAGGCAGCACTTAAACCCAAGTCATGCCCACTGAAGGCCAGCTTTCTGTCAACTAATGCCTGCTATGTCTAGCATACATAGAAAGAATAATTAGGGAATAGTGGGAAGAGTCTAGTCTGTGGCTGTAGAACTTCTTTGATTCTGCTCGTCCTAGAGTTCGCTATGTAATGATTTTTCTAAATAATTTTCTAAATAAATAAATAATAGTTTGCTAAATAAATAATTTCTAAATAAATTTTTCTAAATGACTTTTCTAAATTTCTAAAACTATCCTTAGGTTAAATCATACAAAACCAAAATTATTTTTCCTTTTCATTATAATTTCATTTCAGGAACCAGATTCTTGAAAACATAGAATGTTATAGCAAGAATGAGTGAATGAACAAAAAAAGAAGGAAAACATTCTTAAGCACTTACTTCGTGCCAAACGTTGTGCTAAGTGCTAGGCAACACAAATATAATCTATACCTAAAAAACTTGCTTACATTCCAATGGGGAAAACAATACACAGGGAATGTTGACTAGAGAGGGGAACTTGGGTTATAAGAATGTTGGCAGGGGGCGTAGAATATTAAACTGACACCCATCAGGGAATGATGGCCAAGTTAATTTGATCATGGTTAATCCATTTAGAACTGGAGATGGTGGGAGTTGGGGCAGGGGCCCTTATAAGAGTGCTTGTGCCAGAGGTGATTGTAAAATAAGCCTTAGAAGACATGGAAGAGGTGATGCAAGGGGAAAGGAGAGATTGAAGTGAAGCATAGTTGAGACTACTTGAAATAATCTCCTGGGAAAGTTATTGACCAATCAGAGTTGGGCTCCAGGCAGAGCTTATAAATCACTGGTATAGGTGGTAAGGATCTTAATAAGGAGGTTGTTAGGAAGATAGGGAGATAGAGAAGAAGGAGTCAAAATCATAGGTATTACCTAATCCACTTTTACAAGTCTGAGATACAGACCTCCCCAGTGTCATGCAGCTAGGTAGCTGAGGCAAAGTGAGAAACTAGTTCTCCTGACAACCAGGGTAGTTTTTTTTTTTTTTTCCTTAACCATGCCATTTAGAATGGGAAAACTTATCATGATTATAAACCAAAGATACACATATGGCACTATATTATCTTTATTCTGATTATATAGAGAGATTTTCTTGTCTTTAAATGAGTCAAGTTAAGTCAGAAAGATAAACCTTTCTGTTTCTTCTTTATCATACCCACATGAGAGTGGTTTTAAATTGCCTCCACTTTAATATTTGGCACACTGCAATGTAAAAGATAGTTCATTGCTGGCATGCTTAGAGAATCTCACCAGATTTCATGGACCACTTTCTTATATAATATTAAATATTTGCCACCATGTCCTTTTTTAAAGCAGATTACAGCAAAATTAAATAATTGATATACATGGAGTTAAGATATAAAACATTTTTAGTAGAAGTCAGAATTGTGACACAGAGTCTATATGCTGCACACCATCTCAACCTGATTTCTGTTAGGATTCACAACTAATTGCTTGTTATTAACTCATATTAACACGTACCCAAGAAGTGCCCTAGGGTTTTTTGCTGGTAGACTAACTGGTCCAGGATGACAATGGATAATTCTCCACCTGGTCTTTTCTTGGAAGAATCAGCAAGGCTGCCCCGGGCAATGGTGATACAAATGAGAACAATGGAATATCCTGCAGATATTTTCTATGCCAGGAATCATTTAATCTCTATTCATTTGTTTATTTATGTCTCAGAAGGAATTACAATATTCCCTAACCTATCTCTAGCTTCTTTTATGGTATTAAAGATCCATGCTAATTAACAGCCATGTACTCTCAGAAGAAAAAGAAAGGAATATGTGAGTTTTTTTTTTAACGTGTTGCGAAAATCCATACATATGATTGCTAGGGACCAAACCTCCACGTAGAAGATGGTTCAACTTAATGCAAATGCCTCTTGGAATTGGGATCAGCATTCTTGTTGCTTTGGAAAGCATCTCTCAGAAATGTTGTTTAAATGCCTTTTAAAAAATATACTCTCTCTTCTTCTATAAAGTATAGATCCACCAGAATAATTACATTTTGCAGGTAAACAGGGTGAGGAAGGTCATCTAGCCCAATCTGGACCATAACAGTCATCCCCTTTTAAACTCCCTGACAAGTGGCAATCCAGCCTTTGTTTGAAGAGCTGTAGTGTAAGGGAATCCAGTAAATATTTAACCAGGCAATTATACTTTTAGATATTCAGATTGTGAAGCATTTTCCCTTGTCAGTCTACAACTTCTACAAATTGGTTAATTCTGCCCTCTGAAGCCAAAAAGAACTAGGCTAATTTCTCTTTTACATGCCAAACTTTCACATATTTATAGATAGCTCTCTCTCTCTCTCTCTCTCTCTCTCTCTCTCTCTCTCTCTCTCTCTATCTCTCTCCATTTTTTATTCTTTATGGATTAGATATCTCTATTTTCTCCAGCTGATGTCATATAGAAAAATCTCAAGGCCTTTCACTTTCCTGGCTACGCTTTCCTGGATATTTTCAAATGTATTACTGAAAATCTGTTTCCCCAAAATGAACTCATTATTGGAGTCATGGACAGACCAGGACACAATAAAGGATTATCACCTCTTTAGTCCAGGATACTATTCTGTTTTAAAGCATTCTAAGGGATGAATAATTTTGAGCTAGCATCCACATAAATAATAGCAAAAATACAAAGAAGAGTAAAAAGAGTACACAGGGAAGATCCAAATAAAATATTGTATAAAATCTGTATATCATTTCACCCATTTGACAGGTATCTTGGATAGGGAACTTATCTTCTTAAGATGAATTATTATATCATCATTCTTCCTTCATCTTATCACTATGAAGTTGAATTTTTTAACCTAAATGTAAGAATTTATGTAAGGGACAAGGTATCATGCTCCCACAATTTAAGATAACCTTTGACATCTTACAACATCAGCAAAGAAGTTACATTGTTTAACTAGCTTGCAAAACCTTGAAAGGGCAAGCCAATGAGAAGGGCCTTAATTTTTTAATAGATCCCAAAGTTCTAGAGGGCAGAACCAGCTTTAACTAGCCCTAAGTAGGACAAAGGGCACAGTATTTTGGCTGATGAGGGAGGGGGAGGGGGCATGTCAAGGGAACATGGGATGGGTGAATGTGTAAGATTGTAACCTGGAAAGGAACTGACCAATCTGGGCCTGGAAGGGAGGAGTCGCGCATTCTAACAGTATAAAACATTTTCTCGCTTCTGTAATCGGCACAATCTCTTCCAAGAGGTTTTGCTGGTTCTCCTAAGAACCATAAAATAAATGATTCTCAATCGTTCCAAGCTTAGTTTCGTTTTTAACTAGAAGGTTTTATTTCTCTAAGGCCTTATTTCTAACAATTTACATTTATCCCTATTATATTTCTTCTTACTAATTTTGACCTATATCAGCCTATCTAGATTTTTTAAAATCTTGATTCTGCCATCCAATGCACTCTCTATCTCTCCCAGCTTTATGTCAGTTGTAAATTTGAAGATATTTATTGATTTATCCAAGTCACTTGTGAAAATATATAGTTTCTTGATTCACTTTGCTCAAAAATTGACTTCCTAGTTGATATGAAGTTATTAATGAATGCATCACAAACATGGTTATTCAACCAATTCACAAATCATCTCTCTTTACAATAATTTTACATTCCTATCCCACAATTATACCAGAAAGTATTTTTTTTCAAATTTAGGTGAATTATTTTGTATAGATTTCCAACATTTTAAACTTGCCAAAAAGGAAAAAAAAAGATTTTGTCCATTCTGGATGAAGTTAAGCTGATTTTTTTTTGTGATCAACACTACCTTTTCTTGATGTTTGGTAAATATCCCTTTAAAAGGGATATTTACATTCTGGGGACCTCTGGGGGTGGGGGGAGGCAGAGCCAAGATGGCAGAGTAAAGAAGCATTCAGTCAAGCTTTTCCAATGTTTCCCTCCAAAAAACCTTAAAATAATTCCTCAAATTGAATTCTCAAATGGCAGAGACAACAAAAGGTGAGAGTGAGAGATTCTTCCAGCTCAAGGTAACATAGGAGGTCAGAAAAAGAGATTTATGGAAAGGAGAGGAGGCTGGCCCAGAGTCCTGGTGGGACTAAGTGATAATAACAGAAGCAGAAGCAGTTTCAGGAGCTCTCCAGCTAGAGATAGTAAGAGGACTGACAACTGGTCATCAACATATTACGGGGTACCCCTGTGTTAGCACTGGATGCAAGATCAGAGGCTATTTGGCAACTCCGTTGCCTATAATCACTTCTGGATCATAGTTCAAAGGCTTTTATCAGAAGGGTGTAGAAGCCCTGAAGGACAGTATCACTTCTCACCCCAGTGAATCAGGGGACCCTGAAGAACAATATCACATTCAGTCCCAAGGAAGGAGGAACCCGGAGGAGCAGTATTGATTTCAATTCCAAGGAATCAGGGACCATTCCTCGGTAAGAACCATAGTACATACAAAGAAAGCATTGACCACCCCTCTGCCCAAATCATACCACCGAGAAAGCACTGAAAATTTTGAAAACCTCAGAACCAGCTCTGAAAACAGTAGTTTGAAAAAGCCTGAAGTTTGAGATAGAGTCCCTCATAGAGTACCTCCACACCAGGGACAAAGTCCAACATTAATGTAAAGTTCCAAATCAAGAAATAGGGTGGGAAAATGAGTAAAGAAATAAAAAAGTAAACGACAATAAAAAGCCACTATGGTGACAGGGAAAATCAAGATGCAAACTCAGAAGACAAAGTCAAAACAACTACAAGCAAAGCCTCAGAGAAAAATGTGAATTGGGTACAAGCACAACAACAATTCTTGTGAAGAGGTTACAATGATTTTCAACATCAAATGAGTGCTAGAGGAAAAAATAGATAAAGACATAAATCATAGGAAGAAAATTATGAAAAGGTATTTTATAGCTTGGTAAAAGAGGGACAAAAATGCTGAAGAAAATAGCTCCTTAAAAAGTAGAATTGGACAAATGGAAAAAAGAAGTACACAAGCTCACTGAAAAAAAGAATTCTTTAAAAAATAGAATTTGGCAGGTGGAAGCTAATGATTTGATGAGACTTCAAGAAAAAATAAAACATGGTCAAAAGAATGAAAAAAAATAAAAGAAAATGGGTAATATTTCCTTGGAAAAACAACTGACTTGTAAAATAGATTAAGGAGAGATGATGTAAGAATTATTGGTTACCTGAAAGCCATGATCAAGAAACAGCCTGGACATCATACTTCGAGAAATTATCAAGGAAAATTTCCCTGATATACTCAAACCAGAGAGTAAAATGGAAATTGAAAGGATCCACCGATCAACACCTGAAAGAGATTCCAAAATGAAAGCTCCCAGGAATATTATAGCCAAATTGCAGAGCTCCTAGGTCACAGAGACAATACTTCAAGCAGCCAGAAAGAAACCATTCAATTTCTATGGAGTTACTGTGAGGATTATACAAGATTTAGCAAATACTATGTTAAAGGAGCAACAGGCTTGAAATATGATATTCCAGATGGCAAAAGATCTGGGGTTACAACCAAGAATAATCTAACCAGCAAAACTGAGTATAATCCTTTAATGGAAAAATTTGATATTCAATGAAATAGAAGAATTTCAAGCATTTGTGATGAAAAAATATACCACAGTTTAAAAGAAAAGCTGATTTTCTAATACAGGACTCGAGAGAAGCATGAAAAGGTAAACATAAAAGAGAAATCAAAAAGGACTCAATAAGTTTAAACTGCATGCCTTTCTATATGGGTAGATAAGATATGTATCTTCTAAGAACTAAATCATTATTAGGTCAGTGAGAAGGACTTTACATAGAAAGAAGGTATGGGAGTAAGTTGATTACATTGGGATGAGGGAAAAAATGGATAGGCAAGGAAGAGAGATGGCCTGGGAGACTGGGGAAGGGAGAAGAAAATTATCCCATGTGAAAAAAAAATACATGCAAAGAAGAGATTTTAAAATGGAGAGGTAAATAGTGGGGACTGGAGGGACAGGTAAGGCTTGAACCTTACTCACATCTAAATTGGTTCAGAGAGGGAAATACACACACACACACACACACACACACACAAATTCAATTGGTAATAGAAATCTATCTTACCCAACAGGGAAGTAGGAGGGGAAGTAGTTATAAAAGAGGGAGTTCATAAAAGGGAGGATGTATAAAAGAAGGCAATGGTCAGAAGTAAAACGTACTTCAGAGGAGGGATAGGATAAAAAGAGAGAGAGAGAAGGATAAACAGAAGAAAAATAGAATGGATGGAAAAACACAGCAATCGTAGCTTTGAATGTGACATAGATGAACTCACTCATAAAATGGAAGCAGATAGCAGAATGGATTAGAAATCAGAACCTAATGATGTGTTGCTTTCAAGAAACACATCAAAAATAGAGATACACAAAGAGTTTTGAAAAGGG
The DNA here is from genome assembly GCF_900497805.2 of Vombatus ursinus. Taxonomy (NCBI): domain Eukaryota; kingdom Metazoa; phylum Chordata; class Mammalia; order Diprotodontia; family Vombatidae; genus Vombatus; species Vombatus ursinus. The sequence goes on from NW_020940527.1 coordinate 16,676,386, forward strand.
GGTGGTAAGATCAGAACCTATTATGCTTCAGCTGAAGTAAAAGAGGCAGGGATAGCAATTATGATTTCAGACAAAACAAAAACAAAACTTGACTTAATTAAAAGGAATAAGCAGGGAAACTGCATCTTGCTAAAAGAAACAAAAGACAATGAAGTGATATCAATACTTAACATATATGCGCCAAATGGCATACTATCCAAATTCTTAAAGGAAAAGTTCAATGAATTACAGGAGGGAATAGACAGTAAAACTATATTAGTGGGGGCTGTTAAACTTTCTCCTCTCAGAAATGTTTACATCTAACCACAAAATAAACAAGAAAGAAATCAAGGAAATGAGTAGAATCATAAAAAAAAAAGATATGACAGATGATGGAGAAGACTGAATGTGAATCAATAAAGGGCTGTGGAAACAGATATCAAAAGCTAATTGGAAACTAAATAATCCTTTAAAAATGAATGGGTCAAAGAACAAATCATACAAACAATAAATTATTTCATTAAAGAGAATGAAAACAGCGAGATATCATTTCAAACTTTGTAGGATGTAACCAAGGCAGTAATCAGGGGAAAAATTATATCACTATCTGTATACATCAATAAAAGAGAAATAGAACAGCTCAGTGAATTGTATATGCAACTAAAAAAAATTGAAAAAGAACAAATTAAAAATGCCTGATTAAAAACCAAAATAAACTCATAAAAATCAAAAGAGAGACTAACAAAAATAAGAGTAAAAATACCATTAAACTAATAAATAAAACCATGAGCAGGCCTTATAAAAAATAGGAAAAAAAAAACATTGGTTAATTTGATGTAAAGAAAAGAAAGAAAAATAAATTATTGGTATCAAAAATAAAAAGGGTTACTATGACACCAAGGAAGATGAAATTAAAACAATGATTATAATTTATTTTGCCCAATCAAATTCTGGTAAAACTGACAATATAAGTGAGGTGGGTGAATATTTAAAATCCATATAAAATGCCCAAATTAAAAAATGAGGAAATACAATAGTGCACTAGAAATGCTAAGTATAACAATAAGACAAGAAAAACGAAATTAAGGGGATAAAAATAGGCAATAAGGAAACAAAACTATCACTCTCTGCAGATGATATGGTGGTATGCCTAGAAAACCCTGAAGAATCAACTAAAAAAATAGCTGAAATAATTAACAACTTCATCAAATTTGCAGTATATAGAATAAATCTACACAAATCATCATCATTTCTATGTACTACCACCAAAACACAACAAGAAGAGATAGAAAGAGAAATTTCATTTAAAATTCCTGCAGACAAAGTAAAATACTTCAGAGTCTAACTGCCGAGACAAACCAAGGGATTTTGTTGTTGTTGTTCATTAGTCATGTCTGAGTCTTCATGACCCCACTTGGGGTTTTCTTGGCAAAGTTACTATAGTGGTTTGCCATTTCTTTTTCCAGATCATTTTACAAATGACTAAACTGAAGCAAACAGGGTTAAGTGACTTGCCCATAGTCACACAGCTAGTAAATGTCCTTTGCCATTCTTGTAAAATCTTTGCCAATTTCTGCAACCTTTCACATATTGCTGACAGTGACTAAGCAATCTGCCCTTTCATTGAAGTCACAATGCAGGTTCAGGTTCAAATAGTGTCTTATGCTGTGTCTTTTTTTTTTTTTTTTTGCTTAATATTTACCATTCAGAGGCTAGAGGAATGGTTAAGTGAGTCCATCAATCTGATCATCTGACTGTATGCCTGCCATCTCCTACTGCACTTGCCTCCAGCCCTTTATGCAGCCCCGTTTGGAAAGTGGAGTGTCCATGATGAATGTTCTCATACCTAGTCATACCCTTCACACCCTAGTGAAACTAGTGATTCCATCATCATCCAAATCTCACTCTCCACTTCTACCTCCTGATTCCTTATTCATACCCTAAAACCTCCTACTTCAAAGTTTCACGCAAATATCATCCAGGTCTTCCACGGGACCCTGCAGAGTACATGTTCAATAGGCAACAAACTTCTCTTCATCCTAAATATTTTCTTCTCCCACTATTTTTGTTTACTAGCCATTACTGAAATCTGGATCCCCCTTGATAATAAGGCTACCCTTTACAATACTGGTCGCACCTTTACTGATCTGCCTAGACTCACTGGTCAAAATGGGGGAGTTGAAATACCCCTTGCTTCTTATTTCTTCTTCCAGCTTCTCTGCCTATGTCCATCACTCAGTAATCACCCTTCCTTTGAGGTTCATACTGTTTGTCTTCTCTGCCTACGTCCATCACTCAGTAATCACCCTTCCTTTGAGGTTCATACTGTTTGTATCTACCATCTAATCAAAATTCTGGTAGCTGTTGTCTACAGACCTCTAGGTCACTCCTCTTGCTTCCTTAATGAGTTCAGTGCTCGGCTTACAATTTTCCTCTCCTCTCTAACTCCTACCCTTCATACTGGGAAACTTCAACACAGATAATGACTCTTCCTCAAACACCCTAGCCATTCAATTCCTCAACCTATTCAATTACCATGACCTACTCCTCCACCTCAATCACTCACAAAGATGGTTATATGCTTGATCTTGCCGTCACCTACAAATTGACTACCTCCATGTTTAAGAATTCTAAAATCTCCTTATCTGACCATAATCTATTGACTTTATGACTCTTCCTTTGCCTTCCATTACCAAACTTTACTCTTTCTCCACAAAGTAACTTCCAAGCCATTGACCCATCAGCTCTTTCCTAGGAAATCTCCTTTGTACTAGCCACTTTCTCATCTTTTCCCCATCTTGAAGCCTTGGTGAACCAATTCAACTTAACAATGTCCTAATCAGTGTATCAGTGGTACCTTATGTATTGTTTCTCTGAAGCCTTTGAAATATACCTTCCTCAAATCTAGGATAACTGTCAGACTATGCCTAGATTTCCTGTCTTTATCATCAACTCCAGGATGGTGTGATTTCTTTCCAGCTGGGTTCTTAGCATTTCCACATTAGCAGTCAGTTCCTCTGTGTTAGTGAAAATAAGATTCAGAACAGAATCTTCCTTTGTTCATTCTTTCATATTTGAAAGGATAAATCATCACTACCTCACATCACAGAGTTATTAGTTGTTCTGCCTCTGGTAGAATAAACTGTGGAAGATATTAAATTAATGCAAACCTCTTAATGATACTTAGTATCCTAAGTATTGTATCCTCAACTTTTCATCCATTTAATATATCTGATGGTTGGTACTATTTTCCAATGGCATCAGTTTATCCTTTGAATTTCATTTAAATCCTCTTAATTGGTTTAGTGGATTTCTGGTTAATGGATTTTCTCACATGAATTTCCTTTCTAAGTACATAATGCTACCCCAAACCTTTTTACCTACTCTGTTTGTTTTTAATAAGGTCTACCCATACAAAATCACAGTCCACTCAAGTCTCTGTATTTAGTTGAAGGGAAGAATTATGACAATGAATTCCAATACATGAGTCAAAAATAACAATCTAGAGTTTTAGGCTGTATATAAGCTAGTGACTTTCAAAATAAAGAGTAAACAAAGGAGTGATACTACATGGAATTTAGCTAAACTTGGAATTTTCATCTTTAGTAATGTTGAAGATTGTTGTTGTTGTTGCTGTTGTTGTTGTTGTAAAGCTAGCTGTCCACTAGCTTTACTGGACTATTCTTCCAAAGTAATTTGATGTTTTCTAGCACGTAATTTTTAAAGCCACTCATAGCAAGGACCACCATTGGGCAATGTTCTTTTGGCTTAATTCCCTTTTTAAGTTGTGAAGTTGACATGAAATTTGCCTTGATCCTCCCTTAGGTCCTTCTGAATATCGCACCTAATCCAACACAAAGATCCTCTCTCACCTTAACTTTTTTTCAATAGGGATTGGGGAAGAATATGATCAAGTGAAGTATTGGTAGTTCACAAAAGTTAAAATGGACGATTTATAACATAAAACGGAAAAAAATTGTATAAGAGAAAAACAATTCAGATTAAATTAGAAGGGAATCAATTAAATAAGGAAAGTATTAGTAGTAAATTTCTCTGACTAAAAAAATCATATCTAAGATATAAGGAACTGATTCAAATTAATAAAAAAGAAAAGCCATTTTCCAATAGATAAATGGTTAAAGGATATAAGCAGTCAGTTTTGTTAAAAGGAAAAATCTAAGCTATCAATGAGCAGATATGAAATGCTCAAAAGCATTAATAGTTATAGAAATAAAAACTAAAACAATTCTAATATTCCACCTCATATCAGTCAGATTGGGATTTAAAAAAAAATGACAAATATTGGATAAAATATGCAGCCAAAAGAAATCAAAGAAAGAGGAAAATAATTCACATAAACAACAATATGTACATCAACTTTTAAAAGTAACAGTGATTTGGAAACCAAGAGAATGGTCATAATTGGAGAATAACTAAATGTATTATGGTAATAAGATTATGAATGATAAAAGGGAGGGTTTTAGAGAAACCAGGGAAGATTTATATAGCTTCATATACAGGGAAATAAGTAGAATTGCATAACAATTCATAGAATAACAACCACATTATAAATAAAAAGAACCTTGAAAGAATTGAGTATTGATTGATTAAATGAGAAAATATGATTTCTTTGGATTGATGATGAAGCATGCTACCTACGTCTGGAAAGAAATCTGATAGATTCAAATGTACAATAAGATATACACTTTCAGACTTCCACAATATGGGAATTTATTTTGCATTATTATGTATATTTGTTACAAGATTTTTCTTTTCTTTTTCAATTGAGAGATGTGGCAGAGAAGGAGGATTAGAGTTAAGACAGACCAAAAAAAATTAAAGAAGGAAGAAAACCTTAAAAAAGAAAACAGGGTCATTGAAATGCACACACACACACATGTATGTATGTATGTATATATAAGCATAAGCGTGTATGTACCTGTATGTATGTGTATATATACATACACACAAACATATGTGTGTAGTTATGTATCTATAGGGCAGCTAGATGACACAGTCGGTAGAGTGCTGGGACTGTAGTCAGGAAGGCTCATCTTTCTGAGTTCAAATGTGGCCTCAGAAAATAACTAGCAGCGTGACTCTGGGCAAGTCACTTAACCCTGTTTGCCTCTGTTTCTTCATCTTCATTTGAGATGCAGAAGGAAAAGGCAAACCACTCCAGTACCTTTGCCAAGAAAATCCCAAATGAGGCCACAAAGAGTTGTACATAATTGGAAAACAACTGAACAACAAAAATGTATGCATATACATATATATTGCACAAAAGAGAACAGAATTAAAATCAGAAAGAATCACAGATGCTAAAGCTTTGAAAATTTCACAATGTGTTACATATATTTAAAAAGAAAGCTATATGTAATAATAATTCAGTTTTATGTATAATTCACCTTTTTATATTCTACTATGATGTGGAAATGTCCATTTCACTAGTTGTCTATTAAGTTCAGAATCTAAAATACAAGAAATATTTTTTAAAAGAGATGATAAAGTTGAATTTGAAGCCTAAATGATTGTGAAACTAATATGCTGACAGAAATAGGGAAAGGAAGGAGAAGCTTAGTTTAGGTGCAAGAAGATGATAAGTCAGATAGTCACCAATCCTCTATAATTCAAATTCAATTCAATTTCAGGTCAATTAAATCTAATAAACATTTATTAAGTGCTTAAGAGTATTATGCTCTGCCTGAGGGAAGAAGCACAATTTACATAGGACATAGTTCTTAATCTCCTAGAATTTGTAATATAATTAGGGGACAAGCATATCACTGTGATACTACAAAGAATATTCAATTTGGAGGTAAAAAACATGAGTTTGGCTCTGGACTCTGCCACTTATTTATGAGGTTACCTTGGGCAAATCTCTTTACCTCTCTACATCTTCAGTTCTCCTAACTGTATAAGAAAGAGTTTGAACTAAACTCTTTGGAACATTAAAGTTTCATCAAAATATTAATTTATAGTTACTACTAGATTTTTGTTGGGGCATTTTGCTAATCCCCCTCCCCTCTTCTCATAGTCCTCGTGGCTAATTTGGCAATGCCTAGGCTAAAATCTATAGTAAATGTCAACAAAAAGTCTCCATGACCATTGACTTTTTTATACATTCCATCTTAAATGAATAACTTACCTAATATATATTCATAGAAATTTTACATGAACAAAAGCACAGATCAAAAAATCACAGGATGTCACAATTTCAGATTTGGAAGGATCATTAGTGGCTCTCTAATCCCATCTCTATCCCCTGAAGGAGCCTGCTCTATAATGTACATGGTAAGTGGTCATCTAACCTTTTCTTTTCTTTTTTTTTTAATTAAAAACTTTAAATGAACCCTTAATCTCCTATAGCAGCCCCTTCAACTCCTGGATAACTATCCTTATTAAGAAGTCTTTGCCTCAATTTGCTCTTCAGGATTTCATTCAGTGTTTCTGGTTTTGCTCTCAGGGGTCAAATGGAAATAGTATAATTCCTTTTCTGGGGCTGCTGGGTGGCACAGTGGATAGAGTGCCAGGTCTGGAGTCAGAAAGACCTGAGTTCAAATGTAGCTTCAGACACTTATTAGCTGTGTGACCCTGGGCAAGTCACTTAACCATGTTTCCCTCAGTTTCCTTATCTGTAAAATGAGCTGGGGAGGGAAATGGCAAACCTCTCCAGTATCTTTGCCTAGAAAACACCAAATGGGGTCATGAGGAGTCAAACATGACTGAAACAACTCAACAATAACATAATCCCTCTTTCACGTAATAGCACTTTTGGAACTATAAGACAGCAATGGTGTCCCTCCTGAATCTTCTCTTCTCTAGCCTAAGAAGTAGTATCACCTTAAACACATCCTCATATGACAAGAATATGAGGTCCTTCCCCATACTGGTGGTCATTCTCTAGAAGCTCTCCAACTTACCAAATATCTTGCCTCAAATGGGATTATCATACCTGATTACAGTAATTCAGAAACAGACTATCTACATAGTACTTAGAACCCTGAGCAGTATTAATAAATGCATCCCTTTAATTTAAAGAGTTGAATTTCTTAAAAATAAAGCAAACACATATACAAATTCTGTAGCCAAATTTATTTCATAACACATTACAATACAAAGGAGATAATTTATATTGGTTTCCAAAATCTTCCTAGGTAATATGTTTTTAAATCATTGCATGTTGCTTCAGGGCATGATTTGCAATTTTTATTTCTGTCTTCCTTATGAAATAATTTACCTTTTATTTCCACAACTGAAAGACCATACCATGTGGGTGGGGATGAGAAAGAAGTTGAAAAGCCAATTCATCTTTGTCTTATTCCAACCTTTCACAAAGTGAGAAAAACTAATCAGTATTTTAAAAGGAAGAAAGCTCTCTGGCTGACTTTTTTTTCCTGATGGCAAGGCTACATATTGGAGTTATTGACCAATGGTAAAAATTAATTTAGTTAACTTTGATTCTTTTCATGTAGAAACTTGCCATATGAAAATAGTTTACTTTTAGTCTTCTATTTTTAATTAATATGTGTCTTATGTGTTTTTCTTTTCATTATTAAAAGTCCCTTCAAGCAGCTCTGTTAAAAATGGAAGGTCACTTAGTTACAATTTATGCAATGGCATATAATGGAATCAACCATAACCTTAATTTACAAGATTCTTTTGTGCCACTTTTGGAAATGTGAGCTCTATCAATGGGTTGCAGCAAATGAATTATGAGAAAACAATAGTATCTCCATGCAATTGTTCTATATACCTACATGTCAACAAAACTGTCTCTCAAAAAATTAGTGTCCAGCTGTGAATGAGTATTAGAAGATACACGTGTATTTGTAAAATATATTTGAATACATATTCTACTCAAAGAACAGGTGAGAGCCAAAATGGCAGAGTAAAAAAAAGTCCTGGTTTATGAAACCAATGATCTGGTTTCTGGTCCATCTTCTTCTTTTAAATAATTACTTAACCTTGAACAAGAAGTTTCCCTTCTCCGGGACTCAATTTCCCCTTTTGTAAAATGAGGGGATTAAATAGATCGTTTTCAGCCTCCTTCTAGGTCTGACATTCTATGATAAATGTAGAGATATTCTTCATTGAATTATAATCTCATGAAAGATAATTTAGTTCTCTGCATAGTCAAGAATTGACAAGTCATTTGCCCCTTTTCTAGTCTCATAATTCTGGTGAAGTCCAATTATTTTTACCTTATGTTCTTACACAGAGCCATATCATTTATTATTTTTTTTACAATATTTACCTGAGATACCTGACAGATGATCTGCCAAAATGTTCCCAGTCAAAAATAGGAAATTATTGATATGCAGAATAAAATGCAACCTAGGAAAGACACTATAAGTATTTTTCCATAAAAGTTAACAGACTTTTACAGTAGAATGAAAGCTCCTTGAGGGCAGGAAAATATTTTTCCTTCTATCTTTTAATCTCTACCTAGTACCTAGTACAGTTATTTGGACATAGTAGTCAATTAATAGTAGGCACTTTTTGAATGGCATTGGATTAGAACCAAAGGCATGGAACGAATATGCATTTTTGAACAAAGTGTTGATATGATAGGTTATAACACAAACTTGGAAATTTCAGTACTATAAAATTCAATAGAGAAATAATGGAAAAAATGAATATGGGAGAGAGACCTAAGAGGAGAAGTTTAGAAACAGACCATATTTATCAGAAAAATTTGCATTTTGAGTGTGATATAATTTGCAATAAAACATGTTTTGAGTTGGAAAAGATAAAATGGATAAAATACCAATGATAAACCACAGGGGACATGTGTGACAACCCACCATTAATCTGTGAAGATGAACATTAATTTAGGCTAACTGTCAGTGTACCACAAATTAAAATAAATAAATGAATAAATAAACAAATGAAAGATGAGATTCTCAGTGTGAGAAATGCAGAATTATTAGGTTCCTATATAAATTGCAAAAAAATAAAAAAAAAAACCACAGGAAAGGTGCTGAATGGCAAACTAATTAAGGGGAGAGTGACATTTCTCAGGCCAGTTAAGACAGCAGGATTCCTGTCTTTACAGCCCAAGGCCCGAACCAGTCCAAGCCTGTTGGGAGGGTCAATGTTCCAGCACAAGAATCTGCTACTACTTAGGCTCAGTGATCAGGATTTTCCACCAATTGTAACTCCAATTGAGGTTTCTCTAGTTAGAATACGGAATTGTGAACCTAACCACTTGTGAAACTTTTGATTGTAACTAGGACCAATCCAAGTCTTAGAAGGAGGGGTAAGGGGACCGGACTAACAGTATAACTCTCCCTCTAGCTTCTGTGCTCAGTGTGCTTCTTGGAAGGGAGTGCACCCAATTCTCGCAAGAATTGAATAAAGGAATTTCTTCCTTCACTCTAAAAGAGCTGTAGCCTGCATGTCTAAAAGAGTTGTATCCTGTTATTTCGACTCTTGGCTAGCTTGCAGCTGGGGAAGCAGTGGGCAATGGCAGTTTGTCCCCTGCTAACTCGCCAATCTTGACAGTCCTAGAGGTCGTTGATAACATCAGGAAATTTTTTTCTACGTAACAGGTGGGGGTAAAGATACAGATTAGTACACAATGATAAATACATCCTCTATTTTTTATTTTTTTTAAGGCAATTGAGGTTAAGTGACTTGCCCAGGGTCACACAGCTAGTGTGAAGTGTTTGGTCTGAGGCCGGATTTAAACTCAGGTCCTCCTGACTTCAGGACTGGTGCTCTATCCACTGTGCCACCTACCTGCCCCAATCTTCCATTATGTTGAAGACAATTGTATGACCCAGAAATTAAGAATACAATTTAAAAGAAAATTTAATGGATTGTTCTAACTCATGGAGAGAAGTTCCTGGAGAATAAAGAAAAACTTGGCACTAGTAACAGGGGAAAAAATTAGAATCAAATTCATTTCCAAAGGATGAGATTAAAGCTTATAATATTAGTGGAATATTAGAATTTAGGCAACTGAAATTTGGTGAATTAGAAATATAGATGATTGTGGCCCACTAATCTATTAACCTGCATTTTCTAAAATACATAATATTTGAGAAATGCCCAGAAGAAATCTTTAAAAAAAATAGAAGAGGAAGAAGATTGTTTAATGTTAATGCATGAAGAAATACTCCCAAGATCAAAGGGTAAAGAATACTACCGTGGAGAGGAGATGATGAAGGAACTAGGCAGTAGTGCATTCTCTGAGTTGAAGCTTGTAGAAATAAGATAAAGAAGGTGAAACAGTGACATGAATTAATGAGATTGAAAAGGATTATGAGGACTTAGAAAGGAATGCAAATACTGAATGTCGAAGGAAAAAAAAGATGTCCACTAGGTGGGGGGACCCTCAAATTATACTATTTTCTTTGAAACTTCTGCCTTTCATGCAGTTAGCAGCTCTCTTTTGGTGTGTCAATTGTCATCTTTCATATTTTCATTATTCAATGACTTCATCCTCAGATCATCAAAATGTGCCCATCATTTGTGCTTTCTTTAAATATCAAGATCTGATAAAGATGCCCTTCCTTACCTTTAGAGAACACTTTTTAATGGAAAGAAAATAGCAGATATTTAGCATATCTTAGTGTGAATGGTGATTCAAAGTCTTTTTAAAACAGATGGGATGAGACTGATTTTAATTAAATTATATTTCTATCAATAGGAATGTAGCCAAAATGTTGAAATAGTATCTACTAGCATGTAAATTTAAGGGGAAAAAATGAATTTGAAGACTTGTCAGTTTAGTGTAAAGCATGCTACTGGACAAACTATGTGAACAGGACATTTAAAACTTTATTGAGTCAAATATTTCAAGTGAAATACTGTGTAAGATTTTTCAGGTCTTTTTTAGCTCTAAAGAGTGACTTGTTTTGACTAATCATATTTTCCTTTTGTAGAGCTGCACATACAAAGTAAATTACTTCCACCTCTGAGTAGAAAACAAGTGCTTGTGGAAATTGTGTATCAGTCAGTCAATATCCATTGAGGGTAAAACACCTTGTTCTTATCCTGACTGAACCAGCATTCTATTCGGAAAGTGAGAGAACAGCAAACAATTTAACTTAAACTTCAGTTTCTTCATCTACAGATAACACCTACCTTATAAGATAGTTACTAGAAATCATTTTGCAAACCTGAAATTTTCATATAAATGTAAGTTATTATTATTCAACACAATAGGAAATTGGGAGCTATTGAAGGTTTTTGAGCAGGATGACTAACATGATAAGAAAATAGTTATTAATGCAGGTTACTCTGTTGGGGCTGAGCAAGACAGGTTAAAAAAAAACCAAAAAACAAAAAACCTCTTCCATGCTGAAGTAACACAATCCCTCTGCTCTGAATCCCTTATGCAGCACTAGCCAATCATTCTGGAAAGGGAAAAAACATGCTGGAAACAAAAATTCAACCTAACTTGGTTCTGGCTAATGAACAGTAGTACATGTAGTCATTTCAAGTATATAACACCAGAAAGAGTGTGTAGTAGTAGTACAACATGTGACTGGTGATTAGCTCTAACTTTAAAATAATAGTAATGAAACTATTTATGTATACTTAGCTACTCACATGAGGTATGTGGTACGTGGGATAATAGCTTGGTATACAAGGAAACCAGAAGACTTGGTTTCAAATCTGAGCTCTAATATTTCTTAGCAATATGAGTATGGGAAAATCAGTCTTTCTGAGCTGAAGTTTCTTGATCTGTCCAACTGATATTGTAACCCAACACTCAAACCTATTTTGATAAGATTCTCCTCTTTGGGAGAGATTCAATACTTCATGCCTGCCTGATAATCCTGGATTAAGTGGATTTCTTTGTTATTCACTATGCATATTGGTCTTTCCTTAACTAGCATTTCATGGAAAGAGAGTCCAGTATACCATGAACTTATTCCATCCTTCTGAAGGTATAGCAATCAGGAGTGTAGCTTGAACCTAAAAAGTCCAAAGTGATAGCAAACAGAAATCAGAGGAGTGATGCAGATTAAAATATATCAGATAATATACAGAGCGAATGTGCTCTCCCAATGAAAGTTAGCTCAACCAAGACAGTCCCCTAAAGGAGAAATTTCCTAAAGTCTCTATGGTTGTAAACTGGAGATAGAGACATGATCAAGGCACCTGCTTCTCTGTCTTTTGGTTCCTTCACAGTCTTTCCCTCCCAACAGGATCCTCCCCCTTAGGAGAACCAGGAACTATGACCTTTTTCAAAGTTGGAAATCAGAAAAATTAGGCTTTCTCTTCTCTCAAACTCTCACTAATTCAGAATTGCCTCAGGCAGGCATGGAACATTGACTAATAAATGTCTAATTGATTGAGAAATTGACTAATCAATTTCTCTTCTCAACCAATGAGGAGAGAATTATGCAAATGACTTTGAGTCTTAGGATTCAGTATAATAGCCTCTGTAGTACTTGAACCTTATAGGATTGTTCTGATGCTCAAATGATATTTTTGGAAAGTTCTTTGCAAATTTCAACATAGTTAATAAATTCAAGATTATTAGGTTTAAGAATGTTAGTTATTTCATTAAATATGCCAAATAAAGCCATTTAATTCCCAATCTATTTTCTAGCTTACAGAGGAAGGAGAATGCCATGTGAGTGGCTGGATGTCTATATATCAATATTGCAGTTCATTCACCATATAACTTTGTGGAATTTCAGAATCTGAATTTCTAAGTATGAATTTATATCATCTTAATTTATATTGCTAATCTCATAATTTGAAGGCACCTTAGAGTCATTTGGGGAGGGTTTTTTACTCTAGGGTCCATTAATGAAAGAGAGAAAGAGAGAGAGAGAGACAGAGAGAGAGAGACAGAGACAGAGGCAGAGATAGAGACACACAGAGAGAGACAGAGACAGAGAGAGACAGAGAGAGAATAGATAGCTATATTTTTAAATGGATAAAATGAAGCACATAGGATTACAAAGGAAACACATTATATTAAAAGATATTTTGAGAAGGGTGTTAATAGGCTTAAACAGACTACCTGAGGGATACATGATACATACACAAAAAGGTTGAAGCTCTCTGGCCTATAGCATGTCTCACCTGTTTCATAAATCCTTTCTAGCTACCCTTAAATATGTATTGGTTATCTTCTCCTTGGAAGTAGAAGAGTACTTCATTCTTTGTTTTTGCAAACCCATAACCTAACACAGTGCCTGGCACAGAATAGTCACTTAAGAAGTACTTTTGCAATGATTTATTTTTTCTATAATATTCCCCATATATGGTCTTACTAATGACATCAAATGAGTTTTTCCTATATTAAATGATAATTAGTATTTGACAATTTCAAACCATTTTACAGGGGTTAACCTGCTAATAAAAAATTGTCCTCGTTCTAGAAGTACTGAAAGGTGGTAGAAGTTGGTGGGATCATTGGGATTAGAATATGAGTCCACAAATCTTACTCCATTTGACCATCCTCACTAATTGTTCATTTGATTATGTAAATATAGCTAGGAGAGAAGCAAGTGTGGTTTTTATTCTCTAGTGTCTGTTCTGCCACTGCCTAACTGTTGTCACTTTGGGTAAAATACTTGACCTCTCGAAGTTTTAGGTTTTCCTTCTTGATTTGGAGTGGGTGAAGGGGGAGGAGGTGAGATTGGATTAGAACAGGTGCTCTTCACCTTTTGTGGGTTTTAGATCCCTTTGGCAATCTAATGAAACTCTAGGTAACCTTTCTCAGAATGTTTTTAAGTGCATAAAATACATAGAAATAAAATGAAACCAATTATATTGAAATAAATTTGTCAGAATGTTTTTGGGTTTTTTTTTTGTTTGTTTGTTTTAATGCACAGATTCCAGGTTAAGAAACCCTGGATTAGAGGATCACAAAGATCTTCATTTCTAACACATATACACATATCTATCTATATACATATATGTGTTTATATATGCGTGTGTGTATATGCACATATATATATATGCATACACACACATACATGTTCACTTTCATTGTGGTGATAAGATGCCCTTTTGATCCTTTTGTCTACCAAAAATAATACAGTCTGTAAGGGGAAAGATGTGATCAGAAGAAATCTCTGCAAATTTCATTTCTTCTGCTTTATCAGCCACTTACTGCCTTAAGCATACTTTGTGTTATTGACCACTTAATGGATCTTGGGGGCAGATAGAAAAAGAAATAATATATTTTGCATGAAAATGGGAGAAATAACACTTTCAACTGATTATACTTTTATGAGAAGGAAAAAAAAAAGTTTAGTCCTAGTGCTACATTTTCAGTCTAGAAAAGTGATAAATTAATCCATTAATGAGCCCAAGTGAATCTTCTCCTGTGTTCATTATCAAATATTCCCAGGTGCTCAGGTGTTTATAAAGGATAAATTAATGTGACTTTTAAACTTAGTAACAAAAATACATAGCACCAAGACTATAAGCCATGAAACTACTCCCAGATCAGCAGTTATTAAAGACATAAAAATCAATTGGAAAATGTATAGTGTCCTCACTTTGGAATTTGTTATGCTGTTATTGTTATTATACATACATATATGTATATATGTGTGTGTGTATGTATATGTTTTAAATATATATGTATATATATGTATATGTGTGTGTGTATATATGTGTATATATATATATATATCTGAATTAGCCAGAATAGGAAACTCTAGGACCATTGCATTTTTTTTTCAATGGCTTACTCATGTCAACTAGATTTCTCTTTTGTTTCTGTGTCTCTGGCAGCAGAGATTCTATGTAGAATACTAATATCTGGCCAGATTCCCAAAGAAGAGATGTTCTGGGCAATGACACCAAATTGATAATATTAGAGTACATTATTCATTGCCTGGGCCATGTCTCCTTTACCATAGCAACTGTTGATATATACTTTTTCTAAAGCCACAGAGAAGAATTGCTTCCTCTTTTGATACCACCTCTTTGTGGAGCCTTGCATTAAGCATCTGGGACCTGCAGTGGTACAATGGAAGAAAGACAAAGACTGACTTTGTCCTCAATGGGATTCACCAACATGGAGAGAATTGCCCATATAGAAAGAATTATAAACGAATATGACATTGAATTTATTAAAATAGGACATCTGTTTATTTTTTAGATAAGGAACGGAAACACAGAGGTTAAGTAAGTAGTAGAGGATGAATTTGTATATTAATCTGCACATTTTCCTCTGTACTAGGCTTTCCACTTGAACCCGGGTCTTCATGACTTTGAGGCTGGCTTTCTATTTAAGTACTCTGTGCTCCTTAAATATTACATAATTTTCACATTATATAATACAGTTTTCCTTCCATTATAAATCTGTAAATTGTATATATATAATATATAATTTAAGAAAATTAAAGGATGATTATTGACATGAAAAAGTACTTCAATTTACAAAACATTTCTCTGTGATTGTACAGTTAATGAAGACTTACCCTAATGGATGTGAAATGTGATACTCTTTACCTAGGACTTTAAATGAATGTGTGATTTGCATAAAACAAGGCATACCTGTATACTAAATAAATTGGGACAAAATTGTGCATATCTGAGTCAGACTTAAAGCTGTCATAGTATACTGCATGTTGCAAAATGTAGTAGGCAAGTGCAAGCCCAAATCACAGATATCTTAATAGGGCTTTGGCATATGGTATGTAGGATCTTCAGTTGGGCTTAAAGCTCAATGTTTAAAATTTCTATCCAGAACATTCTTTCCTTAAATATGTACCTCATTTTTCTTATTATTATGCATACAACAACTTGGAATTTAGAAGGATGGCTAAAAGCATGTTATTTAATGTTTTAGTTGACAATGGATTTAATCAATTTATATTCTAATGAAAAATTTGCATAATGTGGAAGGCTGTCTGTACATCCACCTAGTAGTATTCCTTGCATTTTTTTACTGTCATGAGTCTTTCCCTTCTTTAGTAGAGTATAACTATTTTTAAAATTGTAATCATTATTCTTATTACATATAATCTCTCCTGTATATCTTCATTATCTTCATTAGTCCTAGGAGAGATGGAAGCCAAAGAGCTAGGAAAAGTAGAAGGGCATATTATACAACAGTGCAAAGACAGATCCTACCAGTATGGAACTATTCAGCAGCAAATGCAGAAAGCTCACTTGCCAGTGAAATTTCAAGCCATGTGTACTGTGCACTAATGATTTTCTCCCTCAAATCCTACCCATGTCAGTGAGCCTACCAATGTACTAAATGCCAGTGGAATATAAGAAGAATCAATGGCTGTGAAATCTGACAAGGGACCTTAGAGATAGTCATTAGTATAAATCCCTCATTTTATAGATAAGAGGACTTCATGATCATTAGAGAGGTGACTTACCCAAGGTCATATAGGAAGATAGGAACAGAAATCAGAGTTTGGGACTTAGGACTGCTTTCATTTTTGTCTTTGATTCCCAAAGGCCTAGGACAGTGATTGGCACATAGTAGTTGCTAAGTAACTACATGGCCCAATTATTTCCACTAAACCATGCTGTTTTTACATTGTTATTCCTTTCTGTAAGTAGCTTAGTTTTACCTTAATAATATACATATATGCACTTATGTTTGCATATATACATATGTAGATTTTATACATGCAGACATATATATGTATGTGTGTATACATACATGCATACACATATGCATACACATAAACACATTTCAAAAAGTTTGCTCTGTTCATAAGAGTTACAAAAATTTCTAAAGATCAGATCAGGGAAGGTTTGGACCCGAATTGTCATCTCTTCAACTCTCTTATTCTTTGTCTGTTTCTTCCCTTCTTCCTTCACTTCTCTTCTCTTTCTTTCCCTTCACTGGCCTTCCCTTCTCTCTCCCTTTTTGTTTTTCTCCCTTTGTTTTTTTTTAATTTATTGATAGTACCTTTGTATCACTTTCATTTCAAAATACATCATCTACTTTATGAGTGTCATTCCTTGTAACAAAGAATCAAAAAGAAAAAAAAGCAGTTCAGCAAAACTAACATATCATCTGAGTCTGACAAAATATTCAGTACATGCAATAAGCCATATCTTTAGTCCACCATCTCCACGAGAAGGAAGGCTCCCTGCTTTTCATTGTACAGGCAATTAATGTACTTGTTGAATTACAAGAAAATACTGATATCTAGCCTAGATGAATCTATGTATAATTGTTAAAACAAAACCTATTCAATAAAATTAAAACAAAATAATCCCTACAATTTACAAATCAATTATTCAACAAGCTCTTATTTAGCACCTACTATATATCAGATATAGTCATAGATGCCAGGGATATAAAACTCAAGAAGGAAATAACGCCTACTCACAAGGACCTTACATTTTAACAAAATGACAAGTACATATAGAAATTTATACATAATAATTATAAAGCGAATAAAAACTGATTAAATACAAGGTGAGAGGAAGGGAGGGCACTAGCACTTGGGGGAATGAGGAAAGTTTTCATGTAAATGATGATGCTTGAGCTATCCCTTGAAAGAAAAGGATGATTTTTTGAGTCAAAGGTTAGGAGGGAATGTATTTCAGGCATGGGAGACAGTTAGTGCAAAGCCACTGAGAAGATGAAATGGTATGTTTGAGCATTAGTTTGTTGTTGTTCACTCATTTCAGTCATGTCTGACTCTTTATGACCCCATTTGGGATTTTGTTGGCAAAGATATTGGAGTGGTTTTTTTCCATTTCCTTCTCCAGCTCATTTTGCTGATGAGAAAACTAATGCCAACAAGCTTAAGTGACTTGTTCAGGGTCACACAGTTAGCAAGTATCTGAGGCCAGAATTGAACCCAAGACTTTTCTGACTCCAGACCTAGAACTCTATGCACTGAACCACCTAGCTGCCTTTCGAGGAAGAAAGAGAAGTCCAATTTGGCCACATCAGTGAATAAAGCAGTGAGTCTGAAAAGATAGGGTAGAACCAAGTGGCCAAGGAAGGGATTTACTCTCTAAACAAAAGAGTTTACATTTTATCCTAATGACAATAGGTAGCTATTGAAATTCATTGAATAGGGTAGTGGCATAGTAACATCTAAATTTAAGGAAAATCCTTTGGCATCTGTGAGGAGGGTAGATTGTAGTGGTGAAATATTTAAGTTAGGGAGACCAATTTGGAGGCCATTGCAATAATCTAGGGGACAAGTAATGAGGTGATTGGAGCCACTAAAATAGTTGCTCAGTGACTATTGAGAAATTGAATTCAAGAGATGTGGATGCAGAAATGACAAGACAATAATCCTTGAATATGTGGTGTGAAAAAGAGGAATGTTTCAAGGTTGATACAGAGGGTGTAAATATGAGAAGCTGAAAGAATAATGGGGTTTTCCACAGAAATAGGGAAGTTCTGAGAATTGCTTGTGTGGGGATATGATGAATTTGAAATTTCTCTGGGACGTCCAGTTTTTAATGACAAATGTTCAGTTGGTGACATAGGACAAAAACTTGGAAGAGAAACTGGGGCACTATATATAGATCCATGAGTCATCTGCATAGATAATATGAATTGATAGTGTATCTATTTAGTACAATTTTTTTTCCCTCACTTCTCCCTCTCTATTCAGCAGCATGGGACAGAAAGATTGGAAATTACAGATGGAGTAAATAATACAGGATAAGCAGAGGTACTATAAGAGGGCAACAGTTTAGAGAGCTGATGACAATGTGTGGTTTAAATAGTTAACTACGTGGGGCAGCTAGGTTGCTCAGTGGATAGAGCACAGATTCTGTAGTCAGGAGGACCTGAGTTCAAACCTGGCCTCAGACCAAACACTTGACACTTACTAGCTGTGTGACCCTGGGCAAGTCACTTAACCTCAATGACCTAAAAAACAAATAAAAAATAAATAAATAGTTAACTATGGGGTTGATATTGGGAAGGGAGGAAAACAAAGTCAGAAGTGGTATAATGACCTAGGAAAGTAGTGAGGTGAGGGGTATGGGAGAATTGGGGGGTATATATGAAGTTGGTGGACCTTAACTGACATTAGTGTTTATGTTGAGTGAGAAATGATACAAGCTGCTTTCAGGGAAATAAAAAGATTCATTATTTAAAACCAGTGTGGGGAAGGGGGTCAACCATAAGCAATCAGGTGACCCTCTGACTGGAAGGCTGGAGGGCAGAGTAAAGAACTCCTACTGAAGTCTCCACTTAAAGAGGGTTCTCAGGATACCTATTTTTATTTCCCACCTAGTATTCCATTGGACTGAATTCTGTCATGCCCCTAGCACCTCATCATCAGGAAACTCATCATGGCATGACATTACAAAAACCTTGGTACTAGTACCTTATGAGTACTCTCTTCCCACCCGATTGGAGGATAGAAGGGTGGATCAAAGAACTCCTCCCTAAGCCTCTAGTTGAAGAAGGCTTATGGAAAAACCATCTCTTCATTTTCTACCATGCCATATTCCTTTAATCTGGGTACTTTCACCCTCTCTTTTCAGCTGTGTGTGTGTGTGTGTGTGTGTGTGCGTGCGTGCAGCCTTCACCCATTAGATTGCAAGTCCCTTAAGGACGGGGACTATTCCTCTTTTTCAGGTTTGTATCCCCACATAGCACAGTGCTTGGCACATATTAGGGACTTAATAAATGTGTTTTGACTGACTGACCTAAATATGAAATTGGTTGGAGCAAAATTTCTGTCTTTAGTTTGCACTGAATGATTCTGTTGTCTGATCTCCATGGTCACCTGCTTTCCTTCCATTGATACAAATGAATGCTTTTTTAGGGGATGAGTGAATAGAATACTGAAGTACTCAATCAGAAATCAGTCATACAGGTTTGTGAGGGCAAAAGCTAGATCTAGGGAATAACTTAAAGAAGGATTGTAAAGTGTGCTTTATTTTTTATTTCTTTCTTTCTTTCTTTTTTTTGGCTAGGCAATGGGATTAAGTGACTTGCCCAAGTTCACACAGCTAATAAGTGTCAAATGTCTGAGGTCCTCCTGACTTCAGGGCTGGTGCTCTATCTACTGTGCCATCTAGCTGCCCCTAAAGTGTGCTTTATTAAAAAAAAAAACAGGTTTTGCTAAACTATTACTAATTCCTATAATGTGTACCTCTAACCACAGTCATTTTGTCTATAGTCTGCTCTGGGGGAAAAAAAAAAAACAAAAAAAAAAAAAAAACAAAACAAAAAAAACTTGCCATCAGTGCTTTTGGAAGGGAATTGAAATCTGGGCCTCAAACTGAAACTATTGGACAGAGCTTGGGAGACATGGCTTTCATTGATGTAGACATAATGCAGAATGATATTGATTAAAAATGTACTTTTCTGGCTTCTTTTCCTATCTTTATGCCAGTAGGAATTTTTCAATGTGATTCCAATTGATTAAAAAGAATCAATTAGAAGCAGAAGGATAGAGGTGTATAAATAAGTCAACTTCATCTTTTCTATTTTAGGATGATGCTATTATTTCTCATGATGGACTTCCCACCACCCATAGGCATTTTGTGCATTATTAAACTTTGTGTTGGCTTATATTGAATCATCCAAAACTGAAGGTTTACTGGAAGGGCTTGTTTTTGTAGTCTACAGACTTTAACAAATTTCCTTAATTAACTCATACATCAAAGATGGAAGATGGAGTCTCCATGTTTTAAAATATGATACAGATTTTTAAAAGAGTCTGTGGGGCAATTGAGTCTCCTTACAATGGTTCTGGAGATATAATAATTCAATAAGGTTAGTCAAGAAAACATAGAATTCAGGAAGTGTTTATGAGTTCTTGACTTCAACTAATAAAACCAACTCAGAATTTTTGGGTAGATCCTCAACAGAATTTCTTACATCCTTATAATGTTTCTTTTGAGGGGAAATTGTAATTGTTCAGCCTCAATAATCTCAATAATTAAGGTTATTTCCTTAATATAGATTTTATCTGGCAACTTTGGGATTTTTAAAACCACTTGGGTAAAATAAATAGAAGACCACAAGTAATTAGTCAATTTGCCAATGTCAGAAATATTTTACGTAGGTATATACATTTAGCAAATATTTTGTCACTTTTCCATCATTGCTTCTATGATATCACTCCTTTCAAAATTGCTTCATGGCTTCCATTTTTGCAAGAACTCTTCAGTCTACTTTCAAAGAGTTTTCCTTTCCTATATCATCTCTACCTCTCCAAACTAATCTACTAATCTTTCCCTGTTTTACTTCACCTGGGCTATTCTTTTCACTTTTCAACAAGTACCCCATACCTCATCCCAAATCCATACTTTTGCTTATGCTATTACCTTACTGGAATGGCTTCTATACTCCCTTCTACCTATCTAACTCCTACTTTCATCTCCTGTCTCCTTCCATAAAATCTTAGCGAGCAACTGCAGCTTACATACATTACTCCTCTCCATGATCTCATGGTTTGGGTATTATTTCCCTGTGCAATTAACTATGTGATGTCTTATATGTATTTGACTGTTTCATATGTCTTTGTATTTTCTCTCCAGTTAGATTATAAACTCACTGAATGTAGTGGCATATGTGTAATATTTTGGGGGCATGATAAAAAAACCAACTGATGAATCACCTAGAAGCATGAACTATAGAGATAGTTCTGAGGTGAAATAGCTCTGCGACCTTGGGCGAAACATGTGGTCTCTTTGAATCCCAAATTCCTTGATATTAAGTGAAGATATTAATCTATAATTTACATTCCCAATTGTGGTCATTGCAAGAATCAAATGAAAAAATAGAAAATTGAAATTCTGAGCAATGGATTTTCATAAAGTGAGAGGATGTAGAACATTCAGAGAAATTATGTAAAATAATAATAATAATAACAATAATAATAATACCATGGAGGGAAAACAGCTATTGATTTAAATTATAGTTTCTTTTTGATACCAATTTAAGGGGCATGCCCTCTAAGGAAAAAAATTGCTATAATTGACTTCTAATTATATTTCACATAAAATAACTCCATGAATGTTTAAAATAAATTAGGAAATAATGCAGATTAAGCATCACTTCAGCATGCTAATTCTAAGCCTACTCATTTGTTATGAAATTACTGGTTGTATTGCACTCAGATGTGAACTTTACAAGAATAAGGAGAAACTCAGAAACAAAGGTCCATGAACAACCTCTTAAAGTAATTTGGCTCATTGTCTTGAGGAATGTCTATATAAATTCTGTTGTAAATATGTTCATAGAGTACAATAGGACATCCTACGTATTTAGTGTTCACTAGGACTTATGATCTCTTTCTTTAAGTGCAACGGTACAGTAGAAAGAGTGTTGACTCAAATTAGTAAGTCCCCAATAAAGAATTTTAATTTCTTTTAGAAATTAGAAAAGATGATTCTTCTTTCCTGGATGTAAGGCAATTGCTTCAGGCTCAGGAAAGGCATAAGAATTCACCAATATAGAAACAAAAGACTAGACCTTAGATATTGCAGGAACAGGGATCCTTACATCATTGACTCCTATCATAAACTGTCCTCTAAGAATATTTCCTCAAAGTAGTGAATTCTAATAAATACAACAATGCTGACAGAAACAAAAACAAAACAACAATAACAACAAAAATCTTTCAAAGGATGCACCTGATGATCTGTAATTGTACTAAATAAGAATCCCTAATTTTTCAACTTTGAAGTCCTCATTACTTAGTTAGAAAATACCCGAGAGTTGAGGTGAGTCAACACCATGGCCAGCATTCTTTTTTTTGTTGTTGTTGTTTTTTTGGCTAGGCAGTGGGGTGACTTGTCCAGGGTCACACAGCTAGGAAGTGTCAAGTGTCTGAGGCCAGATTTGAACTCAGGTTCTCCTGACTCCAGGGCTGTTTCTCTATCTACTGTACCACCTAGCTGCCCTTTCATGATCAGCATTCTGGTCTGTGACTCAGCCACCCATAGCAAGAACATGGAGAGTGGTCTGGCTCTTACTAATAATAACACCATCATGTATTAGGAAGAGTCCTGAATTTGGAAATAGGAGATCCACATTTGAATCCAAGATTTAGCCCTTACTAACTTTATGGTACTGGGTAAGACACTTACTGTTGTAGACCTAAGTTGCTCATCTATAAATGAAGGAAATAGGACTAGCTATTTGTTTAATCCCCTTCTAACTCAAAACATCATAATGAATGAATGGATGAAGCTTCTATAGTGCCTACTGGAATTTATATTATCAGTGATTAAGCAGTCAGCCTTTCCTTGAATCTCTTTGCACCATAACATTAATGAGGTGTTCCTTATTTCAAATATTTTGACCCAACATTTTCCAAATGAGTAGGGTCTCAATTAATCTAACATCATCTTAAGCAAAGTTACAAAAGAAAAATATGTTGCCACAATGACCATAAGAGATCTCATACAACAGGACATTGGATTTTAATGCCAAAGAAGCTTTATCTTGCCTAGGTCCCATATCTTGCCCTCACAGATTTCTTCCCAGCAATTCAATGCAGATCTACATGCCACACAGACAGATTACTTCTTTTATATGGCATCAGACAGCAGGTGACTGATGGAAATCCTTGTTGTTTGTGCTATCTAGATGGCCCAATTTTCAGAAGAGCAACTTTTTTTCAACACTGACTTGGCTTAGATTTATTTCTTTCTTAAATCCAATGATTCTTGACCTTCCTTGCAAATGAACTCATTCATTATCTGAGGCAGAGATTATATTTTAAGTGAAATAGTATAAATCATGAAGTATCAATATTGATAATATATTAATATTTATAGAATTAAAGATAAAATAATGTTATTGATTATAATTACTCCTAGTAATAGGGAGAGAGATTGGATTTGCAATCCAATCCAGGAGAGAACTCCTGGATGAGGAAAGTCCATCTATCAATGTAGAATGACATCTTCTTTGCAACTTATATTCTTAGAGTTGCCTAGAGCACTGAGAAGAAAAATGACTAGCTCAACATCAAACTTCCAATATACATCAGAGGAAAGACCTGAACCAAGGTTTTCCTAGCCTTGAAGCCAGTTCCCCATCTAGTACATCATGTTGCCTCTCACTATTATTTTAATAATAGTGCTGTTAAAATTGCTCAAATGTTTATTTCCTCACTTTTCTTAAAATACAATAACTTCTATCTAAAAAAAAACATAACTAGCAAAAAAGCAAATTTGGGTGGAATGAAAAGAGTAAGGATAAAACTTCAAAGCCATGACCTATAAAATGCAGGAGTTATTCTTTTAATTGGTTCTATCATCACACCCATTAATAGGATTGTTATTATTATTATCATTGTATATTTAAGTGCCAAGAGTGTCCTAAATTTTACACAGAACAGATAATGAAATGTGGTCTAATTCTTTTAAATGTGATTTGCCTATTTATGTGTGTGAATCTATCCTGGCTGAGTCAGTTTCCACAAATAACTAATTTCTAGTTGTTTTTCTCTATAGTAAATGAAGATTATCAATCTTTTTTCTCCTAGCCACAGTCCCAAGAATTATAACTTTTGTAATTTAGATGCTTCTTTCTGTGATGATAAGAGATGACAGCTTTTTTTTTCCTCTTTAACTTTTCTATTCCTTCTCTTTTTGCTTTTGAATAATTTAAAAATTATGTGTTTGGTCACATCAGATTTTTTCTTGACATTCATTACCCTTGACACAAGTTGATTATAGTTTAAAGTATTCAAATTGGTTTGAAATTGATCAAATTTACCATTTCTGTGAATAGTTTTCAGGCATGTGAGTCTTGACAATCTGAGTTTTTTGAGAGCATCACATCTGCAGCAGCAGGCGACATTTGGCCAAAAGTAGTCCTTTTGCCTTGGCTTCACTCAGCTGCAGCATAGGCTTCAAGCAGACCTTTTATGATCCCTTGAGATGCTCACAGAAGATGACTACTCCATTTCAATCAATTGAACAATCAAGCAGTAAAAAAAATTATTTAGAACCTACTATGTGCCATCTCTCCTATGACTTTTCTTACATAGTGGAAAGAACACAACCTCTGGAGCCAGAGAAACTGGATTCAAATTCTACCTCTGATACTACCTGTGTGGCTTTGGGCAATTCACTTAACATATCTGGACCTTAGTTTATTCATCTAAAAAATGAAAAGGTTATAATAAATTGTTCCTGAGTTTCCTTCCAGTTCTTTATTTATGATCCTATTATCTAGCCTTGATGAAATATTAAAAGAGTAGTAGGCCTCAGTTTTCTCAATCAATCTCTCAACAACTAATCAATCAACAAGCATAGGTTGATGCAGGGAAGGGAATGATGGACCTGAAGTCAGAAAGACCTTTGTTAAATCAACCTCAGACATTTACAAGTTGTGTGACTCTGGGCAAGTCATTTCAGCTCTATTTCAGTTCCTCCAATCTGTAAAATGGGGATGATAATGGAACCTGCCTCCCAAGGTTATTGTGAGACAATATTTTTAAAGCATTTTGCAAACCTCAAAGTGCCATACAAGTGCTAACTTCCATACTATTTTAAAGACCTACTATGTACCAGAAAAGGCACAAGGCACTGGGGATTTAAAGACAAAAATAAAATAACCTCTGTCCTCAGGGACCTTACTTTCTTTTGGGAGTGGCAACATGCACATCTGTAAATAATGTACAACATTTATATAAAATAAGTAGAAGATGACTTTTTGACTGAAGGAAGATTCTCTTCTAGGAGAACCAGCAAGGAAAACCTCACATAGGTGGTGGTATTTTACCTGTACTTTGCAGGAAGCTAGGAATTATAAGAAACAGAGATGAGAAGGTAGTCTATAACAGACATTGAGATTAGCCTGTGCTAATGAAAACAGATGATGAAATGTTGAATACGGGGAAGAGCAAGGCCAACTTGGTTAGATCATTGAACTGTGAAGATGAGTACAAGAAGACTAAAAAAGTAGTTTGGAAGCAGATGTTAAAGGGCGTTCAATAGCAAGTAGAGGAGAGTGTATTTGACTTTAGGATGGAATCACTGCAATACATTTGTAAATAAGAGAGTTGGATTCGATGAGCCCTGAGGTCCGCTATACCTGTAGATCAATGATATTATGCACTTCCTACTAATGTTGGTCCTCATGATATGAATCAGCTCATTCAGGCAGCTAAATATTACATAGACAGCATACATGTGCCAAGAGAAGTCTGCAATCATATACTAATTACATGGAATAATTATCTTTTAATGAAACTGGCATAAAGATAACCTTGATTTATTGAAGGGCATTACTCTTTCCACAGTCTCTGATAGGTCCTACCCAGCTGAAAGGATCCAAGTAGACTGGTAGCTTTCTATTTATAAATATACACAGAGACACAGATCTGTGACTTAAAATCTTAGAGAGTTTTCTGAGGCTTAGAGAACTGAAGTAATTTTCACACGTAGCACAACAAAGAAGACTCAAAGGCAGTACTTGAATCGAAGTCTTCTTAACTCCAAGTCTAACTCTAAACCTATGATACCAAACTAGTTATCTCACTTGTGTGTGTATGTGTATACACACATGCACACATGGGCACATACACAGGCATAGTCAAAACTTTTTTTTCCCCAAGTCTGATATATCAAAACCGTGGGGAATTTACAGTGCAACAATGAGGGTTAGCAGGCTAGTATGTAACTTACAGTGTCAGAGAGTTGCCTAAGCACACTGATAAAGTAATTTGTCCTTGCTAATTTGAGTAGAATACGTCAAAGGCAAGGCTTGAATGCAAGCTTTCATGACTCCAAAGCCATCTGTCTTTCTCCAAACTGTGCGTATGTGTATATGTGTGCGGACAGGTTTATGTAAAAGAAGTGTTTTTTTATATATTATTGTTTATAAATACCTTATTGGAGACGACCAGTGTTTTGATGTTATGATTGTTTTCTTATGGTTATTCTATATTTACTGTATTTTTCAGAGTACTTCCAAATACCCTCTTGAGCCCTAAGGTGTATACGAATGACTGAGTTAGACCAGGGCTCCATATTATTGTGTCTAAATCTTAAGTATATCTCTCTTGTGATGAGTATTATGGTTAGTAATTTAATATCCTACCTGTTCTAGATGGTTAATACTTACAGTTTTTTTTTGTTTGTTTGTTTTATATGATTCACTTCTAACCACTTCTTTTCTCTCTCTCTCTTTTCCGTTCCTTCTTATATGCTTGCATTGGTATAGCAGACCACTTGGGGATCGAATTCATGGGTAAGAACTCATAACTTATCTCTTTGATACTTTAAAAAGCTATTCCTACAGTTACTCCAAATCAACCTTGGCTTCTGAATTTGCTTGTGTTTGATGTGTCTAGGCTACTGTTGCAATAAAGCAGCAACAACAACATATACTTAACTCACTTGTACTTTATTCACTTACATGACTCAAACTCATAGAGTTATCTAGCATATTTCCATCTGCCTTGTTTTGGAACTGGACTGATTACTTGCAGTTTTATGTAGCTAGTTTTATATTTTTTATACCTTTTAGATTGCAATTTCTTACTGAATATTTTATTTCAGAGAATAATAGTTCTACTGGTTAGGCCTTTCCAAACAGTTTTTATTCCCTAAAGAAAAATTAAACCTTCCCTGCATGTTCTTGTATTTGGATTGCTAAATAGTAGTCATGGTTCTGTAATATCTGAGAGGTTAACTGCGGATGGTGTTATTTTCTGTAATTTCTGACAACATAACACATTGAGTATGATAAGCTGAGAGTGCATTACTAAATGAAATGGTGAGAGAAATCTTAGGAAAAAATGAAGTTTTATATTAATATTCTTCAAAATGAGATGAATCTATCTTAAATCCCTCCCAAGAGAATTTCATTACTGATGTATTTAAAAGACAGTTATAAAGTGGTTCAACAGCACAGATCTCAAGGATAGACTTATAATAAAACATAAATGAGTTATGATTAAATCATACAAATTTTCCATTTATTCATCCATGTTTAAGGATTTCCTTCCCAAGAGACTTTCAGTACTATTCAACAGGAGTTGTCCCCATATATACTGATGGAAGAAAGAATTTTCGGAAAGATAGGAGGAAGATGGGAATGAAGGGGACTAAATATAAAATGAAGGCTATATTTGCATACAGACAAAAAAAAGGTTAATTCAAGATTGATCAGGGGACTATAAAGCTGATGAATATGCTATATTCCTCTGGCCCCAGAAATCATTGGCACCCATCTTTCTCTAAGCTATTCTTAACTGAATATCCATAATTACATTTCTGGAATTACATTGGAAGATGGATTTTGCTCCAATAATCTGCACTACTCCAGATCCTAAATAAGCTGGCAGTGAGGAGGGAAAATGCCCTTTAGTGTGTGTCAATTTCCATGTATAGGAATTTTGTTAAATACTTGCAGTTTGACCTGTAACCACACACAAGACCCTACCAAAATCTGTGTTCAGAACACATTGATGAAGACAGGATAGAACCAGGCAGAATTGTTTCGTCTTGATACCTAAGTCATGGACCAGACCATGGAAAAATCAGACTGAACTTTCCTTCAGCAAACAACAAACCCAGACACTGCCTTCAGCACAAAGGAAATCCAGATGTTCCTGTGGCACCATCCGCTGAAAAAGAGACAAAGAGTAATAGTATATACAATTCTTCTAAAATCACTTAGATGTAGCTCAACTATTTGGTTGCACTGATGCCATACACTGATAACAACGATCTTGACTGATCCTTAGGACAACTCTAATGAGATGTCCTATTTGATATCTCAGAACTATAAGAAATATCTTTAGAGTTTAAGGGGAGATGTTAGGCCCAGAAAGCTGCAAGTGATGATGGGGGTGAGGATTGCTTCTACCTCACCCTCATTGCCAATATTATTGGAGATACTATGAAAATAATGAGTAACACATCCACTTGGGAGCTGAGAGAGGCTGAATTCGGCGCAGCAAGGAAGGGGAATTCGTGAAAACCCCAGGAAAGGAGAAAAGAATGTCTATTCATCTAGAAGCTATGAGATACCCATTTGCTAAATATACTTTCTTAGCTTATGCTTACTTTCCCCTCTACTCTATTTCCTTGTGAAAGAATCTTTAACCAAATATTGTGGAGATATTGTGGTACTTTGGTCCTTGCCATACCTTATCAGTATATATTACTCTGTCAATGTTAATTCATGCTAACTGCAATTATAGAGATGAAAACTAATTCAGTTACATTCAAGAAGACATTACATGGAGGCTCATGAGAAATGGTATTAGAACTCACTTCAGGGTTGCCTCTAGAAATCTGTAGGGATTAGTAGCACCAATCTGAAGCCTAACTTGCAGATAAATTTAGGGACCTACAATAAATATATATGTAAATATACAATATATATACACATATTTACATGTATATAGTGTATTTATCTATATAGGGAATATGTATAAGTATATGTATATATAATACATGTATGTATATATAGGTGTATACATGTATATATACATATGCACACATGTTTATGAAATTTTGTGTTTATACAACATGTTATGCTGCAAGGTAATATAAGTAATAAAAGCAAAATGATTAGAACAAGAGGTCTGAAATATTCAAACCAGCATTTGTCATTTTATCTGTAATTTTAAAGAGTTAATATGAAACAAAAAACTGAAAAATAGTAATTTTAGAACAGATACTTACCCTGCTACTAGATATAATGGAAAGAATATTAGGGTTAGAGTCAAGAAGCCTTGATTGGAACCTCAGCTCTGGCACTTACTATCTATGTGACCATGAGTAAGCTATCTAATCTTTTTGAGCCTACTTTCCTCACCTGTAAAATGGACATAATAAGGCATTTAGCCTTTTTTTCCACAATTTTGGAGGAGAGGGGTATGTTTTATAAAAAATGAAACTGCTATATGAATGTGAAATCTATTATTATTTGCTTTGACTAAAAGAACTGAGATTTTAGGGTCAGTCATTCTTGACCCTTCATCCTGTGAGGCCATACAGGGATATAGAATATGAAAAAATTTTGCAACCACAAACCTTCTTCAACTTGGTTTAGTGAGCCAAACAAGCAATGAAATGAGATAGCTGGCTTAAAAAAAATAACACAAGTAGGCCAAATTTGCAAGGGAGTATCCTTATGAAAAGAGATTATTTTATGAGAATTAACTAGCCAGTGTTTTAGGTGTTCTAGGTTCTATGTGATCTTGAATTCTTTTTTGGGGGGTGGAGTGATCTCTGTTGCACGGAGTTGTCATTGTCTGTGATAAAATATATGTGATCGTTTCCCATCACACAGCTTTGTGAGAGAACAGGTGCAGTATCATTTTGAAATGAACTTATAAACAATGCATCACTCTGAGAATGGCACAGATCTTTTATGCAAATTTACCAATTCTCATTTGGCAGTGTACAGAGAGTTAAATTTCTTCCTTGTGATTGCTAAATTGTTTTCTGGCTTTGCTATAAAAGATAGATTTGTCTTTACACAAAAGCAATGACAAAATTCTGGTTTGTAGCAACCAGATCTTGGCTAATAACATAATTTTGATGAGAACATACATCTGGGCTGAGCCTTGGAAAGGGTGTATTCTATGATTCAAAGAAGGTTCTATGGCATTGGGAATAATTGAAGAGCCTTATTGGTTTCTCACAGAGGAGATGCCATAACAGATTCATTGAAAAATGATACATCAGAATATGTAAAGTGCCTGTAAAGTTATGAACTTCCTTGTGCATTAATGTATAAACATAATAAAAGTTATTATTGCCATCATCAAACAAACTGAAATTCTCTATAATACATGCTCCATCATTTAATATATTCTCATGAAAATCAAATGTTTTCTGTTGAAAAGTCAGTGGGAAAAAAGTGACAGGTTTTTTTTTTTATATGAATGGACAAGGAGTTTTTTTTATCTTTATTATATCATATTTCCAAATCACTAAAATAATTTTCTATATTAATTGAGGAATGAAATGAGGTCATCTTCCTTTCTTAGAATATTTTCTCTCAAATGGGCTTTTGTGGGGAGGTAAGGAAACAAACCATTTAGGTACTTGGAAAAAGTGTGAGTATTGATTTTAAAAAAAGAAAGTTTTAAAATTTAGTTTTCAGTCTGGATATTAACATCAAAGTACAGTAATACCATATATACAACAGAATGGAAAAAGATTTATATATAAAGCTATGACTCTCCATTTCAGAGTACTTACTTTAAAAATTTAATAGTACATAATAAATTCCATAATTACCTTCAAAACTATCCTTCTTGTCTATACTTTTCTGAAATTCCTTCTTTCTTTCTGTGCACTTAAAAAAAATGCTTCAATATCCCTCCTTTTTTTGTCACTCTTTCTAACTTCCCTTTCCTCACAACATGTCCAAGTTAAAACTGAAAGGAGAAAAAAAATAATAAATAAGAATATTCAAGCAAAATTAATCTATAGAGTGGCCATATCCAAAAACACATGTCTCTTTCTGACTCAAGCCCATCCCTCCTCCATCAGGAGACATGTAACATGCTCTGTCATAGAGCCTTTGGAGACATTGTCAGTCATTGCTTTGATTATATTTGATTATATTGTCCTTCAATAAATTATTCTGCCAGTTCTACTCACTTTATTATGAATCAATTTTTTATTGCCAAAATTCTCTAAAATTATCACTCGTCAGTTCTTCCTATGCAAAAAAAATTCATTACATTCATATGCTAAAATTTGTTCATCCATTCCCCAATTGATGGGCACCTGACTCAGATTCTGGTTCTTTCTTTTTTTTTTTCCTTCTCATCTCTCCTTCAGCAATTTGTTTTGCTTACAACTATTCCCTCTTCTTTATTATTTCCCTTACCCTCCCCCCCCAACCTCCACATCTCCCTTTTTCCTTATGAGGGAGTTTATAGAATATATGTATATGTATATGTATATGTATATGTATATGATGTATATGTATATGTATATGTATGTGTGTGTGTGTATATATATATGATTGTTTGTTTAGGTATATATATATTTGAATGTGTGTTTAGGTTTATGTCTGTGTATGTATATATGTACATATGTCTACACATATATGTAAAATCATGTCCACACATGTGGGTATAAAAGTTCGTGTTTCCTTTGATTTGTTTATCCAGATTTAGATACTAAAATGGTGCTTTTTGTCAGGGCCGTATTCTGTCCCTCTGCTGAGTTTTTCTGGGAATTAAGTTTGCCTATCTCACCCAGGATCCTCTCTTTTGCTTTGCTGACCTACAGTTTCCCAGAGTGAGGTATCCCTGGATCTTGGAGGCTCAGAGTCCTGGCTCTTTAGGGCTCTCTACAACATCTGAAGACAGAGTACCAGGGTCCTCATAGTCCATGGAATCCTAGGCTTTTCCATTTTGAGCATTGGCATGCTACTCTGGTTCATACTATGATGTTCTGAAGATTTATGAATTCACCAGGGCTTTTTCAGAGGGCCCTCCAATCTTACAGCCTCTGGACACAGAATCTTACCAACCAGATTTGTCTCTGGCCGATCACTAATCACACTAGATTTCAGTTATGTTTGCCTACAATGGCACAGCCTTTCCTAGTATCTTATTCATTTACCTATTGTTCGGAGGCTGACTTTTGGTCATTTAGGGAGAAAGAGAGATCACTTATTAGAATTTTTCGCTGGATTTGTTTTAATCATTACCTTGTTCTTCATCTGGTGAAAATTTCATAATTTCCCTGGAATAAATATGTGAGATCTGTGTTGCGTGTGTATGTTTCATCAGCCATCTTGGGCATGAGTCCAAATTGACCGCTTCTAATGCATTTTTTGAATTTAATAAATTAGTAAGTCAATGAATATTTAGTGAGCCTACTACAGACAGATGAGCAGGTAATTGAACAGTGGATAGTGCACCAGGCCAGGAATCAAGAAGACAGGTTCAAATCCAACCTCAGACACTTACTAGCTGGGTAATCCTAGTCAAGTCACTTAGCCCTGTTTGACTCAGTTTCCTCATGTGTAAAATCAGATGGATGAGGAAATGGCAAACTCTTCCAGTATCTTTGCTAAGAAAAGCCCCAGAGGCAAAGAATCAGACATGACTAAAATGACTGAACAATTAACAAGAACTATAGAAATAGCATTGTACTTTCAGGGATACAAACACAAAACAAAAGGTTCCTTTACTCAGTGAAATTAAATTCTCCTTGAATTATAAATTGCTTATAATAGCTAATTTGATATAGTATTTTAAAGTTTATAAAGTGCATTACTTTTATCTCATTTGTTTCTCACCACAGTCCTGTAAGGTAGATGCTATTATTCTCCCCATTTTACTGATGAGAAAACTTCCAGAGAGAAGATTAGATCACATTCTTAGGGTTAAACATTTTTTAAGTGTCTGAGCCAGGATATGAACTCAGGTCTTCCTGACTCCAAGTCCAGCACTCTAACTACTATGCCACCTAACTACCCTTAAACAGAAAATTAACATGCCTGAAACATCCAGGAACTATGTAACACAATATGTAGTAGACCAAGATTTTTTTTTAATACTTTAGTGTTTGATTAGTCTATGACTGTATTGGTATGGCTCTTTCTTCCTCTAGTGCATGTAACGACCCATCAATACCATCTTCTCCTGCACAATTCTTTTTCATGTCCTTTCACAGAGAACTTAGCCTTAATAAAGACCATGGATGAACTATGTGCTGAATACCTTCATCTGAGTCTTTTAATATTTTTATTTTATCAGCATAGTACTTTGTCTGTCCATTTGTCATTCCTTGGTATATTATGGTCCAATCTTATTTTCAGGTTATTCATTCCTTGGTGACACTTTTATGTAATTTTTGACACGTAAGTTTTCATTAGTAACAGGGTGGTGACAACAGGAATCCAAAGGAAGGAGAAGATACTCACCTATAAATTATGCAAGCAAATTAAGGAATTTAGAATGTTTAACTTGCAGAAGAAAAGACTTGGTGGATGTGGGATGAAGAAAATACTTTCTTCAAGTATTTGAAGGGCTGTAAAAGAGAAAAGAGATTAGATTTGTTCAGCTTGGCCTCAGAAGGAAGAATTCATGTCAACATACAATAGTCCCTTCAAAGTCTGGGATCCTATGATTCCAAGTTGCAATGAGACAAATTTAGAATTAATGTAAGTCTTAATAACTTCTGACTCTCAGTGTTAATTTAATAGAGACAGACAATGAGACAAAGCCACAGGGATACTTCCAAGTAAGAAACTCTCTTGCTGAGAAGGAAATCAGTACAATTGTAGAAAATGGTATTTAGGAGTTGAAAAAAGAATATAACTAATTTAAACATCTACTACAAACTACTTAGTTGAATTATAAGCTGCTCTTTTATCAGTGACTGACAGTCCAAAGAGAATAATCATCCTAGAGTCCAACTGATCTTTCTATACAGCATCACTGGGCTGAGACAATCCTCAATTTAGGTGCTGGCATATTGTGAGTTGCACCTTTTCCTGGATTCTGGTATTTTCCATATTTGTCATGCCATTCAAAACCACAGGATGCAGTGTTTTTGAGTGAATTAAATCATTCCATAATGATTGTTTTACCCATCTGTTCCAAAAACAAACAACAGCTCAGAATGGTGCCGAATGAGAACTCGGCTTCTCCAGAAACCGAGCAAGAAAAGCATATGAAATGTTGTTTTCAAAGCAATTGGCCATTCCTCCCCTTTGCACACACTATAGCCCAAACCGAACTTGTGCCAATTATTACTTGACATAAGTATTCAAATTGGCAAAAAGTCCAAAGATAATTTCATTTCATTTCATCAGCTCTATCCAGGAGACCCTGGCCACAAGAAATGAGAGGGAGGCAAAGTTATATCCACAACTTCCTTTGCATAGAGATTCATTCATTTTTCTTTGAATTTTTTTCTTTTGGCTTCTGACAGTGAACATATCTGCCTTTAGGAAGTAGCATTTGAGTATTAAGAAGGAGGTACTCATAGGGATAGAGCTGATCTGTTCTGGATTGTTCAATTCAACATTTATTAATCATCTACTGAGTGAATATGAACAGTTGCCAAGTTCTGTTGATTTTATTGCCATGATATCTCATGTTGTCAACTCCCTTCTCTCTATCCTCAGTATACACTTTCAAGTGAGATTTATTTAAAATGCAACAAACCAATTATTTTTTCCTTTTTTATTTTATTTTATTTTTTAAATTAATTCATTTATCTTTTAGTTTTCAACATTCACTTCCACAAGATTTTGAGTTCCAAATTTTCTCCCCATTTCATCCTTCTCCCCACCCCAAGATGGCATGCATTCTGAATGCTCCTTCTCCTAATCTGCCCTCCCTTCTCTTATCCCCTTCCCCTTCAGTTTTCCTGTAGGACAAAATAGATTTCTATATCACATTTCCTGTATATCTTATTTCCCAGTTGCATGTGAAAACAATATTTTTTAACTTTTGTTTTTAAAAATTTGGATTCCAAATTTTCTCCCTTCCACCCTCCTTACCCACCCTCATTGAGAAGGCAAGCAACTCAATACAGGTTATACATGTGTAGTCATGCAAAACATTTCCAGAGTAGTCATGTTATGAAAAACTAAGTATATTTCCCTTCATCCTATCCCGCCCCCATTTATTCTATTCTCTTTTTTGACCTTGTCCCTCCTTAGAAATATTTGCTTCTGATTACCCCATCCCCCAATTGGCCCTCCCCTCTATCATCTCCATGCTCTCTTATTTCCTTCCCCCCTTATTTTCCTGTAGGGTAAGATAGATTCCCATACCCAATTCAGTGCGTATGTTATTCCCTCCTTAAGCCATATCCAATGAGAATAAGATTCACTCATTCCCTCTCACCTTCCCCCCATTTCCCCTCCACTGTAAAAGCCTTTTCTTGTCTGTTTTATGTGAAATAATTTACCCCATTCTACCTCTCCCTTTTTCCTTCTCCCAGTATAATCCTCTCTCATCCCTTAATTTTATTCACCAGATATCACCTCTTCATCTTCGACTCACTCTGTGCCGTCTATCTATCTATCTATCTATCTATCTATCTATCTATCTATCTATCT
>NW_020940527.1:16712291-16827965 GCF_900497805.2 Vombatus ursinus
TCTATCTATCTATCTATCTATCTATCTATCTATCTATCTATCTATCTATACATACATATAATTTTTTCCCCTCCAACTGCCTTAATGCTGACAAAGGACTCATGAGTTACAAATATCATCTTTCCATGCAGGAATGTAAACATTTCAACCTTAATAAGTCTCTTGTGATTTCTCTTTTCTGTTTACCTCTTCATGTTTCACTTGAGTCTTGTATTTGAAAGTCAAATTTTCTATTCAGCTTTGGTCTTTTCATCAAGAATGCTTGAAAGTTCTCTATTTCACTGAATTTCCACTTTTCCCCTGAAGGATTATACTCAGTTTTGCTGAGTAGGCGACTCTTGGTTGCAATCCTATCTCCTTTGACCTCCAGAATATCATATTCCAAGCCCTGTGGTCCCTTAATGTAGAAACTGCTAAATCTTGTGTTATTCTGATTGTTTTTCCACAATACTTGAATTATTTCTTTCTGGCTGGTTGCAATATTTTCTCCTTGACCTGGGAACTCTGGAATTTGACAACAATATTCCTAGGAATTTTCCTTTGAGGATCTCTTTCAGGAGGTGATTGGTGGATTCTTTCCATTTCTGTTTTGCCCTCTGGTTCTAAAATATCAGGGCAGTTTTCTTTGATAATTTCTTGAAAGATGATGTCTAGGCTCTTTTTTTTATCATGGCTTTCAGATAGTCCAATAATTTTTAAATTCTCTCTCCTGGATCTATTTTCCAGGTCAGTTATTTTTCCAATGAGATATTTCACATTGTTTTCTAATTTTTCATTCTTTTGAATTTGTTTTACAGTGTCTTGATTTCTCATAAAGTCACTACCTTCTAATTGCTCCATTCTAATTTTTAAGGAGGTGTTTTCTTCAGTAATCTTTTGGACTTCCTTTTCCATTTGGCCAATTTTGCTTTTTAAGGCATTCTTCTCCTCACTGGCTTTTTGGACCTCTTTTGCCGTTTGGGTTAGGCTATTTTTTAAATTATTATTTTCTTCAGTATTTTTTGGGGGGGTCTCCGTTAGCAAGCTGTTGACTTGTTTTTCATGATTTTCTTGCATCACTCTCAGTTTTTCCTCTACTTCTCTTACTTGTTTCTCAAAATCCTTTTTGAGCTCTTCCATGGCCTGGGATCAATTCATATCTTTCTTGGAGGCTTTGGATGTAGGAGCTTTGACTGTGTTGTCTTCTTTTGGTTGTATGTTTTGATCTTCTTTGTCACCAAAGTAAGGTTCTATGGTCTGCCTCTTTTTGCGCTGCTTACTCATGATCCCAGCCAATTACTTGAGTTATAAACTCTTTCTTAAGGTAGGAGTCTTCTTCTAGTGTGGAGAATGTACTGTCCCAAGCTTTGGGGGTTTAGTGTAGCTGTTTTTAGAGATACTTCTAGGGACTTGTAAGTTTTCAGTTCTTCCAAGGTGCTATGATCAAGGGCGAGGTGTTTACTGCTTTCCTGGCTGGTGCTGTGGTCTATGAGTGACCACAGGCACTCTTTTCTGTCTTGGAACTATGAGGAGGATTTCCTCTTCACCACCACTACAAGCTCCACCATGCCAATACTCCTCCTTACCTCAGGACCGCCACCCAGACCTGTGACCCAGATCCAAGCACAGGCAAAGCAAGAGAATTTTGCCCCAGCAAAGAAATCCCTGCAATCCCCCTTTGATCAGCCACTTGATTCCCCCTCAGATTGTGGGCCAGAAGCTCAGGAAGCAGCTGCCACCCCAGGGCTACAGCTGGGGCTGGGGCTGGGGCTGGGACCATGCTTCTCTCTCATCATAGACACAGACTTTTCCTACTGACCTTCTACGTTGTCTTTGGCATTTGTGGGTTGAGAAGTCTGTAAACCACCACAGCTGCACATGATTCAGTCCTCTGAGTCCTGTTCCAGGTTTGCTGAGGCTTGCGCACCCATGCTAAACTGCATTCTTCTCCCAGCCTGGTGCGATAAACCTTTCTGATCAACCATCCAGGTTGCCTTGGGCTGGAAATTTATTTCACTCTGTCTTTTTGTGGGTTCTGCTGCTTTAGAATTTGTTTAGAGCCATTTTTACAGGTATTTGGAGGGGTTTGGGGGAGATCTTAAGCAAATCACTGCTTTTACTCTACCATCTTGGCTCTGCCCCCCTATATACAACAAACCAATAATTAATGGTCTAATATGTATGGAAAACACTTTGCTGAGTTGCTCAGAATGATAGGTCATTGCTTTGTTGAACTTACTCTCTAGTAAAGGGGTAGATATGACACATACACAAATAAGTGTATTATTAAAGTCTATATGAAAAGTATATATATATGCATAGAAGATATAAAGTATTATGTGAAATGGGGCAGCTAGGTGGTGCAGTGGATAGAGCACCACGCCTGGAGTCAGGAAGACCTGAGTTCAAATTGGGCCTTAGGCATTTACTAACTGTGTAACCCTGAGCAAGTCACTTAACTCTGCCTCAGTTTCCTCACCTGTAAAATGAGCTGGAGAAGGAAATGGCAAACCATTCCAGTCTTTTCCAATAAAATCCCAAATGTAGTTAGAAATAGTAAGACATGAATGAAATGACTGAACAATAACAACATTATGTGAAAACTTAGGGTGGTGTTAGACAGAGGTATTATCAGGTGGATCAGCCATGTGATAAGAATTGGGCTTTAAAGGGTAGATAGGATTTCAGAAATTAGAATTCTTAGGCTTATCTCCTATCCATGCTATTAATTACCAGTGTTCCCCTTGGCAAGTCACAATTTCTCCAGATCTCCATTTCCTCACCTAAAATTTAGAGGCTTGGGACCATTTTGCCTCCTAGCTCTAAATCCCGTGATCCTACACAGAATATCAAGTCTCTTAGGATTTCTTCCACTATATTGTTTTGCCTTCTAATCTGAATACTTTAATAACAAAAAAAATTAATAAATTGATTTGGGAGATGGATAGAAGGGAAAATTCATGCCCTTAAACAGTGATTTTGTTGAATAACAGCATGATATGGAAGATTTTTTTTTCTCTTTGAGGATGACATAGTAGGTCAGTGGATGTTTTAGAGAAATGGAAAATGGATAATAATAAAAAAAAGTAATCTATTAACTAGCAAGGTGATGGGGGAAAATGGAAGGTAGGATTTATTATTCTAAATATTTTACCAAGGCTCTGGAAACCTAATATGTACATGAAAATCCTAGCAAATGTACAGTGATATGAATTTTAAAACATCAAGGGAAAATGCCTTACAATAAGAACTATCCAAAATTTGAATGGATTGCCTTGAGATTCTGTGGACTCCTCTATACTAGAAGTATTCAAGTAAAGACTGGATGGCCACTTGTTGGAAATAATGTAGAGATTTCTTCATGTATAGGTTTGATTATATGGCCTTTGAGGCAACTTTTAACCTTGTGCTACTTCAATGCAAACTTGAAATTTCAGTCCTGGTGGGATTTCATTCATTGATAGAGAATCAAATCATCATCTATTCCTTCTCCTTAATCAACTTCTTAGAATCTCTAGCTCCTTTCAAGATTGAACTTAAGTGACTTCTTAAACAACACGTGCCTGCCTTCCTAATTTAGATTTACTTTGTTTATATTTTTTGACTTATTTGTCCATGTTCACATGCTTTCCTCCAGTAGAATGTGATCTTTCTGAGAACAGTGAAATTATGTTTTGTCTGATTTTGTTTTTGATTTTCCCCTTTGTAGCCTCTGTACCTCACTTAATGTTTGCATATACAATGTACATAATACATTTTTTTTTGTTGAACTAAGTTTAATTGCTCTCACTAAGGGCCATGGATAATGATGAAAATCTTAAGGAGATCTCAAAGCAGGGAAAGATCCAAGTGAGGCATGATGTAAGAAATAGAACAGTGATCCTGGTGAACAGTTAATTTTACGGAGTAATTTTTTTATGGAATAGCTTGTTGTCTATTTGCTATGAAGTAGACACTGATCCAGTTCCTATTTTCCTATTTAGCTGAGGTTAAATGCTTTTGTCCTCCAGAGAATAGAGATGCACATATATTTTCAAAGAAGCTTAAATCAATGTGACATTTTCCCCAAGTTTCTATCTTTCACTTCAGGATCACCTTCCTAAGAGGATCTGTATCTGAAACAAGATTATCAGAGGAAGTAGAAATTTGTTTGCAATAATGAACACTAGGAAGAGTGTCTTCACATCTTCAACATATTTGCATTCATCAGTCTTTCTTCACTCCCTCTCTTATTGGTCCTGTTAAGAGGTCATATTTGCCATCAGATTTTTTTAATACATCAAGAGAATTGCTTAAACATTTCTAAAGGAATGACTGAGGTAAGGTTACCAACTTAGACATGTTATCAACATTTCCTGCTCAGGTAACAAATGTTACCAACATTTGTCATTTATTCCTCCCTCTCCCCCTTTTAAAATTTCTCAGGAAAACAGGATTACAACAGAGTGTAGCCGCTTGTAAATTATACTTTTCTTTTTCACTTCCTTTGATGAGATGGCAGTACTCAGCAGTCAATAGATAATAGCAAATGTTGACAAGCATTCTCAAATGATAAAACTGGTCTCTTTCCTCTTGTGCTTCAGTGCTAACAGGATCTCCTGTGAATTCCAATGGAACCTTTGTCTTTAGATAAACTCAGTGTGGTGGCTGGGCAGGGTGAGAAGTGTTTGATGAATAATTTCTAGTTTACCCTCTTTTCTACACAAATGCTAAATTACAGTTAATATGTGTATATGTAGTGAACAGGATAACAGTAAATGATGAGAAAAGCAAGCAGGTATGATTGAAGGCGTAGCCCTGCATGTGGCTGGTAGGGGTTACTTCATTCCTAACTGGTGAAGATTAAGCCAAATAACTCAAAGATATCCCTAAGTGACTGAATGGGGGCTACACTTGCTCGATAAAGCAAATATCGCTTTGTGAGCTCACTCATTTCTGTGTCTGATGGTTCCCACTGTCAGTACAAATGAT
Organism: Vombatus ursinus; assembly: GCF_900497805.2. Taxonomy (NCBI): domain Eukaryota; kingdom Metazoa; phylum Chordata; class Mammalia; order Diprotodontia; family Vombatidae; genus Vombatus; species Vombatus ursinus. The sequence goes on from NW_020940527.1 coordinate 16,717,242, forward strand.
GTGATATTTGAAAAGGCAGGTTTCATCGTGAGTAAAGCAACTTCACTCGTAAAATATGAATGTCTAGGAAAATGAATGTAGCCATGCTGACTGAGTTAATCAGCTTTAGAGAAAGAAAATGGCATTTAAGTTACCATAAGCAATACTTATAGCAATATTAATGAAGTAATAACAGCTATATCTTTATATGTTTACTGCCCTTTCTTTTCTCCATTACTTTCAATCTACCAACAGTAGTTATAAATGTATTCTTGAGAAAGTGGTGCCTTATTTCCATCAGGGAAAATCAAGGCATGGATTTCCTACGGCTCTGAAAGAGACATACTCTGCATGAATGGTTGCATTTATGTTCGCCTGATTTATATACCTATCAAAGTGTGGGTGTGTCTGCGCCCTTTCAGACTGTGAGACTGTGAAAGATGAGGACTTGGGAAACAATCAATAAGCAAGAACTAAACACTTTCACCTGACTCCAGGTCCAGAGCTCTATCCACTGAGCCATCTCGCTGCCTACAAATCTGGCCTCGTATACTTGCTAGCTGTGTGACCCTGGGTGAATCATTTAACCTCTGTTTGCCTAGGAGGCAGATAGCTGATTCAGTGGATAGAATGTTGGACCTAGAGTCATGAAGACCTGAGATCAGGTCTGGCTTCACACACTTACTAGTTGTGTGACTTAAGGGCAAGTCACTTAACCTCTGTTGGCTTTAATCCTCTGGAGAAGAAAAATGCAAACCACTCCAGTATCTTTGCCAAGAAAACCCCATAGTCCATCCCATGGTCTATGGGATCGCAAAATGTCAGACATAATTGAGCAGCTGAAAAACAACAGAACACCTCATATGCTGCTATGTGCCAAGGAAGGTTCTCCTGCTTAGGGGATTACGTTTTACTTAATGATGCAAAATGTTCACAGATAGATAAACACTGATTCTAAAGATAAATTTAAAAGGGCATTTCTGTTTCATAACCTTTCCCCTTCCCTCAAGTTCAAAGTTTTCTCCCTCTTCCTTGCTTATGTTGTTGGTTTTTATATCCCCATTATACTTTTGGTGGGGATAAACTGAGGGAAGGTCCAGATCTGTGAACTCATCTGTTTGGAAACCCCATGAAATCACACAGATCAGCAGCTCATCAGTACCATACCAGAGATGTCAAACTCAAGGTCTTAACTAGTTGCACACAGTAGGCAAAACTCTCAAGTGGATGAAAAAATGTAATAGGGAAATGTTTAACGGAATAAATAAAAACACAGTAAATAAATAGATAACTAAATTAATAAAAACATAAAAGAAACAGACAATTTTAATTTGTAGTTCTGTGTCAATATGTGGCACGAAGGAATCATCTCTGTTTGATACCACTGCCTTAGACATTGAGAGTTGAAGTGATTTTCCACACCAACTGTTATTATTACTATTATCAGAAGCATGACCTGAACCCAGTTCTTATCAACTCAAAGGTGAACCTTCTGTCCATTCCACCATGCTGCCTCACTGCCTTTATAGACAGTAGGTGTTTAGTAATTAATTTTTGAATCTACATACATGTTGTTGGATGATCTCCCTTTAAGAACACAACAGAGATTGACAGCAGCTAAAATTTCAGCATGAAAACAGCCCTCAGTTTCAGATGGTTAGAATCAAAGAGTTTCATTCCCCTGAGAAATACTCAAACCCCAAACCATGAGAGTAAAAAATCATATTGAATATCACCTATTAGGCCACCAATTAGATGAGCACCAAGTCCCAGGAACATGAGTGATAGTTTACTCATTCATGACATTGGACTTTGGTTTCCCCTGATAATATGATTTAGATAAAGCTACTAGAGTCGCCTCCAGGAAAATGAAGGCGACAGAGTTATAGTTCCCCTCTACCTGACTTACCTAAACTGACTTTGTTGAAGCGAATTTAATATGCAATTGATTGCCAAGATTTTACCTCCCTATCAATATTACTTCTGTAATGGCTCTCATACCCATCTCCTATCCATTCCCACGACGATCACCCGGCTTCTGGGCCTTATCATGTCTTACTTGGACTATTGCCACAGCTTCCTAATTGGTCTCACTGTTTCCTTTCCTTTCTCTAATCCATATTCCATGAAGCTACTTGCTCTAGGGTAGAAGAAGTTTTACCATTTCATTCTCTTGCTCAAAAAACTTGGGTCCCTCCTTTCTGAAGCTAGAATGAAATATAAAGTCCTTGAATTAACCGTTCATTTATTCATTCAATAAGAATTTATTAAGTGCCAACTATGTGCAAGGAACTGGGCACAAAAAGATAACAGTTAAACTATTCATTTCTTCAACAAATACTTATCTAGGGAGGAAAAATACATTGGTAGAAAATATATACAAGATAAATGCAGAGTAATTTTACAGTGGAAGGGGTCATTAAAATTTGTAATGGGGGCATCAGTAACATAAAAGGTGTCACTCAAGATGAGCCTAGAGGAAAGGTAGGGATTCTAAGAAGCATAATTAGGGAGAACATTCCTTCCACTGCATAGCAGCCAAGACCAGGCAAAGGCACCAAGGGAACAGATGGAATGCCATGGGCAGGGAACAGGAAGTCAATTTGTTGAGCTATAAGCTGGTGTTTATGAGATGAATTGATGTGAAATCAACCTGGAAAAACAGGTTGGGGCCAGTTAGTCCACAGGCAGTTAGTAAGTGCCCACTGAGGACTAGGCATTGTGTTAAGTAGAGTTGTATAAGTCTACAAATGCCAGACAAGAGGAATTTGGATTAGATCCTTAGAGGATATGGGGAGCTGCTGAAAATTCCTGAGGAGGGAAATGAGAAGTATAGTTGTGCTTTGGAAATGTCATTTTAGCAGCTGCATGATACATCATAAAGGACAAAGAGTAGAGTAAGGCAATCAATTAAGAGACAATTGAATAACATAGACAAGGTGCGATGGGGGATTTTAAGGCCCTTCACAGTCTGACTCCGAAACATCTTTTCATGTTCCTTCCCTTTTATTTCCCATCACATGTTCCGAGGTTCAGCCATACTAAACTGGTCACTATTTCCAATACTTGGAAGTTCACATCCTGTTTGTATACATTTATTCAAACCATACTCCATGCGGAAGGGGGCGCTTGACCCATTTCCCATTTCTGGAATATATTCCTTCCCCATACCAGTCTATCAGGATCCTTATTTCTTTCAAAACTCAATTCAGAAATCTTTATTAATACTTACCATGTTCCAGACACTAGTCTAAGGCCGCCTACAACTTCCTTTCATCGTGTGGCTTTATATATCATGAAAATGTCAAAATTGACATGGTTCATTTCTAATATTATGCAAATTGAGAAATATAAGATCATAGATCTACAGTTGGAAGGTAGCTTAAAGGCCATTTAGTCCAACTCCCCCACTTCAAAGTTGAGGAAACTGAGGCACAGATAAATTAAGTGATGTTCTGGGTTACAAAAATAATAAGTAATATTCAAATGCAGGTCCATTGATGCCAAGGTCAGTCCTCTAAATTAAGTGGTCTTTCCACCGAACTACATTGGTTCTACAATGATATCGCTCTGTTCCAAAAGTTGCTAACATTTTTAGTTTAAAGAACGTGTGGTTCTTGTCATTTTCCCACTTTTTCTACCATTTAAGTATTGTTACTTAAGAATAAAAGAAATGGGACACAAAAAACTGAGGACCCTTTTAATGTTCAGTTGGTAGAAAATTTACTCATGATTAGCCTCTTTATATTTAGCTTAGTTGGGAGTCAAGAAGTAGAGTCAGTATATTGTTGAGACCCTTCTCAAAGACTTTCTAGTTTGGTAGAATCTACTGCAATTTTGGAAGCAAGCTAGTGGTACAGGCACCATGTCATGAATCAAGAAGATCTGAGTTCAACTCCAGCCTCAGACTTACTAGCTGTGTGATTCTGGGCAAATCACTTAAACCCTATTTGCCTCAGTTCTTCATCTATAAAATGGGAACACAATGGGGAAGGAAATAGCAAACCACTCCAGTATCTTTGCCAGGAAAATCCCTTGAACAAAATCTATGAGATCACATAGAGTTGGACATAACTGAACGACAAAAACAACTGAAATTTATGCTCTAGTGGCATAACATTCAAGATCTCTGGTACCCCTCCATTCTATAACACATTGGAATAGGATATTGTAGACATATTTAACAACCATTTGATACTTGAAGAGAATAACTCCAAGCGCCTTCTCATTTTCTCATGGCTTTTCTTTTTCACGCTCAATTTCATGAACCAATACAAAACGTGAAATGTGTTAGACATGGTCTAGAAAATCCACATCTCATTTTCCAATGTCAATAGCTGTTGGCTTCCCTTAACACCCATTCTTTTCTAAAGTACTTATCTTTACTTACAATCAATTCAATGTCAATTCCTTGAGGGTAGCACTTGTCTAATTTTTATATTTGTATTTCTATGGCCTGGTCTGGTGCCTCACACATATTAGGCACTTAATATTGCTTATCGATTGATTTAAAAAAATTGCTACCTTCAGTATATTTCCTGGGACTTTTTTGACTTCTTTTTTCCAGTAGGTTTTCACAAAAGCCATAATAACTGTGTGGAAGCCATGAGCTTTATTAAGTTTCCTATAGGTTATATGTCATATATAAGTTCCTTGAGAATAGAGATTGTTTATTCTTTGAATTCTTTGTCCTAGTGTCTTGCATAGTGGCTGGCATATAGATGCTCATTGATTGATTCAGCCCAGATATATGCTATAGAAAGATAGTACGTTGTCTCCTAATTGAATATGTCAGGTTGATATATAGTTCCTTCCAGTGAGGAGTCACTTACTGCTTTGTGGAATCTCCCTTCCTTCCAAGGTGCATTAATAGATTCCCTTGCTCCTGGTGAATTCTGTTAACCCTCTTCATCATTGCATGGCTATCAGGATGTTACTTATTCCTACAAAGTGCCAGTTCCATACTCTTTCAGAACAGCCTAGAACACTGGGTTTAGATTCAGGAAGACTTTGTTTCAAATCCTGCCATAGAAACGTATTAACATGATGACCTTGGGTAAGTCTCTTACCCCTTTGATGCCTCAGTTTGCTCATCTGGAAAATGAGAGGTTTGGACTGGATAGTCTCTTAGGGCCTTTCTAGCTCTAAATCTTAGTCCTAAGATAAATAATTGATTCTAACTATTCATTTAGAAACCACTGACTGAAGATAAGGAGGAACTTCAATTTCTCTAAGTGCAACCTCTTCCTTCTATAGATGAAGAAACTGAGGCCCAGAGGGGTCAAATGACTTACCTAATGTTACTAGGACTTGAACCCATGTCTTCTGAATCCCATTTCTGTGCTCTTCTTGCTTAAGTCATGCTTCTTCTTTTCTTCTATTTATACATTCTACTCCCCAAGCTCTTTATTCCAGTTTTGTTTATCTGTTTCCTGACAGTCTGTCAGTTTTCTTTTCAAATAAAAAAGAATGTTGAATTTGAGATCAAGATAGAATATGATTCAAAGCCTATGTCCAACACTTACTAGCTGTTGATACTTATAACCTCACTAAACACACACACACACACACACGCACATTTTATTTATATATTTATTTGTAAGTATAAACACATGTATGTATTGCGCATAATTTCAACTATCAATTGAAATATATATGTGTGTGTATGAACTTATACATATGTATGTGGGAAAGATTTATGTCACAACAAAAACAAAAAAATATGATTGAGTGATCCATAAGCAAATTAGAGAGAACTTGGCTTTGAATTTAACTTTTTATTCCCTAATTGTTAGAACCAATATTCATAATTTGGCTTCAGCTAGATGTTTTGTTTTGTAATTTATTATAGAGCAATTAGGTAAATGTTTCTGAAAGTGAGATACACTATAAATCATAATTATAGTCATCTGAAAATATTGTATATAATTTGTATTTAAAGAATGGGAAGCAGACTGATAAAGTTCTATATCTGGAATTGGATACACCTGGGTCCTGATCTTGCTTCAGCCACTAACTCTGTGGCCATAGACAAGTCCCTTAACATCTCTTGGCTTTAAAAACCTCTCCATGACTTTAACTTAAAGAAATGTTGCAATATCAATTGCTGGAAGGAGCTTCGATACAGAAGATATCATAGTTCTTGATACACATATATATAAAGGGCATGTTATACAAATATACAGTCCTGAAAACAGGCATTGTGTTTGCAAGTGTCTTGTAAATGCCACCAAAAAGAGGATTTTTCTTTAATCTTTTTTTTTTTTTTTTCAGGCAACTGTGGTTAAGTGACTTTTGGTCTGAGGCCGCATTTGTACTAAGGTCGTCCTAACTTTCGGTGCTCTATCCACTGCGCCACCTAGCAGCCCCAGGATTTTTCTAAAATACTTTATTAGAAGTTAAAATCATAGTATTGAGTCCTAGAAATGGCCCTCAGATTTTATTTAGAAGTTAAATAATTTGTCTAATGTCACACAGGATGTGGTTTCAGAAACAGGAAATCCTAGTACTCTCGCTTCCTGGTCATTTTATTACTTTGCCCTCCCAAATCAATGAAATGACTAATTTCTCCAAATGTAGGAAGGCATCTCTCTAGGAATGAACAGCAAGAGGGGTAGTCATTTTCTTGGCAACTCAGCTCACAAACATTTTCTATGAACATGGATTGGGTAGCTTTTTTGTTCTTTGGTATAGCTATTTCTAATGTGATAGGTACACATCGCCAATGGAGCACTCTATCTTGTCATCATGCTTATTGTTTGCTCATTTTCTTCTCTCTAAAATTTCTAATTCCTTTTCTGTCATTTCCTTTTGTGGTCTTAAAGTTATCAGCACTTTATATCACCGTCTTGATATCGTATCAGACAACTGGTTGCAAACTTTATTATCCCCAAGTTTAAGCTATATGAAGATGATTCCAACCATCAACTTAAAAAAAGAAAGAGAAAGAAAGAAAAGAAAAGAAAAAAATCATCCTTCAGATGCTCTGAAATGCTCTTTTAACCAGTGCTATATTTGGTAATGCCATTACATTATAGCATTCTCAAGTCATTTGGCAGACAGATAACAAGGCTTCCTTTGAAGCCTATTAAACAAACATTTACTTTGTGATAGGCACCCTGCTGCAAACTGGAGATACAAATACCAGAAAAAGGAAAACAGTCCCTGCCCTCAAGGAGCTTAAATTCTAAGAGAAATATACAATACATAGGAGGTAACTGAATGCTCAATGAATAGAGCACTGGGCCTGGAGTCAGGAAGACCTGAATTCAAATTCAGCTTCAGACACTTCATAGCTCTATGATCCTAGGCAAGTCACTTAACCTCTGATTGCCTCACAAAATGTATCCATTGCAGATACACTCTAGTATCTTTGCCAAGAAAACTCCAAATGGGGTCATGAAGGATCAAACATAATGGAAAAACAACTGAACAACGAAAAATAAAATACATGAAAGGAGTGGGTGGAGAGGTGGAAATTACCCGCATGGGGATGTGATGGTGAAGTCTGGAGAGAGTTAAAAACATTGCAGGGAGGGGTGCAAAGCATGACTGGCTAAGGTCCATGCCCCATTTGGAAGCAACAGAAGGAACTCACCAACAGGAGAAGGGGGTCTACATAGCTGAGGCATGTTTCTGGGTAAGGAGGCCATAGGTTTTAAGGAAAGTAATATTGTTCTTGATTCATTTTGAGCACAAATACACAATTAAGTTAGCTGTCATTAATTAATCCAACATATATTAATTGAACATCTGCTATGCATAAGAAGAGGGGCAGCATGACAGGGCCAGCCTTGGAATCAGTGAGACCAGAGTTTAAGTCTGGCTTCTGACACATACAGCTATGGGCTAGTTACTTAAACTCTTAGTGCCTTCTACATCCAAATCTTTAAGAATATAAAGGTCCACACCTGGGAGTTCCTAATATATTGTCCCAGTTCAAAAATTAAAATAAAACAAAATGAAATAAAAATTGCATTAGATACTGAGGGGTGCTGGCAAGTAAGGAGCTGGGGTAAGATGCAAAGATGAATTCCCTATTCTTATGGGCAGGGGATTTTGTTTTAGAGATAAAACATCAAATGTTAATATAACTATCATAACAGAAAATATTTATGATTAAATATAAAATTAGGAGCAAATAATTAACAATATAGAAGTCTGGGGAGAGAGATGTCAGTGAAGCCTGGGACAGCAGAAAAGGCTTTGTGAAGAAAAAAAAAGTTCATCAGAAACTTAAAAAAAATAAAGGACAGGTAAAGAGGACAATGCAGTGGGAAAGGAGGAAGCAAAAACAGAAACATTTTATGAAGTGAATAAGTATTTTGTAATTTATATTTTGTTATAAATACAAAGTTTCATGCATCCAGTTTGCTTGAAGTTAAGTAGGCCCATATAATGAGGTACCTCAAAAGATGTGATCCATGTGAAGGTCAAAATGTCATTCTGCTCACATGGGGATTTCATGTTTTGGATAGCTGTGGTTAAGAGACCCATCCTAAGTGTTAGAATTCTGATGTTGAACAATATACCAACAACTATCCTCCCAATGAAAAATTGAAATCACCCACACTTTTCACATACAACAAAATTCTATTTATTAGAATTTTGATTTACACATAATTCTCAAGGAAAAATAGCTATTCTGAATGAAGAACTATTTAGAGAACATTTTACAGATTTAAAGAAACTGAGGCCTAGAGAGAGGAAATGAGTTGCCCAAGGTCACATTAATAATAAATAACAGAATTAAAGCTTGAACCCGTGTCCACTTATTCCATATATAGTGCTTTTTCAACCATAGCACTTCTCCCTTCTACAATTTTAAAAATAAAAAAAAGCAAAAACAAAAACTGTATCAGAAGTCTTTGAACTAATGCTGTTTTTATAAATCTGATATTTTGATCAGGATGACTTTTATTGTATTCATGACTTTATTCTGCCATACTAAAATAATTCTATTCTATGATAGAAGAAAGGAAACTACAAAATCAATTATGTCTGAGTAAACTTTTAATAGACACCACTCCTATTCTTTTGGAGTTACTATGGAAACTATCAGCAAAAGACAAAAGAGGTGTTATCCCTTCAGTGGTAATTAAAAAAAATAAACTTCCACATGGTTCACATAATGTCCTGACTTTTGACACTTTTTTTTTAATAATCTGAAACTTTTTCGATCATTTGGATTACCACTCCAATGGCATTTCATCAGCATAATACTTATGCTAGAAATGTTTCACTGTTCAGCAATTGAAATAAGAGATGAGTCAAAATTCCATGGTTGCATGAATGACAAGGGAATCTTATGACAGATTTATGAATAAATGGGAAATCAAACTAATGCCCATGTGCCTTTCAAAGTGTTTAAGGCAAGGATTAGGTCCCAAGCTATGTAACTAGGGAAGAACAAAAAGAGCTATTTCCCAGAGTGCTGAAATTTGACAGCATTATCCTAGAACATGGATCCTCCATGCATGGCTACGTCTCTGGTTGACACAAACCTCTGACTTCCCAGAAGTATCCAATCATTTAACAATACAGAAATATTTTAGTGTTCTGGGGGCATACTAACTCATCCCAGTGACTGCGCTACCATTAAGTTTTTTGCCTCCACCCCCATCCCTCTGTTACAACCCCCGCTCCATGTCACTTCTCACTTGGCCTAAGCCTTGTTCTAGGAGCAAACATTTCTAGTTACAGATCTGGTTATAGCAAAATAACCTGTATTAAAAAATAGCAGACAAGAGGGGAAAATTATGAGCACTTTGGTCACTTAGGCTTCTCCCATTTTGTTCACTGGGGAAGGATAGTACTTCATTCTTCTGACTTCCAGTACTTCTACTGACTGTCCCCCATTGCTGGCATTCTCTCCTTCTTCATCTTCACTTCCTAGTTTTCTTGGCTTCATTCAAATCTCAGCTAAAATCCAAACTAATTCAAAAAGTGTTTCTCGGTTTGCATTAATCCTATTAATCTTACTGCCTTCCCTTTCAGATTGCCTCTGATTTTTTTTTCTGCATATTTTTTTTTGGTACATTATTATTTCCATGATATCTTCCTCCATGTTAGACTGTGAGTTCCTTGGGAGCAGCGGTTATTGTTTGTCTTTCATTCTGTATCTAGTTTTTAGCACATGGTAGGCATTTACTAAATGATAGTTGACTTGACTATGTCTTCCCACAAGGTACTATTTTTCAATCAACTCCATTACAAAACAATATTCAAAATACCGGAAATTTGGCAGGGGTGGGGAGTGGGGGGATTTTGCTTTTATACAATAATGTTCTCTGGTTTCCTCAAGGTCATTTCTACTTGTTCATGTCTAGAGTATTTACCTAGAATAGAAATCCAAGCTTATCAATGGCATTTACTCCCCAGTGATGTTAAAAAGTCAAGTTTTTTGAGGTAGGAGGAATGTAATAATAACCATTGTTTGTAAAGTGCTTTAAGATTTACAAAGCACTTTACACACACACAATCTCATTTTAACCCCCCAAGAACCCTCTGAGGTAGGCATAATTATTATTCCCATTTTACAAATAAACAATTGAGGCAAGCGGAGTTGAGCTGATTTGCCTAGGGCCACACTAGTAAATGCCTATGATAGTAAGCATCTGAAACATGATTTGAACTCGCGTTTTCCTGATTTCAGGTGCAGCACTTTATCTACTATACCTACTACTATTTCTATTAAAAAGTTTCATGATAGCCATTAGCTTTAAATAATTGGTTTGGTATAATATATCATTAAATATCATATGGTTTTGGCAATGACCAGAAAGTATAGTTATATAATTAATTTGAACTAATGTGCAAAATGCAACTTCATATGGTAAAGGGAGCTCATGGTTTCTGGTAAAGAACTGGAGTTAAAAAAAAAAGAGGTTTTTGTTTTAATGTAGCAATGATGGAGCTATGTGTTGTGAGACCTTGATGTTTATTTTTTTGTAGCGTTTAAATCAAAATGGAAAATATTTATTGGTCACAACGCTCAAGCCAAGATGCAAAGAACTATCAAATATAACCTCTCCAGTAAAGGAGTTTCCAATCTATTTGGAGAATCAAGACATAAATACATTTTGTCTCCAGCTCTAAAATTCTTTCATTGTATGATTCTTTCAAAACATTAAATGAGATTTAATTAATAATTTAAGACAATAATAGGAGAGATGCCACAGTGCAGTCAACAATTGTTTGCCAGTATGAGTTATACATACTACAAGTTTTGTAAGTAGACTGGTCCGTGGTGGTCATTTCTTGGAGCATGCACAGATGTTTCCTGCCTTGTTCCCTTCTTCATTACAGAATCTGGGGTGGGGGTTGGGTGGGGCAAGGGGACTTCTGCCAACATGTTATTAATAAGCTTGTACTCTATGATGACAGAAGTCTCCCAACTGACTGCTGAGCTGCAAGACATTATGACTCAGAAATTTGCAATAGGATGTGGCCAGCACTTTCCTAATTGGCTTCTGGCCCTCTCCCACCTGGTCTCTGGAGACGTTTCAAACCAGTCTGGCCTCAGATAAAACTAAAAAGGAGGGAGTGGTTGCTCCTTTTGTTTACTTACTTATTTCTGGATCAGCAATCAGTCAGTGAACCCTTCCATCACCTGCCATTGTAAGTGCCTGCAGAATCAATTCTTCTGGTTTAGAGGGAAATTGGGGGGCTCTTTGTCCTCCCCTAGTTCAAGTCACTCCATCATGTATTCCTAGAAGGATTTTTTTTCCTGCAATTCTCCATGAGGAGGACTGGGGGATATCTGTACATGCTCCAAAGTATGGCTCTTATGAGCCATCTACACTATTAATACACATGTACTATCACACACCAAGTATGGCTCTTATGAGCCACCTACACTATTAATACACATGTACTACCACACACATATGCAACTATGTATATTGAGGCATACATAAACACACCACACGTGTACATGATATGTTTATGCACACATGTGTTTATGTGTCATCTATACACGTGTATGTCAATATTACATATGCATGTATGTCAATGCAATTGGAGTTAAAAAGGGGGAGATAGAACATGACGGTATATGGTGTGCTGTAAAATACCTAGGTTGGGAATCACAATATCAGAGATGGAATTCTAGCTTTGCCACTTCCTATCTGCATGAATTCAGTGGAGTCACATGACTTCTATAGACAATTAATTAATTTTAAAATTAGGATGTTGGATTAAATGGTCCTTTAAGTTTTGATGATGAAGAGAGAAGAAATGTTTTCAACTTCTTGAAAATGATTGAAATTTGGATAAACAAGTAAGCTGCAGTTGAGGGAAGGAAGCAGAGAGAGCATTGCATGCAGATGGGAATCAAGTGGGGGAAAAAAAAGCCTGGGTTTCTTTTGGGTGAAAACAAGGTGTATTTGAGGTGAATAATGTGTCCCATTTGGCTGGAGCAGAAAGATTATATGAGAGAAAAAGATAATAAGAGGCAGCCTTAGAAGTCATTTAATCCAATCTTATCATTTTAGAGTTGCGGAAATTGACACAGAAGTGAAATGATCTGCCTGAGGTTAAACAATCATTAGTGGCAGACCTGAGGCTAGACCTTTGGTGTCCTGATTCTGAGACTACTATTATTTTCAAAATATGGGGTGACCTTTCTGAAAATTGTACAATCACAGAATCTCAGAACAGGAAGTGATTTAAGAGATCACATAATCAGACTGAAGAGAGACTTAAAGATCAGACCAAGGGCTTTATGCTTCTTTTATGTGAAAGAAATATTAAGAACAACAAAGTACTCGTGTGCTGATTTTTTTTAAGTGGGAAGGATTTCCCATGTACGAATTTGTGTGATAGTTTTGAAAAAAAAAAAAGAAAGAAAAATGAAGATGTTTATGTGGTATAGCAGAAAGAGTACTGGCTATAAAACCAGAAGACCTGGGTTCAAATACTATCCTTACATGTACAACCTAGGGCAAGTCACTCATCTTCTTTGAGGGTTCGTTTCCTCGTCTGTAAAATGAGTATTTTAGCCTCACTGGCCTGCAAGGTCCCTTCTGACTCTTGAGCAATGATTCCTTGAACTCACAGAATGCAATTGCTTTATAGATAAGGCAAAGCTGGTGGCATTATGTGATTTTAAAATGGAGCAAATCTGTCCAAACTAGATTTAATGTCATATTTTTTTTTGATTAAGTCTAAGTAGTAATCAGTATTCAAAGGTATGAACTTATTCCCAAAATAGGATTACACATCATAGTCCATGTAAAGATGGCGATAAGGCATTACTGTAGGATCCTGTACATGTTCTTACAAGAAATGGACTGGTAGACTGTGCAACAGATAGAGCACTGGGCCTGGAGTCAGGAACAGTGCTCTTCTGTGTTCAAATCTGGCCTCAGACATTTACTAGCTGTGTGACCCTGGGCAAGTCACTTAATCCTGTTTATCTTAATTTCTTTTTTTTTTGTTTTGTTGTTGTTGTTTTTTTTTTTAATTTTGCTAGGTAACAGAGTTAAGTGACTTGCCCAGGGTCACACAGCTAGTAAGTGTCAAATGACTGAGGCTGGATTTGAACTCAGGTCCTCCTGGCTCCAGGGTTGGTGCTCTATCCACTGAGCCACCTATCTTTCCCTTGCCTTAGTTTCTTAATCTGTAAAATAAGCTGGAGAAGGAAATGGCAAACACTACAGTATCTTTGCCAAGAAAACCCAAAAGGGGTCATGAAGAGTCGGACATGACTGAAAATGAATCAAACAACAAGGAGGAATGTATGATATGCTGATAGTGTACTTGTTGGACCAGTGGCATTTAGCTGTTCTGTGTAGATTAAAAATACACACACACACACACACACACACACACACACACATACACTTATTAAGGGTGAAGCATTTGGAGAAAGAAAGGAAGGAAGCAAGGAAGGAAGGAAGGAAAAGAGAGAGAGAGAAAGAGAAAGCAAGAGAGAAAGCAAGAGAGAAAGAAATGAAGGGCCTCACTGTCATAAGCAGGTTGGTTTTTAGCACCACGATATACTATTTATATACCTAAACACTGAGTTGTTCAAAATGCAATCAAGGCTTTGAAATATGAGTAAGGTAAACTTGAGCACTGTCATATAAATGAACAAATACAATTTTAAGGTTCATTTAGTGGTTCAGAGACATAAATAAAGCAAATAGGAGGAAAAAAACTTAGAAATATATATTACATTATATTTTTCCTACTTACCACAAATCAAATGGTTCAGGGATTTTAATATTTTCCAGCAAAGAAAGGTGAAAATTTTGCTTTTAGGTAATCATATGAATGATGTGATATGTAATTTCTATCCTTTCATGTCACTAGAAGTACAAAAAGATCATATATAGATATAGATATACACACATGTACATATATATGTATGTATGTATGTATATTGGAGGCAGGTGGGTGGCTCAGTGGATAGACCGCTGGGCCTGGAGTCAAGAAAATATGAGTTCAAATCTGGTCTCAAACACATATTAGCTATGTGACCCTAGGTAAGTTACTTAACCTCTGTTTGCCTTAAACCACTGGAGAAGGAAATGGCAAACCACTCCAGTATCTTTGACAAGAAAATCCCATGGACAGTATTGGTGTAACATGGCCCATGGGGTCAGAAAGAGTCAAATACAACTAAATGACTGAACAATAACATCAATGTACGATACACAGATAAACATGAATATATAATACACATATATGTATAAGTATGTAAGCATGCACTTATACAAATACATACCTGTATGTTTATATGTGCATGTATGTATGCATGCATGTATATATGTAAGTGTTCCTATAAATGTATATATACATATGCATATATTATGTAGTGCATATTATGTCTGCATTATGTATATATTATTGTAGACTGGAGATATTATGATAGGACCCAAATTACGGTCTTCTGTGCTCTATACTCTGCTATCATTCTATGGAATTTTCATCTTCAGACTCATTACTAGTCTAGTGACCTGACCACCCAATTCCTGATCATGCAAACTCCAATGTCCTCCCTCAAGTATATAGTGATGTGGTTACCTTAAACCTCCCTACCTCTTCAACTTGCACCAACTGCAATAGTGAGAACTTAAAAATTCTATACTTCAATTATAATTCCATCTCTCTGTCTGTTCTACATTCTATTTAAAAAATCCTTTGTCTATTTTGAATCCTCATCCAATTCTCCTTTTCTGTTAGTTTGAATCACTTGTCTCCATATCCAGCATTGATCCTATAATTATAGGATTATTGAATCTCTTTTAATGTTTCATTATCTACAACCTAGAATTTCTGGCATTCTACATCCTCAAATTTCAATAACCTCTAAAATCTGATTTCTTCATTTCTTTCTGGTGCTTCTTATAATTATAGGAAAGAGGGATGGAATTTAACTGATTCAAACTCCTTTGTCTATCTGTATCGTAGTCCCTTTGCACCTGGGCTTGCACCCAAGAAACAGGTAACAAATCAACTTAATGTGATCTAGGGAAGGTAGCCAAGGACCTGATCTTCCAATGTATACATCATGCCTTGTGTGCCTATCCCATATTTTTGTGAACTGTTATCAAATTGGTCTCTGTACTGTACTGAAAGCTTTCATTTTGAAATATATATATAATATACATATATATATATATAAATTCATCACATTGAAAACTTTAAAAAAAAATTTCCTCCATCCACTACTAATTATCAGAGTATAATCTGATTGTGTTCCCTTGTTGCTGCACCTACTACCCCATACTTACCCATTTCCCATCTCATGCTCCACAGTATTTTTTTCACACCTTACACTTTCTCATATTCCCCATAACTTCACTGCCACTCACCACACTTTCAGTAGATGACTTTGCCTCCCTGTTTACTGAGAAGATTTAGATTATGTCGTGTGAGTTCCCTCATTTTCTCTCTTTCAATCCTTAATCCTTCTCAGCAACATCTCCCAGTCTCTCCCCATCCTTCCTGGTCACAAAAGAAGTAGCTCTATTCTATCCTAAGACTAATCCCTCAGTTTGTGCCATTGCTTCTTCTGTCCTATTCTATTGCTATCCTATTTTTCTTTTCCTTTTTACTGTTAAATTTATTGAAAAAGGTATTTAGACCTGTTCCCTCCATCCTTCACTTCTTTACTTCCTGTCATCACTCTGCAAAATCACATCATCTAGCTTTTCTCTGCTCCTGTTTACTCCAATTATTCTCTCTCAAAGGTCACCAGTCTCCTCCTAATCACCGAGTCTAATGATGTATTTTTGGTTTCTAGGGTCTTAGAATTTCCTGTAGCATTTGACACTGTTGCCCAATCTCTATGGCTGGATATTTTCTCCTCACCTTGTTATGTCAGAAACATAACATTTTCTTGATTCTCTTGCTATTATTCCTTCCCTAATTCACAATTGTTGGCTTTGCCGGCTGGTAGTCCTAAAATATTTTTAAAAATAAATAAATAAAGGTCAATCACAAGGTTAGTGAAAACCCCTATGGAAGATTTCAGGAAGATCATGAATAAGAATCTCAAGAGGAGGTCTGAAAGGGTTGTCATTGGTACTTAGGAAATGAACAAACACCTACATGAAGGAACTAACAGTTATGCTTAAAAGGAAGAAAAGGTAGAGACACTAAATGCTGAGGTAGAAATAATAATGATAACTAGCATTTATAGAGTGCTTAATGTTTGCAAAGCACTTTACAAATATTATCACATTTGATCCTTGCAATAATCCTTGGCGGTAGGTGCTAATGTTATCCCTCTTTTACAGATGATGAAACTGAGGCAGACTGGTTAAGTGACTTACTTCTTGTCACACAACTAGTAAGTGTTCAAAGCAGAGTTTTATCTCCAGGCCCAGTGCTCTATTTACTGCAATGTTCATAGGGTTCAAGAGACTATTTCTGTTGGAAATCTTGGGGAAGAGACTTATCTTTTCTAGCAGAAATTGTAAAGAGATCTCAAACATCATAAGCATTCTTAGTTAACAGTTCCTTAGCCTGCAGGAGAAAAATGTACAGAGAGGAGAGTGTTTTATTTTTTTTTGCTGCTATTGCATTTTTTAAAGGGCAGCAATTTCTTTCTAGCTAAGACAATATTAATAAAAGCACATCTGTTTCTTCTTACTAATAACTTGCACACCAAAGCTTTCTGTTATTGCACAGCTCTGTACTACGCATGATCAGATGCCTAATAAATACTTTTTGACACATTGGAATTCAGAGTGTCTTCATAATTACCTCTTTACTTCCCTGTTGGTTGGGTATACAGCAACACAAACAAACACACAAACAGTATTTTTAGAGATATACTTATATTGCAATGTATGGACAGGCTCTTCTATCATTCTGAACCCTATGCAAATAGCTAGAATCCTAGACACAGCATTACCTGTTATCAGAAGAAATGAAAAAACCTCTAGAAAAAATTATCTAAAACATGATTTTGTATATTAGAAAAAGGGTCCACAGCCTAACAACATAGAAGACCGAGTAAACAATGGGTTCAGTTCACCCCTACCCAATGCAAAAACATGAATATTTAGGCTTTCTCAGGAAAAATTTGAAGTATTTGGTCTTTCTTTAGGAAATTCAGTAACTTTCAAAGCGTTACCTGGTTTTTCCCTTTATATTGTCTAGTGTTCAGTTATTATCCCTTTATTTAGAAGAATACTGTGTGTCCCATGGCCAGGGTGTATGCTATTTCCACCGGCTCATATAGGTTTGCCCCGTTTTGCCTTGGGCAGACACAATTTTTCATAAAAGTTTTTAAGAAGGTCATAGCAATATAGATGCTACGAAGATCAAGAAATTCAGTTTAGTCGCACTATCTAGATGAATTAACAAGCACAAGGTGGCAGTTAGGTGGCGCAGTGGATAGAGCATCAGCCCTGAAGTCAGGAGGACCTGAGTTCAAATCCGGCCTCAGACACATGACACTTACTAGCTGTGTGACCTTGGGCAAGTCACTTAACCCCATTGCCTAGCCAAAAAGAAAAAGAAAACAAGCACAGGGAGCTTATGATGAGAATTTAGAATCAATATTTAATGCTCCACAAATATTTATTAAGCACTTCGTATGTGCCAAGTACTGTGCTAAGTGCCAGAGATGCACATGTAACAATGAAAGACAATCTCTAAACTCAGTAAACTTAGATTCTAAAGGGGTAAGACAATACACAAAAGCAAGCTGAGGGGCAGCTAGATGGTGCAGTGGTTAGAGCACTGGCCCTGGAGTCAAGAGGACCTGAGTTCAAATCCAGACTCAGACATATAATGCTCATTACCTATTTGACCCTGGGCAAGTCACTTAATCACAATCACCTCACCAAAAAAAGAAAAAAGAAAGAAAAAAGAAAGACAGAAGAAAGCAAGCTGATAAGCTGTGATGAGGTGAGGTACTGTATAACCTCTGAAGTCCTTTCCCCACTCCAAAATCTATGAACTAATGATGATCAATAAATTCTGTCCGCTGTTTTAACCTATTGGAATCTTTGGGGATCCTGAATTGATCTACCATGTTAATTCTTCCTCTCAACTCATCAATTTTAATTTTAATCAATCTGCCAATTTGATAAGTATGTAAGCTCTGCCATTTATTAAATAAATACTAGGGCAAAGGTACTCTATTGTTTCTCCTGAAGGGTATTGTCATTCTGACCCCAGAAATATATGAAAGCCATAGTTTTAAAAAAAAAGTCTCCTTAAACCCTAAATCTCATGAATATTCTGTTAGCTTTTTCTGTTACTCTAAAAAACTTTTAGAAAATTTACATAATAATCATAAACACATACATGTATACATATACATATGGTCCTAGCTAGGCTAACGCTCCCTTCTCTAAACTGCATGTGTGGTTTCTCTGTGGTAGAATATAAGCCCCTTGAGGGCAGAGACTTGTACATAATAGTTTTTTTTTAAATATATGTATTAATTGATTATTACGCACATAATAGGCAGAGTTTTTCTATGAATAGAAAATTAATTTACAAAATGATCTCTAAAGACAGGACAAAGTTAAACCTCCATAAACGTGTGTACCCCAGGCAAGGTTCAAAATCAGCTGTCAGGATCGGGCTGCAAGTTAGCAAAGCTGTTTTTCTGAAAAGCCTATTCTCTGTCTTTTCAAGGTCTAGCTATTGTTTATCAGGCCTTGGTCAAAATTTCTTACAAACTTTCTGCACTCTCAAGAGCTAGTCTTTGTCAGCTTTTCTCATAAGAGAACCATTCCTAATGCTCTGTGTGTGGAGCACTGAAGAATGTCAGGGCAAAAGAGACAAATACATAAAGAAGTATAAAAATCTTTCTTTGATAAACTCACAGTGAAAGGATGCAAGCCCTATTCCTTTCCTGAGTATACAGCGTTACCACGCCGGTGAAGGCTCTTTTACTTCCCCTCCCCCTCCCCATATTCACACCAAATACCCTAAGTACTCAGGAGGAATAATAAGATATTCTGCTTCCCTGAAGCAGATAGTGGAGATGTACAGAAATGTTAGCTGGAGGACCCTTGAAGAATTTTTAAGCACTAGCGGTGTTCTGAATACAGTAGAGAAGAAGGTCAAACAGCCTAAGAGATGGCTTTAATGACACAAGAAAGTCATTCATAACATTATAGGAACTTAGTAATGTTATAAATATCAGCCTTTCCATTACTCAAATGATTTGGATTGGTTTGTAACTCAAGATTTTCCTCCCTAAATTGGATGATTGCTGAGTAAGTCAATCTGGTAGTTATCACACTACATTTTTCTTTTAATGGTACTTATTTTATTTATAGACACTGTAATTAATGTGTCCTGATTTGATGAAAATATAGAGAATCTGTATCTAGGTTTCCAATTTATTTCAGTTTTAATCAGATATATTACAAGGTTATATGCATGTATATGTATATTTCTGCATATACATATATTACATGTATACATTTATGTATATTGATATAAACACATATTACTATATGTAGGTATTTATATATTTTAATAGTTTAATAGTATAAATAGTTTAAAACACTAAAACTTTTAGAACAGCCTGTGTATATTTGTGTATATGTAACATAAACATACATATGTATATACATGATAATAATGTCCACAAATATATCCATTTAGAGAGGAATACTTTTGACCGTCTATGTATGATTTTGCCGTTATAAGGAAGTCTCTATCAAGTAATGCATTCAAACTGCTGAAGATAGGCATGTACATTGTAAGTTACTATCTTAGAGAGTTACCTGAAACACTGAGAAATCAACTGACTTGTCTAGCCTGTATGTCTCAGGTGGCTTTGGAATCCAGATCTCTCTGAATCTCAAGTCAACTCTGCATCAATTATAGCATGTTGGCTCTCATGTCATAGTATACTGTAACTATGTGTGTAAATGTGTGTTTGTGTGTCTATATATACATATGAGTATATATTATATATGAATATGTATTATATATGTATATACATCTATATATATGCGTGGGTATATACATAACATGAATTCTAAATATTTTGCATGAACACACAAAGTGATTTCTCCTAAGTCATTGATATTAAAACATAATAATTTTATTTTTGATATATAATACAGGTTTGCTGTTTGATGTAAATTACTTATTTTTTGTAGTCTCTCAGTCAGTCAATAAGCATTGATTAAGCCCTTACTATGTGTCAGGCAATGTGTCAAGTGCTGAGGATACAAAAAATGGAAAAGACAATCCCTGCCTTCAAGGAGTTCACAGTCTAGAGGGGAAGACAACATGCAAACAACCATGTACAAACAAGCTTTATACAAGATAGAATGGAGATAATCGACAGGAATATAGGGGTCATATATTTTAACAGTTTAGTCTGAGGTCTTAATGTTTTTAAAGAATTTTACAGAAAAATTCAAGAATGTGACGGACTTGTGTTCACCTAGTCATATCTCAGTGATGTAAATATTTCAAGCAGAATTGTTTGTGGTTATTATCTTTAATCAGGAATTATCTGATTTTATCAGAGGGAAGGGCATTATATCATGGGTACTTTAGTTGGCTTTTTCCATACTAAAAACTGTAGGGTTTCCAAACTCTATTAATCTTAGAACCAATTAGAGCAGACAAAGACACCTTCACTTCATTGTTTCAATTCAATTCAATAAACATTTATGAAGTGCCTAATATATGTAAGACAATTGCATTAATCTAATCGTCATTAGATTGTAAGTTCCTTGTCTTTTTCTTTTTTTTGTATCTCCAACACTTAGCACAGTACCTGGCACATTAATAACCGGCAATAGTTGATTGATTGATTGAGATAAGACATTTTCCTGATACGAGAGGTTTTATAAATAAACCAAATCTAATCCTTGTTCTCAAGATGCTTACATGCTGTTTTGGTACATGATAACATTGTGGCTGATAGATCATAGGTCTAGAGCTGAAACAGATGTCAAAAACTACTTAGTTCAATTTCCTTCTTTTAGAAATGATGAAACTGATGCCCATGGAGATTAGGTGACTTGCCTAAGGTCCCCTAAATAGTAATAATTCAGAGTCAGGATTTGAACCCAGGCCATCTGACTCCAGAGCCAATGCTCTTTCCACTGTTATCATTCCCTCTTTATATAAATGAATGAATAAATGAATGAATAGATACATAAATGGAGATAATGTGAAAAGAGAAAAAGACTAATAATAAGAAAAATGAGGAAAGGCATCGTCTAGGAGGTGTCATGGAGCCTTAAAGGAAAGTAAGCACTCTTCGAGGAGAAAGATGCTTAAGGCCTGAATTAGGATGTTGGTAATATAAGTGGAAATAAAGGGATAAATGGGAGGGATAGAGTATGGGTCAGTAAGAGTAAGTCACTGATTGAATAAAGAGGGTGAGATCCATGGAAGAATTGAGAATGACCCTGAGGTTGCAATCCTTAGTGGCTGGAAGGATGGGGGTACTCGCAACAAAGGTAAGGAAGTTAGGAATAGAGGAAGTTTTGTCTAGAAGAACTGGGAAGGAGTGGGGATATTGAATTCTGTTATACCTGTATTGAATTTGAAATGCCTAGAGTTGCCTTGTAGGTAATTGGTGTTATAAAAGTATAACTAAGGTGAGCAACTAGGCCTCTAGATAAAGATCTGGGAGTCATCTGCTAAGAGATGTTACTTGAACTCCTGGCTTCTGATAAGATAAACAGGAAGAAACCATTCTTGTATCATTACTCTCCGCTAAAATTGGAATCGGGAACCAAGATTCCTTATTTATTTCATCTTTCTATACAGGGGGATGGCAGTCTACTAAAATGATAGTATCACTTGTCTTTCTCTTTCCAATGATCTTCACTTAAAAGTTCTCTACCAGGCTTTCCCCACTTTGCTTACTGCAATTGCTCATATGAGTACATGCCCTTAATGCAAAATGTTATGCCATCATCTTGTT
Source organism: Vombatus ursinus (assembly GCF_900497805.2). Lineage (NCBI taxonomy): Eukaryota > Metazoa > Chordata > Mammalia > Diprotodontia > Vombatidae > Vombatus > Vombatus ursinus. The sequence goes on from NW_020940527.1 coordinate 16,739,602, forward strand.
TATGTCTTCTACTTTTTTTAGAATAATTTATGCCCTTCCAGAGCTATATTCCAGTTTCAGGTCCCATCCAATTAAGCCTCTGTGATATTTGTAAAGTCAATTTGCCTTTTTGAAATAGGATATATAATTCAACTTACTTCTTCTCCATGTGTTCTGCATTTGTATATAAGATATTTGAAGCCATTGGTTTTATTGGCCATTTCTTTCTTGGGTTTTGTGTCTCATAAATACTGAAAAAGTCTTTTGTTCTTCTTAGTATATTATAGCTAGTTACTATGATATATTGCATACATGTAAGCTATATACCATATATGTGTATATATGTACACATACATATACATATATGCTATATACCATATATCTCACATGAATGTAAATGATTCCCAAAATGCACCCCAACCTTTTTTGTTTCATGTCCTTTTATTAGATTCAATAGACTCTAGGCAAACTTTTTTTTTACCACCTATTTTTGAGTACATTGTCTGAGAGTCTTTTATTCTATATTTAAATCTTTGGTTCAGAAATCCAAATCTTATTATCAGAAGTTAGTGACCAATCAATAAATAAACAATGCTAAATGAGTAGCATTGGTTTGGATAATAATACAAGAAGCAATGTGCTGATGTGGATAGGGCATGAACTGGAAATCAGAAGCCTGGTTTTCAGTACCAACTCTGCCCATAATTATTTGCTTGACTTAGGGCAAGTACCATAGCCTCTTTGTGCCTTAGTTTTCTCTTATATGAAATAGAGAGTTCTCTAAGACCTTTTCTCCATCTAACTTTCTATGGAAGATGTCCTAAATCAGCAGAGGACCTTTCCAGGATCCTTCTACCTTTTCTTCTCATCCAAGTTCACAATTAAAACTCGCCTGCACTCTTCTAAAGATGGTACATCCTCCTTTGTTGTTTAATGTGAGGGGAAATTCTCACTGAGAATATACAGACCAAATAGAACAGGAGAGATAGTGCCATAGCAAGATGGTCAAAGGCCCTTTTGGTATCCCTTAAATGGAAAACATACATTTTAGGCAAGAAACTACCCTGCTTATCCAATTAAAAATAATTTAAAATAGATTTAGGAATTCATTTTTATTTGAAGGAGAAAGCATATGAATAAATCATCTAGGGGCGTATATCTCTAACCCTTTTCCTTGGTCTTGCCACTTCTTTGACTACCTTTCAAACTGGAATAATGAGATTTTTAAGTAACCAAAAGCTGTCACAGAGCTCTGCATTTGTTTGTGCTAGTGTTCACAAACGGGAAAGCGCCTGAATATTTATATGAATTTTCTTTCCCTGTTCTGAATTACTGTGTTAAAAGCTACAGATGACTTGTTTTGATGGGAACCTGGATGACCTTGGAGGTTGTGGCTTGTTGCTGTTTACAATTGCCTGGGAGAGCTGCTGAAAAGCAATATTATTTGTGAACTTTAGCCAAAAAGGCTCTAACACTGCAGAATAGTGAGTCATTTCTGACAGTCTGTCCTCTTCCCTGTTTTAGGGGTTGTTGGACGTGAGCAACAGTAAGGACTGGGCAGAAATCATTAGAAAATGAACAAGATGTGGACACAGTGTCATTTCCCACCTTTCGCTTCAACATTTTTTGTTGCTTGTTTAGTTAGTTAAGAATGATGCATCTGTTACTTGATGTTTTGATATAAAATACAGCTTGCTTCCCATCTAAGTTCTTATCAGGAGGATGTCCTTAGAGGTATAATGCCCGACCTTCTTAGAACAGTAAGGAAACTGGGATTTAAAGAATTTCGTATGGACATAAGAAAAATGGAGTGTGGTAATGGCCGTGTTTTTTATTGTATCTTTCTTCCCTGGAACTCAAAGCTAACGTTAGTGGAAATGCAATTTTATTTGATTCAACAAACATTCATTAAGCATCTGTTATATGCCATTCCTTCCTTTCCTTGCTTCTTTCGTTCCTTCCTTCCTTCCTTCCTTCCTTCCTCCCTTCCTTCCTTCCTTGTATTCTTTTTTCCCATCCTTCTTTTTTCCTTTCCTTCATTTTTTGGGAAGACAACATAACCTAATGGATAGAGATATCACTTGAGTTCCTACCCCACTTCTGTCACATACTGGTTATATAAATGGGCAAGTCATTCTACTTGTTAGTAATCTAATTATCTCTTAGTAAAAGTTCTTAAGCTGAGTTCTATGAACATTTAAAATAGATTTTACAACTCTATTTCAAGATAATTGGTTTTCTTTGTAATCTTTTTTTATGTATTTAAAAATACTATTCTGAGAAGAATTCTATAGACTTTACCAGATTGCCAAAGTGTTCCATGTCACAAAAATGGCCATTAATTCCTGCTCTAATGTTGCTGTTTTATTTTTCTTAATGCTGATTTGAATTGGTGGAGGGAGTGAATTCATCAGGGAATTCAAGCTGTCAATGAAATCACAGCTTCCATTCCTATTACTAAATGTCTTTTAGGGAAGATATTGAGAACTTGGAGCATATCTGGAAGAAGGTGCCTAGGAGACTGAGTGGCCTGGCAACAATGCCAGATAATCATGGATTGAAGAAACTAGATTTTTTTTAAACTGAAGACTTGAGAGAGTCATAGCAATTACCTTCAAGTAATTCAAAAGAGTTACAATAAGAGTAGTTGGGATAAGCTTTGACTTGTTGCCTCAAGGGGGCAGAACAAGGAGGAATGGGTGGAAGTTGCAGAGAAGATTTCATCTCCACATCAGGAAAACCTTCCTAATTTATCACATGTAAAAGGACAGTATGTCTTAGGAGAGGGTTTTCCTTCATTGGAGGTATTCAGGTCAAATTTGAATCACAATTTGTCAGAGAGATGATAGAAAGAATTTCTTTTGAGATACATGTGGCCCTATGGGGCCTCTGAAGTCACTCCTCACTCTGAGATTCTCTGATTCCATGTGTCAGTCCCTACTATTGCTTTAGAACAGGGTTTTTCAACTTTTTTTTTAACGTCATGGACCCCTTCACCAGTCTGGTGAAGTCTATGTAGCTATCCTCAGAATAATGATTTTAAATGCATACAGTAAAACACATGGGATTAAAGAAGAAACAACTTACATTAAAATGTGTTATCAAAATCATTAAAAAAAAATTAAGCAAGTTCATGGATCTCAATTTAAGAATCCCTGAATGATCATCCAAAGACTTCTTAAAAGGCCTTTTAGCAGGAAAACTTGAGCCAAGTCTGCAAGGATATAATTAACTTCTAAATAATATGTTTATGTATATTTGGAATGCTCAGATTTACATCAAGATTTAAAATAAACCAATCATTTAACAACATTACTAAGTACCTACTGCATGCCAGTAATGCTTCAGTCCCTGAGGATGCAAGAAGAAAAAGTGAGAGAGCCCCTGCCTTCCAACAGTTTACTTTCTATTGAGGCATCAAACATGATCATAAATATAGTATTTACAAATAAAAATACAAAGTGAATGTGTGGCTTAGGGGCTAACAACAAGGGGAATCAGGAAAGACTTCTTCAAAAATCTGGTACTGAGTTGAGAATTAGCTTGCACAAACTTCCCCAGTTCATATATAAATTTATCATGGTTTACTTTTCATTCATTTACCTCAGATGCTCACTTCTGCATTTAACCCTGGGCCTTATAAGAATATCTGGTGTGCTGCTTAGCATATTCTGGGGAATAAAAAAAAAATCTTGATTAACCAACATTACTGGTGATTAATAAATAGTTTGCAATTTTTTTTCTCCCAACAAGCCTGCACAATAGGAAATCAAAGAATCAGAATGGTAATATGGAAAGAGCATCGGGTTAGGAGTCAGAAGACCTGGGTCTAAAATCCATCTCTGCTTATCACCTGGTTCTTTTGGCAAGTCATTTAATGCTTGTAGGCTTCAGTTCCTCACTAAAATATAAGAAATTGAGCTAAACGGCCTTTAAGGTCTTTTTCCAGATCTATGATCCCATCATTCATCCTACAGAGGAGTAAACTGAGGCTGAGAGGGGTTAGGTGATTATACAAAATCATGAAGCTAGTCCATTGGAAAGCAGTATTCACACCCAGTGATCAAATCCCACTGATTTCATGTACAGTGCCTTGGACTTTTCTCTTGTTATATTTAAGAAGCATATGCCAAGTTATTGAAGTTCTCAACCTCATGATGTAATGTAAAGAGCTAGCAAGGGGGTTCTCAATCCAATCATTGTTATTATTAGCCTAAAAAAAGCATACTCCTATCGATAAACTCTCTGTCCTCTCAGGTTCAATGCCTTGATGTGTCTTCCCATTTTGAATTTCAGTTTTATTTCTCTTTACACCCCATTGGCAAACCCTTCTCCTTGGTAGCAACACACTTAGAATGACTATTTAAATGGCCTTAAAATTATAATTTCTCATTTATATGAAGGCTTTGTAAGATCCTCTTCTAAAAGATTTATCATTCTTTGAGTTGAAACTGCATTAAAATTCCCTGATTTGCATGATTCTCATAATGAAATCTTATTGTTAACTCTTTGAGGCATGTGGCTGTTATTTAATTCTTTTATCTTTTTTTGAGTTCCATTCACATCTTGATCAATCTTTTATTAATCAGGAGAGTTAATGTTGATTCAGCCTGTCTAGAAGCTATTAAAAAGTATTAATAGATGGCAAGAGATGTTAATTCCTCATGAATCATTTAAATGGCACCATTGCTCTAACCACAATCTGTATTTTAACATCACTGGAGCTTCAGGGGATTTATGGCTGCTATTTATTAGCACTTATTTAATCTCATTAACCTACTTTGTTTTGAAAGGCTATTCCCATCTCAGGTTATAAACCAGTACAATCCATCTTCCATTCAATAAGCATTTATTTATCACCTACTGTGTGACAGTCTAGTATTTGACACTGTGGGGAAAATTCAAAGGAAATAGGCTATGTGGTCCTTGCCCTAAAGGACTGATAAAACATAAGTATCACCACAGTATGTAACTTAGTTATAGATGATATAACACGAATTGTAGGAAAGTGTCGCTCTAAAAGCAAGGGGATGAATTGTTTGGGATGAGATCAGTCACCAGTCACCGAAGGTTTCTTGATAGGAAAGCCTGAGCCAAATCTGAAAGAATGTAATTCACTTCCAAATAATGTGTTTATGTGTATTTCAGTCTGCATCGTTAATAGGTTCATAGGATGCAATACATAGCACTGGAAGGGCTGTCAGAGGCCATCTAGTCCAACCCTCTTATTTTACAGAGGAAGAAACCATTAGATTCAGGGAGCTTAAGGCAAGATACTAGTTAAGTGTAAGTATAAGTGTATTTTTCACTGTAGCATTCAGTAACACTTAAGGCTCCCCTGCAAAACTTCCCAGTTCAAGGGACTTTGTGAGTTTGCACTGCTCTCTTCTGGCCCTATCTGCTAAGGTACCTACTACCGTTGCCCTGTCCTATCTTTCTGCTGGTCATCAACTAGAAAGAAGCTTAGCTTCTGAGCTATAGCTCTTTGCTGCCACGTGCAGGTCATCAGCTGTACTGCACATTTTAAATAAGCTGCTTTATTTCCACCTAGTTCTTCAATTATGATCCAACTTCTTCCCCCATAGGGGCAGAAGTCTGACAGCTTTTTCTGTCTTACAGGATCATAGCTATAGAGCTAGAAATAATTTCAGATATCACCTCTCCCAATCCCTTCATTTTATGGATGTGAAACTGAGGCCCAAAGAAGTTGTGACTCACTCAAGGTCCCATAAGTAGTAAGCGGCAGGGCCTAGTTTCAAATTGGGATCCTAAGACTCCCAAGGTCGGTGCTCTTTGCAGGTAGCTGGTGGTGCAGCAGATAGAGCACTGGGTTTAGAGTCAAGTCAGGAAGACATGAGTTCAAGTCTAGCCTCAGATACTGATGAGCTATGTGATCTTAAGCAACTCATTTAATATGTTTGCCTCAATTTCCTCAACTCTAAAATGAGAATAATAATAATACCTACCTTGCAAAGTTGTTGTAAGGATCAAAAAACATATTTGCCACAAAAAAAAAGCACGATGCCTGGCACAAAGGATATGCTATATAAATGTTTATTTCCTCCTCCCTTTCATCCCTCTTTCCACTGAACCAAGTTGTCTCTCTTCCTAAGTTCAGGGGCTATATTTAGTTCTTTTATCATCTAAATGCCAGCCAGCTATCTAGAGAGCCCCTTGGGTATTTTTTTTTCTTTTAAATTCCTTCTCTTCTGCCATTACTTGGGGAGTCTCATGGTCTATATCCCTATATAAGTTAAAGTCTTATTATTTCTTTTGATCTCTTATATTTGTGGGTGATAAACATAGATCCCTTCAGATGATCCCACGTATTTCCCTTTAGCAAAACTGTGAAAGAACTTGGTGAAACTTGCACGTGTTCTTTTCAATGCCTAGAATGTTCACGATTGCCATACAAGTCAGCCTAGGAGAAAGAATGAAAAGGATTGGATGGAGCTGTTAAAGATGTTGACTTTGTTCTACTTCCATTTCAATAGCCAAAATATTCCTACATAAGTATGGCCTATAGTTACCACTAAAATACTGTTCTTATCTCATGATAAGCATCATAGCATGAAAGTGACCCCAAGTTCTCAAAAGCCGTGACAACAGAGCGTAAGCTCCAGTAGTACATAATGAATCGTAAAGGCCTTGTGGATGGTCCAGTACTGGAATGTATCTTTGCTGTCCTCAGACTAATCTAACTTTGGGGAGGCAAATCACAAGATCTATCACCAAAAGGGTGGTAGTTCAGACAACTGTAACACCGAAAAAAGGCCTTCTAAGGGATAAAAGATTTTCCATTTTTGTTGGTGGATGGAGTATCTATTCCAACAAAATCACAGATCTTCAAAATATTGAAAAATTAACTATTAAGTGATTTTTAGATACATTTCATTCTAGGATGACACAAACCCTTAATGTGAGATGATATAGCCCTCTAATACAGATACTCAGAATTAGCCTTTGCTATGGCTTCATGAAGGATCAATCAATCAATAAGCATTTATTAAGTGCCTACTATGTACCAGCCACTACGCCACTGGAGGTGCAAAGAATGAAACAACCCCTACTCTTAAAGAGCATAAAACCAAATGAATATAAAATATTTACTTACAAAAAGATACTCACAAAATTTGTCTTATCTGGTACTATTGCAGTTTCACATCTGGATTTTCCAGGTGATTAAGTTCTCCACTTGTAAACCATTCCAAGTCCATGTGCAAGGCCTAAGGCCAAAGCCACGACATGACATCTGTCATGAGACAACGGGAGATGCAAATACTGCTTTGCTGCTGGCAATAGAAATAACTTGGTAATGGGGGCTGTGGATATAGATTTGGGACATTAATCCTTTATCTTTCTTATCGTGTGTTTATGTTAATAATTAAGAATATTTACCCCCTAAAAAGAGGGAATCACTATTATATCTTCTACTTATTACAACATATCTTGACCTGGCAGGAAGATGGATTGGCCAACCTTAAATGTCTCAAAATATTCTCCCTAGCTCATTTGGGTGAGTGGGAAAGCTTAGAAGGAACTAGTAATTTATGGCTGTAAATTATCTTGTTGTTCATTAGTGCTAATTACTGTTCATTACCGAAATAAAATGGTAATCAATGTATTAAAATGAAAACACTGTCACTGTCCATTTGCTGTTCATCTACAATGCTTTGTATCAGATGTATTTTTTTTTCATCCAAAGGTGACACAAAGAAGAGAATGATGCATTCCTGAGAAGGGACAGCAGCTGTGAGATATAATCCTGAGCCTCATTTGATATCAGAGGAACACAGGATAAAAAACACAGAGAGATACAGACTGAGAGTGAGGATAGAGGGGAAAACGAGGAGAGACAAGGGAAGAGAGAGAGAGAGAGAGAGAGAGAGAGAGAGAGAGAGAGAGAGAGAGAGAGAAAGCACTTCAATGACACATACGTTTATATTTGGACCACATCCTAGTAAACATTACTTTCAGTGATGGCGCTGAGGGAGGTGGCAGGGTGGGGAGAAATGTCCTAGGGCAGCTCCTATCTTCCCAGCCTCATGTTCATGCTGGGCTATGATGGCTTGTTTTTTGGGACCTCAGGATGTCTAAGCAGCTAGCAGGCCTGCAGAGGCAAGTCTTCATTGTTTCCTCTGAACAGATGGCAAGAATATTATGGAAAGTTCACTTATTTTTATGATGCAGTAAACATCTAAGAAGGGTAAGCTACTAGACAAATGAATACCAATTTAATTACTGTCACAGTAGTTACCTGGGAGAGAGTCTCTCATATAGGAAAAAAAAATTTCTTGCCTTTGACATACTGGCTATTAGTAGGCTTTTACAATGTTACCTTATGAAAAGCACTATAAGAGCGATTTTAGTACTATGTATTATGTAAAGTCATGATCAATTCAAAGATTGAGAATGATGGAGAAGTATTCCTACCACTTTATATTGGAGAGAAAAAAAATAAGATTCAGGTAAACAGCAGTCTAAATTCTTCCTATCCAGATGAAACTGAGAGCCATAGATCATTCTTGATCAGAGTTCACAGGTACTATTAATAACAGCAGGAATTGGATGCTTGCACCAATATGATTTTATTATCTTTTGAACAAACAGGTGAAAGTATTTCCTGAAACTTTTGGTTTTATGAAAATTAAATATAGGGAATACCAAAATGTTTGTAAAATGGATATGAAGGTTGAAGGGAGAAAACAATTCTTTCCAATCAGTAGGCAAAGTGGTACAGTGGTGAGAATGATGGAGTTATAATCATAATTGATTACATATAATATAATTACATATAATCTGAAAAGAAGTTCTGATCCCCCATTCCTTCTCCCATTTCTTTCAATTTATGATCTCAGGCAAGACTGGGGATCAAATTCCTCCTCTGTAAAATTAAGGCCTTAGACTAAATGACCTTTATGTTATATGATACTCCTAAAAGTTTGTGTATTGATTAAAAACCTGAGATAGTAAGATATTGTATTATGTACCTGGGAGTTAAATGAGGGCCAGTACATGCCTCTATTAATATGAAACATAATTGATTTACTTCTTATCAAAATATCTACTAAAATGTTCTTTAAATTTTGTGGGTCAATAGTACGGGAAACCATGGGCAATATTTTTGTCTGTAATAATGTTTCAGTTCCAAAACATTTTATTTGTTGAATTCTCAACCATATTTGTGGATTTATATTTGTAGTGGGAGTTAGTATTGCATAGTAAATAGAAAACTAACCTTAGAGTTAGGAAAACCTGGGTTTAAGTCCCACTCATGACATATATTGGTCATGTTAGCCTGGGCAAGTCATTTACTTGCTCAGTGCCCTAAGCACCTCCCTAACACTAGATATCACAGAGATAGTGCAGAACTACCTAGGAAGGATTTTCCTAATCTGGGAATTCTCTATACCCACAAAATTACAGGTGCAGTCCCTACCTGTATTTAGTGCAGGTATGCCACTAATATGAAACTTGTGCATTTCCCATCCTTTCCTTCTCTCTCTATCTGGCTTATCCACTACCACTTCCCTTCTTTTGGTCTAGTGTAAGAGGGATATTAAGGTGGTGGTTGTAGGAATGAATGACTATAAATATTCTAAAGTAAGACAAAATCCCAGACTCCTAGTGTAACCCAGGGATGTGTGTGTGTGTGTGTGTGTGTGTTTGTGTATGTGTGCATACGTGTGTGTTGAGGGAGCAAGCTCATATTACTCAACCACTATAGCAGCTGAGCCCCCACTGATATGCTTCGCATTTATAAAAAATCATTTACAATGACACAGCCCACGAATCTTAAGCATGAAACATTTATTAAACAATGAAACGAAAGCCGGAATAATCATGAACATTACTCATCAGTAGGCAAAACCAGGAAACAGCATAAAACATGCTCTTTACTGAAGCACAAAGCAGAAATAAGCAACACATCACAGTCCATCTAAGAATCTGGATTATTGTCTCCCACCAATATACAGTATCCACAGGTGAGAAAGGACACACAGTTACAGAAACCTAACAGTGATGTACAGTGCCTATATATAGTAAGTGCTGAATAAAGACTATATCATTCATTCATTCATTAATTCAGTCTTTATCATTCATGTAATGCATCTCATGACTTTGGATGGTAGACTTTAATGTCCTAAATTTCTTTAGTGAACAGTCAGCACCAAACAGCACCCAGTGGGCAAAACTGCTTCTCTGATATCTGTTCCCTTTCTGTTCTTCACAAATCTCCTGCTAGGTAAAGACACTTCTCTGCTACTCTACAAAAACCAAAGCAATGTCAAGCTCTTTTAGCACATAGCTCCCCTTGTCAGGGTGCTGTTTGAGTGTTGTAGTCAGTTAACAGAAAATATATATCAGTACAGCTTCAAACAACAGCTTCGTTGTTCTTCCCCCTTCTTTCCTCTCTCAAGCTACAGAAAACAATAAAGAGCAAAATGGGCATCCCTGAAATATTGCTGATCTCTCAGCCTACAAATGATGCCAGAAAACAACAAGCACAAATAGTTCTTCAAGTACCAGAGCATTCTGTATTCATCCTCTCTACTTCCCAGCAGGTGCAGTTCTCTATTCCAATCAAACAGCTCTCTAGCTACAGAGCCTGCCTGTCTGATGTGTTCAGCTCCTGTCAGTTTCTATGTTCTGTCTTCTGGAATCAGCTTCTCTCATCACCTGATATATCTTTTGTCCTTGGCATTCTCTGAAATTTCCTGTGCTCAGCTTATTCTCTTATTTCTCCCCCTATCTTCATCCTGTTTTCTCTTTTGCTCCTAATAATTCAGATCAACGATTCCCTGTGTTTAGTGACTCATTTCTGCCTTGCAATGTAAAAATTTAAAAATCCACCATTTTGTCGGGCATGACCTTGATAGTCTTTGTATAATCATTTCATAGTTGCCAGTTATTTGATTTATAAGTTCCTAGTTATAATTATCAAAATTCTGAGAAGAGTCACACATAAATAATCTGATGGACTGAAAAGCATTTCTGTCAGTATTATCTCAGCCAGTGATCTATTTTTTTTTTCTTTTTCCAGTCAATGACAAGGTTTATTAGAACATCAAGGTGGGGGGTGGGATTTTGAGGATCTGCCATATTGACCATATTCTTAAGGGATCTAAGCATTTGTATTGCTAATGCAAGAGGGCCAGATTTTAAGAATCCAAGCACCTTAATGGATACAAGATGAATCTTATATATAGAAAGACTGTGGGAGGGATCCAGGAGTGGCAAGTAGTCTGAAGTGACTGGAGGAGGGATCTAAGGAGGATCTGGATGAGAGTGGCCAGTAAGCTGGGGTGAACAAAACTCTAGGAATCTGGACCAAGTGGCCAAGGGAGAATGGAGTCTAGATAAGATTGAGGGTGGGAAGTGGCCAGTAGGTAACAGAACAGAATTAGGAGATTGGGCGTAGCCATGAGGAAAGGTCAGTTAAATGGATTACAGCCTCAGGCAAATGCCAGAGATTTGGGAAAAGTCCAAAGATTTTCTTTTTGGGGGGTCTAGATCCCAAAGACATGGTATTTTCCTTTTAGGGGTTCAGATCCCATCCCCATCATCCCCCACCTCAAACAAATGGGACTCAAATTCTTTTGGGGTAAGGAGCAAAGGTCTTGGCTTCTGAAACTGCTTCCTACTGGCAAGGGTATAGCACTGCCCCTGCCTCAAGGGGGTCCCAAAGAGGAGGTTGACTGGAACTGAGCACAGGCTGCATCCAGGGGAAGATGGGAGGATGTTGGCTGGTACTCGCTGTTTGCTACTATCTGTAAGTGAATGGCCTGTAGTCTGGAAGACACAAATCTGACAGAAAGGACTGTAGGGTCCAGATATAGGGAGAAGTAAAAATGTAAGAGCTCCATTAAAATTATTTACATTCGACCTGCAGGATTATCTGATCTTGCTACTTTCGCAAAAGTTTAAGTAACACTTTTGCAGGTAGAGGTTTTCCACCCTGAGTTCAATAGTTACACAAATGAATTTACCAGAGACTGATTTTTACTTCAATTATCACTGAAACTATCCTCCCCAAACCAAACCGAAGATGTTTCTGATGTAATTTCAGTTGTTTGGGGGTACTGAATGACTATACATTCAGGTCAAAAGAGCAAGATCTCACACACTTGCATTGATGTTTTACTGACTACTTGCTCTGTTTATAGAAATTTGCTATAAAAGGATAAAGCAGGGACTAGATTTAGGGCCCAAATATTTGGATTCAGATAGTTCACAGTTTTCCAACCATACAGTATCAAATCCATCTCATAACCAGACTCAGGCATAACCAGATGGGTAACGTTCCTTTTCAAAGGAACATAATGGGGAAACTGAGCCAGGAGGATCCCATCTTAGACTGAGGCTAAAATTGTCCTCTCAGCTTTTCCTGATGTAGATTTCCCACCAGCATCACATTCTCTCTGAGTAGCTTGTAGCATTTCTCTCAGAGATGGTAGATTATTCATTATTGATGGATTATTATGATCCATCAGAAAACTCAAAATAAATTTTTTTTGAGCTTTTACCTCAAACAGCAAGTTTCACTTATCACAGCTTAGGAAAAACTTTTCCAGGATTTACATCTCAAATTTAAATTTGTCCTGGTGTAAAAAGCCAATTGTTAGAGATTATTTCTATACACTTGCAAATTCTCAGCAAACCATAACCCAAAAAAGCTTTTTGGCAAGTTTACACATTAAAACAATAACCAACAATAGCCAAATTGTTTTAGCTATAACCAAATTATGAAAAGTTGCTTGACATAACTGATACAAAACATTTACCAATTTGAAACTTGAAATAAACCTATTACCAATCAGATGACTTCAGTTTTGTTAAATGCATTTCCAAAATATTTTACACAGAGAATCAACATCTCATCATTAACAGTTAAAACTACAACTTTAAAAGAGCTGGCTTACCCAAGTTTGGAGGCTGAGCAGGATGTGTGGAACCTGGATGATGCTTCCAGGCAAAGGTTGCCCCAAGACCCAAGGTCATTGCCAGTGGGGCCCATGTTATAGCTGCTGTCCCTCCCCACTCCTTCCTTTCGCCAGCTGGGGAAGGGTGAATTCAGAGGTTGGAGGCAGGGGGAGGAGAGTTAAACTCTCTTCTCCTATAAGAGGAATTAACAGGTCTTGACTCAAGGGAAGGGAGTGTGAGAAAGGAGTGACCAGGGTTGTATAGAGGTCTTTCAAAACTCCGTAATGATCAATTACAAAACCTCCAGAATCTGCTAAGATGTTTTTAGCTGTTCTAACTTTTTTTTTTTAATCTCCATGAAGTAGAGTTCAGAGTTGTAGAGGGAAGGGAGTAAGTAAGCCTCAGGGAACCAAAAAGCACCTGCAGTTTTCCCAATTCGCTATCACTGAGAGAATTGACAGAATTGGGCATACACTTCTGAATAGGGCATCTGTCCTTGTCCTCTATGCTGCAGAAGGTGTACCCAGGTCCATGACCTCAAACAAAACCAGTGGACTGAGAGCCTGAGAGCTTCAGGCTGAGTGTGAGACAGTCACGTAACTGTCTGCTGGAAAAAAGCACCTCCAGGCCTTCCTAGGTGATTGGAGAGTGACCCCAACTACAGAGCAAGAAAGAAGCCAGGAGGAGGCATACATACCTTCCAGTCTTGGCTGGAGAAGACCTTGGGATTAGGTAGCTTCCCTGTATGGGCCACTGAAATGCTGAGGTTTAGAAGTTTAGGGGTGCTGGGACCCATAAATATTGAGAGCAAGAGATGTGGGTCCTGCCCAAATTAATTCAACCCAAGCCTTCTTTCAGCCAAAGACAGGTTTTATTAGAATATCAATGTGGGAGAAGAGGAGAGAGATTTTAAGAATCTGCCATATTGGATAGACTTTTAAAGGATCTAAGTATTTGTATCGCTAATGATACAAGTGGGCCAGATTTTAAGAATCTGAGCCAGTGATTTATTTTCAAACAAATTATTTTGGTATATTTTTCTTGGGGCACAGTTTTCTTTCATATCCTCTTAAATTTCTAAGTCTCTGTTTAAGAATTTATTTATTTATTTTAATCTTGAGGGCTGTTTCTTTTCTAGCTGATTTTATCAGTTCCTTCCACAAATACACTGATTTTTTCCCCCTTTCTGCAACCAAAATGTCCACATATAATAGATAGTAATTACATATATATCTATAGGTCAAGGAACAGTTATTTATTAGTTTATTAAGCCAGATAGTGGTGTGTAATTCTTTTGTATTATTGTTGATGTTATCGATGTTATTGTTGCATGCTTATTCTTTTTGTTTTCAATGCATTTTAGATAGCAACAGTAATGGGACAAGTCACTATTCTTTTGCTAATCTTTTATATTTATGAGTCTCTGGCCAATTGTGCAGGTTAATAAGATGCCTGTTTTGTAATTAAAGAAAAGTATTAGTATGTAAACTAGTCTTCTGTAAATTGAATGAGCATCTTCAGGACATCCCTGTTAGTAGAGAGAATGATGGAGATGGCTTGTTCTTCATTATGTTTCTACATGGCTTTGATCTCGTCTGCTAGTTATCTACAGTTCAAACTTGTTTCCCTTCTTTCATTCAGGTTAAAGATTATGGGCATTAAATATTTCAGAACATAGTAAAATGTTGATATTAGACGGTAATGTATCATTATAGGCTCAGGTAATTACGAGGAACAATTTTGTCACTGAACATGTTCTTTCTCTCATAATGTTTATTTATTGAATTTTCAATAATATTTGATGATTTGTATTTTCAATATATGGATTTATTATTACCTAGTTTCTTTAAGATAGTGAAATTTTGGTCACCTGATCAATAAAATATATTCCAAATTTTTGAAATAATATATGCATGCAATACAGTATGTTGTATAGTTTCTACTGTTTTATTGAGTAATTTGGTTTGGACATCAATCCTAGGCTCTTTATGATAAGTTTTTTGTAATTTCTGGTATAAATGATCTCTTCTATATCATTATCACAAACTTCTATATAAATGTTGATGACAGTAATTTATTCAATGTCTTTTTTTATTAATAGTATTTTTTATCCTTACTGTTTTCATGGAGTTAAAATAGACTAAATCCTAGAGTAGGTCTCTGCCCTACTATTATTCTTTTGTGTATATTTTCCCCAAATATTGTGCCAATGAATGAAATGTCTGCTTTTTATAATTGAGTAAGGCATCATGATGTAAACTCATCAATAAGTCAAGAGCAATTCACTGAGTGCCCATCATGAGCCTAACACTGTACCAGGCACTAGGAAAACACACGCACGCACACACACACACACACACACACACACACACACACACAAAATCCCTAAACTAATTTTCTCTAATACTTACTGAAAGTGACTTTGAGACAACTTCAGCATTAGAGTAGGAGACAGTATTATGGGCATGTTATGTACCTTGCCTTATTCCCACAAGACTTTGGCTTATCCTGAAATATCTCTAAATATATGGAAACTATTCATTTCATATGGTATAGAAATTGATGATGATGATGATGATGATGATGATGACGCCAATGCCCCTTCCCCCCCACACCATGCATCGTCCTGACTGGCATTCCCCTACATTACCATTGGTATATCTTCACAATAGGACAATGGAATATGCTTTGATGTAGTGATTACTACTACTGCTACTGCTACTGCTATTGCTGTTGTTTCTCCTTTCTTAACTAGAATACACACTAGTGATGACATCAGTCAATTAGATGAAATCAACAAGAACAATTCGTTACAAAATGAAATAATTTTTATGAGACTTCAAATGAAAAATCAAAGCTATTATGTTGTATGTCTTATGTTGAAGAAATATGAATCTTCCTTGGTGTTTCATTAGAAAATAAGAAATTAGGGGGGAGAAATTGGATTACAATTCAGTGCTATTACCTGTGTTTGGCAGTTGGTTAATGTAATAAAAGAGTTGTGTTTTATTTTATTTTTATTTTTATTAAATGAATTTGGGGGTAGATTGTGTATGCAGTTGAATTTTTGTGATTTTAGGGGTAATTTGCTTAAAACTGTTTGCCTAGTTATCTTGACTTTTATTGTCCTTAATTGTGTAGAAGAGGAAATTAGAGAATTAGGTACAAATATGATTGGACCACTCAAAAGACCATTAGTGACCAGGAAGTTCCTGATTGCCAGGAAGTGAGCCTAGCATTGCAGAAGAGATGAATCATCTGAATCAAAGATGCTCATTGAATGAAGACATGGGGGTGGTATTTTGCCACAAAGAATGCTGTTATTCTTGTTGACTAGGATGGCCATATTATTTCTGAACTTATAGATTCTCTTTTCTCTTATAACACATAACTTTCTCTTATAACACTCTTGTGGTCTGGAGCGTCTACTAGGCAGGTGTATGTATAGAGGACAAGATGATGTCTACGTAAGAGTTGGGCATGTGGTTTCATGGTCAGGAGATAAAACAGAGGGAAAGAGATTGAGGTGCCATAGATCTCTGAACTTCATTAGTCAGGAATGTTAAGATTTATTGTTTGAGCTATGCATTAAGCATTGATAAGATTCAGAAAGCTGAAAAGTAGAAATATCTTGGGTTAACAGCAGTTTCCCTTTGGCTTGTTATGACAGGGAGTTAGCCCATTCAGAAGCCAATACTGGTCAACAAGGCCTATGTATCTGTGTTGAATCCTTTACCATTTCACAAAATAATTCTCTTTAAGATTCCTTTTAGAGAGCCCCCTTCACTATTTTTATAATAAGATTTAATTTTAAAAAATGTCTTAGACTCAACATTTTCATGACAGGAATTTTTTTGTAAAGAGAGCTCTGTCTGGGGATTAATTACCCTTTGAGAAATTGTATCTAGAATTTCCATAGGGATCAGAAGATTTCATTTTAGTATATTTTATTTCACTTTAAGACAATATGAAAATGGCAATGGTACCAGAGCATTGGTCATGTGGTCTCCACATTTCTCATTAATACACATATCTCTAGATCATTTTTTACCCAAAGCAAGCTAGAAGAAAATCAGTAAGTAATGTCAACATCATAAAAATGAATAGTTTTAGTAAGCTTGTGTTTCTCCCAAGGCACTGATTTGGAAAGAAAATATACATTCATATTTAAACAATGAAAACACAGAACAGTACATTTTGAAGGGAAAATGATAGTTAGAGACAAATTTTTGCGTGGTTTTGCCTCAGATGAATTTATCTCAGAAGGCTTAGTAGGTGTTTCTTACTCAAAATTTTAAAGTGGATTTTTAGAAAACCTACATGAACATGTTTACAGGTAAAATTTGGTGTTAATATGCCTTTAAGAACCACACTTGGGAAAGGATAGAAGCCTGTAGAATGAATGTTTTGATTTCTTAGATGTCTACCCTTCCATACAACCACAAAGAAATGCAAAAACAAACAAACAAACAAAAACAAAACAAAACAAAACAAAACATTCAAATGAAAATAGTACCACTGAGAATAGCTCAGAAAGGTAACGCTGTCTTAAAGTGTGTTGAGTGAAGCAAAATTTATAGAACACAAAGAGGCCAGAGTTCCATTAAATATTGGTCAGATTACATCTAATGAATTATTTTCAGTATTACACGCTACTCTCAAGAAGGACATTGATAAGCTAGAGAGTGTCTACACCAGGGGTACGGAACCTGTGGTCTCAAGACCACATGTGGCCCTTTAGGTCCTTGGGTGTGGCCTTTTGAATGATTCCAAGTTTTACAGAACAAATTCTTTTATTAAGGGGATTTTTTCTGTGAAGTTTGTATTCAGTCAAAGGACCTCACTTGAGGACTTACTTAGAGGGCCACATGTGGCCCTGAGACCACAGGTTTCCCACTCCTGGTCTATGCAAGGGAGACTAGGATCATCAAAGGCTTCAATATCATGATTTAATACCAAGGTCAGCTAAAGGAATTAAGATGCTAAACCTAAAGAAGAATAGAGTTGGGGTAAGCAGGTCTGTGTGTGTGCAAATGTGTGTGACCATAGTTATGTTCACACATATGGAGGACTATCAGGTCTAAAAGGATATAGACTTCATGTGTTTGGGTGCAAAGGAAAAAACTAGGAGCAATAGATTAAAGTGGGAGAGACACGTCTCCCAGGGAATCAACTCCATTGCACACATGATATGAGTATTTTGCTGACATAAGCACAGCTCCCAGATTTCAAACTCTTTCACAGAACCAAAAACAGACTGATGCAAACATAAGCATTATTTCTTGTTGTTTCCATGAGATTGAGTGGGATTCTGAAATGATAGAAGTTGTAATGCAAACTTTCAGGAACATGAAAAACATGAAATTTCCCCGATGAGACTAGTCTTCAATGAAAATGAACAAAGTCTATGTCTTTTTATTGTCCTTTTTTGTTGGGATGGAGAATTCAAATGAATAGCTACTATGTGACTCAAAACCAAGGAAAGGAGGAGGAAAAGTAGTCAAATTACTGAGGTGCAACATATTTGGGTAAAGGTTGGGCAAAGAAGACACCCATTTTGTTATTATTTTATATCTATATCTATATCTATATATGTATTTTATATCATAAAATTCTACTGTACTTGGCTCACAGTTGTTTATTTTCAGTTTCTTCTCCAGTCCTGTTGGTTATGGTGAAAGTTAATAGCCTCCAGTTTACAGCAACACAAAGCAGATATGATTGTCAAAACTTGCCCAGAGAGTACTCAGAGTCTGGTCTCACTTTCTGGCTTAATATAATGCTTTCAAAAATTTAAAAATATTATTTTCACTATTTTCATTTGAACGTTTTGTTTTGTTTTATTTTGGTTTTGTTTGTTCATTTGTTTTTTTTTTGCATTTCTTTGTGGTTGTATGGAAGGGTAGACATCTAAGAAATCAAAACATATACCCAATGCTAAGATGCACATGGTAACTATGAAGTAATTTAAAAGGAAATTAAACATTTTCGATAGATTTCTACTGGACTCTGCTAGAAGGGAACCTTACAAATTTAAGTAAATTCATTATTAATTAAATACCTACTAAGTACAGGGAACTGGAATGTAAAGATGGAAATAGAACAATCCTTCTTCTCAAGAAGTTTATATCCTATTAGGGTAAGGGGAGAATATAACAAGTGTACAGATAAGCAAAGGGCACCTTGGTGTCACAGTAGATAGAGTGCTGGGCCTGGAGCAGGGAAGACTCATCTTTATGGGTTCAAATCTAGCTTCAGATACTTACTAGCTAGGTAACCCTAGGTAAGTAATTTAACCCTGTTCGCCTCAGTTCCTCATCTATAAAATGAGCTGGAGAAGGAAATGGTAAATCACTCCAGTATCCTTGATAAGAAAAACCCAATTGGGGTCACAAAAAGTTGAACAGGACTGAAACAAATGAACAACAATAACAATAAATAAGTAAATATATAATACAGACAAAGTAAGTATAAAGTAATTTTAGGGTTGAGGAAAAGATTAACCACTAGGAGTATGGTGGATCAATAGAGGCCTTGTGGAGGAGATGGCAAATGATTTGAGCCTTGAAGGGAGCTAGGAATTCCTAGCAGGTGAGGTAAGAAGGGAGTGCATTTCAGGCATGGGGAACTGCCCAAACAAATGCAAGGAGAGAGAAGAAATATAGCAGGTAGGCAAAATTAGCTTGTATATAGCATGTGTGTCTATTAAGTTTGCTTAAATACAATAATCGACACAATCCAGTAGAGTAGATTTGCCCATATATGTGCTCTTAAGAATCAGGGAAAGGATGAAAGCAGAAAATTATCAGTGTCATTTTGTGAATGTTGATGAACTTTGATGGAAGTAAATGTTTTATAGTTTTTTTAAAGTTTCCCCTTGAATCCAAATGTTTATTTAGAACAGAATGCATTGGGGAATTCTCCATTTCCACACAGAGGCAATGCTTATGTTTTCCCTGGGGTAAGTAATCCATATTGCTGAATTAATAGAGCTTTAAAGGACTTTGTCGGTAAGGAATTTGATAAGGTGGAGGCAAATTAAATGTGGGTCTTCTATTAGCTCGCTCGAGGAGAACTGAAATAATGACAGTGTAGTCTGTGCTACTGTGAATTGGCAGCTCAGATCCCGTGCCAGTTTTTCAGAGTCAGATTTTTTCCTAAGTCAGGGATCATCAGCTTTATTTAGCGTCGCTTTGGAGATTATTGCATGGGGATCAGCACAGGGAGTACCTGCTGAAAACAGTGTATTCCAAGAGATGGATACAGAGGGTGGAATTAAGGCACCATTTTTAATTTATTTATTTTTCTATTAACTTATTTATTTATTTATCAATTTATTTATTTATTTATTAAAAACACTTGTATCCTCTGTGTGTGTGTGTGTGTGTGTGTGTGTGTGAAGCCTGGCTGTGTTTAACATCCCTAGAGAACTGCTTTCCTCATTACTTTCTGAATAATAGTCTTATGTGTTTCTTTGCACCAACCCACTAACTACTTCTGAACCTTTCTTTTGATCCAGTCAGTTAACAAATTACTTAGATTTAATATAATATAGATCAAGTGCAACTTTCTCAAAGCCAAAAGCACAATAGTACCTAGGAAATCATTCATGAGTAAGCTCTCCTAAGAATATGGGCCTCCAACAAGCCACCTCATCTACTCCCAACTCTCCAAGGATAGAAAATTGAATGACTCCATCTATTTCTGGTCCTGAAGTCAAAGTAGGGAAGCTAGACATTTTGAGATAAACAACGTGCCAACACTATAGGAACTTTATTTGCAAAAAGAACTTTGCTACTATTGTGAGGGAGGGGTGCCATCCTGACAAGGAGATTATTGCTTATTAGTTGAAGTCGTGGGTGGACTCATAGCCACCATAGTCATCACAGATAGGTTTCAGGCATTGCATGGTTGTAGCCAACATCCTCAAATCTGTCAAGACCTGAACTTACTAATATGCTTAAGCACCTTATGGAAATAGGAGAGATCAATGTCAAACCATCCCAGCTAAGGAATATGCAGCTTACACAAGTATCAGGCTACAGATGGTTTTCTCTTTGCTCTAGTGTCCTCTTCTTCTGTCAGCTCTGCTTTCCTAGCATCTATTAAAAATTCCCTCCGCTTCATACCTATATTCACTTCCTGTGGGAGGCTGTGTCTCTGATCCTTTTAATATATCAGATTACGGAGGACCTTGAAATGTACATTATTTTGGCTCCCATCTTTTTTAGACTGTAAGCTTTTTGAAAACAGGGGATATGTTGGTATCATGGTATAGTAGGAAAAAAAAAACTGGACTTGGAATCAGAAAGACCTAAATTTGAAACTCACTCATCATATTAGCTTTGTGATGACAGGGAAGATATTTGAGTTTTCTGATCCTCAATTTCCTCATTTGGAAAATGAAGACAATAGTACCTGAAGAGGAGACAATATCCATATTTGATATTGTTCAGTCTTCTTGATCCCATTTGAGATTATCTTGGCAAAGATACTGGAATGGTTCACTATTTCCTTCTTTGACTCATTTTATAGATGAGAAAACTGAGGTAAACAGGGTTAAGTGACTTGCCCTGGGTCACAGAGCTAGTAAGTTTCTGAGGCCAGATTTGAACTCAAGAAGATGAGTCTTCCTGATGCCAGGCCCAATACTCTATCCCCTGTACCACCTTGATACCCATAAGTGTCTCTAAAGCACATCAAGAATCCTAAAACACTATATAAAAATACCAGTTATTATAGTTGTTAAATTTTCATCTCTAGGGCCTGGCACAGTGCCTTGCACACAGCATGTACCAAATAAATTTGACTGACTAGATCTTAAGGAACATTATATTTTTAGTATGGTCCCTGCTGAATGTAGGACTCATATTAATTTTCTCCTACTGACCCACTACCACAACTTTATTTGGATAAGTGATAGAAAGATTTTCTTATATTGAGATGAAATATGCCTCTTCGTTGTTTCTACTCATTTGCCCCATTTTGATCTCCCAGGGCCAAGTAGATTAAATATGTTGCCTTGTTTCTGTTAACTATGCTCAATCTTTAACATGGGTTAGATGGTTAACTTCCAAGGCCACTTCAAACATCAAATCTCTAATCCTATGAATATCTTCACTTTCCTTTCCCTCTTCCTTTTTTTCTAATCTTCTTTCCTTTTTCAACCATCCTTAGGCAAAGTTGATCTTTGTTACCCCTCTTTTTGGCACCTAAAAAAATGACTGACTAGTGCCTTTGGGATGAGCAGATTCCTTCCACTGAGATGCCCCACCAAACCTAGGCAGTTCCTCGTTCAATGTCTTTCCCACTTGCCCCACACCTTCATCAAAATTTATTAGTCCTGCATTTCATTCTTGAAGATCCCTGATCTCTGCCAAGTGAAAGCATATGATAATGAATTAAATGTATTCAAATATTTGATAGCTAGTGTATTACATGTTTCAGGTAACAATTGTTATTTAAGTTAAAATGCCTATTTCCAGGGCACCCTTTAAAGAATATATACCAAACAAAATAGTAGGCTATTCAAATCATACAACATAGCCAGTCACCAATTCAGTGTATGCATGGGCTAGCCCCACCTAGAACATAGTTTATTATATAGTGAGAATAAAGTATCTTCAGATCACAAATTCTTAGAACCAGGAGGAACTTTAAGGATGCTATCATCAGGATCATAGGATCTTAGTATTTAAAGAGGGCAGCTAGGTGGTGCAGTGGATTGAGTGAGGGTCCTGGAGTCAGGAAGATTCATCTTCTTGACTTCAAATCTGGACTCAGGTACTTAATAGCTGTATGACCCTGGGAAAGTTACTTAACCCTATTTACTTTAGTTTCTTCATCTGTAAAATAAGCTGGAGAAGGAAATGGAAAAGCACTCCAATATCTTTGCCAAGAAAACTCCAAATGGAGTCACAAAGAGTCAGATATGTCTGAACAAAAACAAAGTATTCAAAGATGGAAGAAACCTTAGAGACGATCTAGTTTAAACTCCTACATTTACAAATGAGGAGACTGAGGCACAAAAATGGGAAATGCCTTTCCCAAAATCACACAACTTTTTAATGGTAGAGCTGACACTGTAATTCAGGTGCTCTGGATAACATTTAATTGTTCTCAGAGTAGCCAAATATTCTCCAAATGATTCGTGTTGCTTAATTAGATGCAGTTTATGCCATCGTGGAGAGAGAATGCAACAGCATTGTAGGGCGTGTACACAAGGCCTCACTTGTTACTCAGCTTCTCAGACACTGGGAGACAGACCCCTCCCTCCTTGATATGCTGTGTTTTCTTGAGAATCAGGCAGCAGCCCTGCCAAAAAAAATTAGCTCAGCAGCTTTACATTGTGCTGAATTGAAGAAGAAAGTTAAATTATTTTGAGGGTTTTTTAGCATATAGGAAAGGAAAGATCTGGAGTTTGGCATTTTTTCCTGAAATACAGTCTAATCATCAGAAGCAGATTCAAAAATAAATGACTGAGCTATTTAGCTTGGCAAGATTGCATGCTCAGAATCCACTTTCATAAATATTTTAACTCTTCATTTCCATATTTTAAACATGGCAAACATTCATACACTATATGAATATGCCGGCTATAAATATGAGGCTGTTTTTCATGTTCACTGTTCCTGAAGTCACAGCTGCTGTGGTATTTGCTGATTAGATGTCAGGCCACTGAGGCATGTCTTCCCTGCTCCCAAAGAGAGCGGCTGGCTCAAGAGGGCCTGAACCTTCATGCCTGGCCCCTCACACTCCCTCACTCACCCTGTGGTTTGTCTTCCTTCCAACAGCTCTGATGTCCTTGCGTATATGATTCCAATAAGCTGTGGGTCATTAACAGAGAGCTTTGCACAAAAATATATATATATATACATATATATATGTATATATAGTTTGTTTCTTTTATTGAGGGTGGAGGGCAAGAAAGGTAACATTATAGTGATGTTGTATAAAATGTCATGGCAAAATGACAATGATAACTACTAGATTTGCAGAGTATCCTTCTCGGGAAGTACAGTAAAAACCAAAACTAGGGTCAGTCATCTGGGACCTTGCCACTTTACAGGACTCTGGCAAAACTTGCTGTCTTTCAGTAGTGTATAAACTGCGGAGCTTAGTAGAAAGTTAGCAAGAATAAACTGTTCAAGTTTGAACAGATGACACATGACTGAACTCTTCTCATCTTACTCCTGCCTTGTACCACCTATCAGGGTTTTAGTCTCCTCCTCTGATACTAATGTCTGCCACACATTCCCTAGTGCCCCGTGCCCTAGGCTAGGCCGCTGGGTGTGATTTAAGGTCCTTTTCCTGAGCATAAATATTCCTAGTTATTACTCTAGGAAGGCCTTCCGAATTAGGAAAGGAGTTGACATGAGTGAAATTTTTAGCAACATCCACCACAGCTGGCAGTATACAATGTCTTTGGTTATTCAGTTCAAATCTAAGCTTTACATTTATAAGGTCAGTGAATAACTCATGACAATGCATTTAGTAAAAATTATGAAAATAGCTCAAATTTACATAGCTCATGAAGGCTATAAGACACTTGAAATACATCATCTCTGCTGATCCTCATGATAGAACTATGAGATACATAAGGCAAGCATTATCATAATCTCCATTTTCCAGGTAAGAAAATGGAGGGTCCAAATGATGAAGAAACTTACCCAAAGTCACACAAGTAGTAACTGTGAGAAAATTGAGGGTAAAGTACTAAGAAGGTATATAAGTATCCGATTCAGGCAATTTATTACTCATAGGCATGCAAGCACATGACTCCCCAACCATCCAATCTCACAGGCATACAAATGATGGCTTGGGTATACAGTGGGTTGTGTACCCCATTTTAGAGCCCACATCTCTGAGTGTCTGCCCTTACAACTTATTGTTGTTACTGGGCAGATTCATAGAGACTGAGGTAGAAGAGAGATTTGAGAGGAAGCCAATTAGCAAATAGTTTGGGGACCATGACCCCCTCCCTCAACCCCCACCTTATGGATCGTAAGGACATTGTGATTAGAAAAGTTTGCTAAATTTACATGCCTAGAGTAGATGAATTAACTAAACATTACTATCATTCATTATCTAAATATAGCTGACTTTAGCAGTATTGAGTACATAGAAACATCTGGAGGGTCAATTGGTGGTCTGACATGGAGTCATCTCTGTCAGTTAGGGCTTAGCAGTAGGCCAATCCTCCCAGGAAATGACAGAGCCAGAACTAGAACACAAGCGTCTTGATTCTACCACTTATAATTAATAGCTCATAAATATAATGGCTTTAAGGTTCACAAAGCATTTTCCTTACAATAACTATACGAAGCAGACAGTGCAATTATTATTGTATCTACTTGACAAATGAAGAAATGGTGTTCCTGAAAGGTTATGCCATATATCTGGTGACTGTGGTGGGATTTGTACACACATTTGTACTTTAGATTCTGCTCTTTTTCCATTACATCTGTGGCTTTACTATTTATAAGATGTTTTCCCTATAACAACTCTAAGAATTAGATAGATATTGAGAAGGTGGACTTTAGAGAAACCTAGAAAGACTTACATGAACTAATGCTGAGTGAAATGAGCAGAACCAGGAGAACATTGTACACAGTAACAGCCACATTGTTCGATAACTATACTTAGTCTTTGATATACTTAGCTCTTCTCAGCAATGCAAGGATCTAAAACAATTCCAAAGGACTCAAGATGGAAAATGCTGTCCACATCAAGTAAAAGAATTATAGGGTCTGAATGCAGATCAAAGCACACCATTTGCTCTCCTTTTTTTGTTTTTGTTTTTTCTTTCTCATAGTTCCTCACATTCATTCTAATTCTTCTTTATAACATGACTAATGTGAAAATATGTTTAATATGAATGTATATGTAGAGCCTATATCAGATTGCATGCCATCTTGGGGAGGGGGAGGTAAAGCAAATTTAAAACTCAAATAAAAACAAAATAAATAAATTATTTTAAAAAATGGGCATGCAAAAGAAAAAAAGAATTAGATAGATATTATTATTTTCTGAATTGTAAAGATGAAGAAATTTAGACTTATAAAAGCTAAATATAACCATGACCAGACTGAGCTAGAATTCAAACCTAGGCTTTCTGACTACAGCTCCAGTGTGTGATGTACATATCGGGAAAATCGTGAAGTTGGTGACGTGTTATCTTCATTGACATCCCATAGCTCTCTATAAAATTTAAGATGGCCTCATCCTCTTCTCATCCTTCCTTCAAGCACCTAGCACCCTATTCTATCAACACTTGTTCTCACACAAGTCACTGACATCAGTCATTTATAATT
Source organism: Vombatus ursinus (assembly GCF_900497805.2). NCBI lineage: Eukaryota > Metazoa > Chordata > Mammalia > Diprotodontia > Vombatidae > Vombatus > Vombatus ursinus. The sequence goes on from NW_020940527.1 coordinate 16,765,818, forward strand.
TAGTGGGGATTCAAATCACTGAGTTTCCTTCCAGGGACATCTGTACTTTAAACCTTATTTGTCACCATCAAATGAAAGTCTTGTTTTCTTGCCTAAGGAATTTCAAAAATAAGTAAACAAAAACCAGAGGTATTATGGTGTGATGGGGGAGGGAAAAGTTAGAAGCCTCTACCTGAGTATCTGACTCCCACTAACCATTTAGGTAGCCATCCAGAGGCATACTTCAGATGGAGCACTGGCGCATCGCAAAACAATACTGAATTCAAAGTTGGAAGACCTGCCTATGTCACATACTACTTGAGTAACCTTGGACAAAACACCTAAACTCCATGGATCCCAGTTTCCTCAACCATATAATAATGGTGTTGGACTAAATGGACTAGACTAGAAGATCCCTTCCAGCTCTAAATATTTGTTCCTATGATTCCTGCTCCCCTCCAACCCCCTTCTTCCCTCCCTACCAGCTGGCTTTATTTTGATGCACACACTTACCCCTCAACCCCTACCCCAGGAAATAATTCATCTTTCAGCATCCTCACAACCCTCCGAAGTCCTAGGCCCTACTTCCTCCCTAGTGTGCCATAAGCAGAGTAAAGTTCTCTCTGAACTGCTGCTTGTCCAAGTCACAAAAAAAAAAAAAAAAAAAATACTAGCTATGGCCATGCAGCTATTTGTTAACAGAGTCAGCCCTCCATGCCTGCTGCATTGCTTTTAGGGGCTTAGATGACAATTCTCATGTGTTTGTACATCATTAGATGCAATATATGTATCCTAATACTATGAAAACTATGGATACTTAGAATGAAAAGAAAACTCTCTTCTGATATGATAACCTATTTAAGATCATCAGATAAATACATATTTTTATTAAATGTACATATTTTTGTGGTAGTCAGTGCTGCATACGCAGGACTAGCCATTGAAAAGATCTGTTCTCCATGCCCCATTCTGTCACGTTGTGGCAGGTGCTGCTCTGGCTAATAGCTGTTAATTTAATGCCTCTAAAATAAAGTTACTTTGAACACTCTTTAGAGTCTCCTGATTGAATAGCTTCACACTGAAATGACCAGGTAATTTAATATGTAAGGAGTGAAGAAACACTTTGGAAATGGGTTTGTAATGTCTTAGATCCCTCATTTTCCTACCAGCAAGCATGACTCAATACTTTTGTTCCATCCACCCACTACTTCTACCCAATTTCAAATTTCTTTTCTGAAGATCTTTAGAAGGGAATTGTTGAAAGCGTCGGCCATTCAAAATCTTCACTTCAAAACAAATGTAGCATTCAGGTCAAGGCCCCATCTGTGCATTTCATACTAGATATACCAGTGGGCGCAGAACTATAATACTTTAAGCTGAAATATCTGTAATTTTGAAACAAAAGTGCTGAACACCACAATCAGTATTAATGCCCATCCCCGGGGATAGGAGACTAGAGTGATTAGTTTAGAATCTCTTGAAGTTTACTCAGCTAGAAATGAACTTGACCTTTTGAGAAAATTTTGCACTTGACAGAATGCAGATTTCAGGGCTTAAAAGAGGGAACACAGACTTCTTCAACAGCTCTCTTGTGAGCATTTGAGTCAAAAACAAATATTTCTGGATAGCTAGGCCCTATTGCCAGGTAAGAGCTTGCATTGAAGCAACAAGCAGCACCATCCCAAACTTTTCCCTTTCATCATAGTATGTCTATTTGTGGTTGTTAATGTCACTGTTGGTAGAGGCAGCATGACATAGTTGAAGGAATCCTAGACTTGGAGAATGGAAGACCTATGTTCAAAGCCCAGCTCAACCACTTTATAACTATCTGACCACGGTCAAGTAACGCAACCTTTCTGAGACTCTGTTCCTCATTTGTAAGATGGAGATAAAAAGAGTATCTACTTCACAGTATCATTGCTTAAATGAGAATTGTTACTATTATTGTTATCATCATTATCATCAAATTCTTTTTTTGATAGGATTCAGATGGAAATGGTCCTGGGACAAATTACTATCCTGTCATTATTACCTTATGTTTAATATTCTACAAACTCTTGCATAGGTTGATAAAATAATTGTTTTTTTTTTCTTTTGCTTATCTCCAGTACAATTACAGCCTAATGTCTAGGCCCTTTTGTGATTTCTGGTTGCAAGGACCTGGCCTTGAATAGTAACCCTTACTACCTTCATTTTCACAAGCAAATCTTTATGATTCAATCATTTGCTCTATGTTTCATTGTTGACATAATGCTGAATTTGTGTGGATTTCATCCATGGAGGGTCTTTCTTTTCTGTTCTTGGATCACATCCACCTGACAGGCTCCAACCAAAGGTAAAACTCTTTCAGCTGCATTCAACAAATCTGATGGGCATATATTCACTATCTACCTTTATTGTTGCTTGCTTTACTGTGGCTTGATGAAGTCTGTGTGTTCTAAGAGTGAATCTGTTTTTATAGCTATTGACTTGTCTTCCTTGTGTTCTAAGAGTACCTTTTAGACATTGTTCTCCTTTTAGGTGATAAAGATTTAATCTTTCTATAAATGTGACAAAGTGATTAGCTCTCTGTTTCATTGCTGTTGCATACGTTGTTAGATATTATGATCTATTATTAAAATTTCAAAAATGCATATTGACTGTTATTAAGTGTTATTGGCTTTAAAAATGCTCTCCTTTCCAGCACACCTTTGTGTGTCATATTCCCCATTAAAATATAAACTGCTTGAGAACAGAGGCTATCTTGCTTGCTTATATTTATTTGTATCCCCAGAAATTAGCACAGTGCTTGACACATAGAAAATACTTGATAATTACTCTATCTGATCTTTTGTGCCAATCTACATATCTAGCTAGCTTCTTTCTCTGACCTCTAACTGCCAAAAAGTCCACTCTGTTCCTCTTAGATGCCTCCAGAGACAGAGATTGCATTATCTTCTTTGACCACTTCTTATAACATCAGGCAATCTTTATTGTAAATAAGTTGTTCCCATCACTCATTGCACAATGTAAGGAAAATGTCTCATTATTCCTTTGAAGGATGGGAAATATCTAGATGGAATCTTCTTTACATTAAGTCTTCAGATATTCAATGACAAAGCTCTTCTCAAATCCCATCACAGCTAACTCTTCTCTCAGCAAAGTAAACCCAATTCCTTTAATTATTTCACACAAATTCTATTTTATAAATGCACCACCAAGTCTATTCTCTTGATTTTTTATTTGTTTGTTTTTGATTGCCAGTATTTTTCATAAGAACACTTAATCCTGACAGTACTTTCTTTCATGGAGCTAAATTAGGGACTAAGCATCATAAGTCAGTGAGGATATCTTAGTAAACATAAAACATGAATCCTAGAAAAGAGAATTGATGCTTGAATTTGTCTATGCTTACATAGTCTTATTTTTTAAGTTTTAAATCTTTTTATTTAAACTGAATGTTTCCCTCATGCAAGGTAGGGAAATGACAGTATGATCACCAATTTCAGACACTTCTACTTACACATGAGACTGTACTGAACATCAGAGTTATGATATTCTTTGCTGCCAAGCCTATAAGATGACTAAATGATGGGAAGAATATACAGTATTATTCTTTTTTTTTTTTTTGGTAGCTGTCTTAACTCTGTTATATTCTCTCCTAAAATGAAAGCTGTTTCTGAGCTCCTGTTTATAAAATTTGCCTGGTGCGTCTGTGTCCTAAGGGAACTCTTCCACCATTTTACTTTTCAGACAGCAAATTTTAAAACCATCTTGAGGTATTCTATTTCTCCTCCACAATTTTATCTCTAGGAACAAATGCCCATGGGTTTGTTTACCGGATAAATTTTATTCCAGCTGTGAGCTACTTACTCTAAACCTCCCAAGAATTGTTCTTCTTTACAAACTTTGTGTCTCTCACTCAGTTGATTTTTGCTTTCTATCTGTCATAGCCATCAGTGAGGTATTTGGTTTGAACAGATGTGAATCTTAGCTGTCTGTAAGAAAACATAATGTTTTTGACGTGGTTTCAATTGATGTATACCCCCTGCCTGAGTGTTCTGAACTTGAAGAGGCAAGAAGAGAATAAAAATTCACTTCTCTCCTTTGCTTAGGCATAAAAGGAACTTCCACATGTCTCCTCTTTGGGTGCTTACAAATTCACAGATTTCTTCGTAATTGATATTTTTACCCACAAATATCAGTTTGTGGATTTTTCTTTCCATATTTTAAGTTACTAGTCTGTTTTCTGCATACAGGTTTAGAGTAGGAAATGAGAGAGAAGACTGGAATTATATATATAATATATGTATGTCTATATATGTATATATAGACATATATATATTATATATATAAAACTACATTACAGTTAGCAGGAAGAGAAATGAGTATATTCCCCACTTTGCTTTACTTAGGGCTTTGGACATAGAAGGAGATGATTACTTCAAAATTAAATGATTACTTAAATTGTTAAAATTTGATAATTCAATGAGTGTTTTAACTAGGGTCTTATCTTTTATATTTAATCCAATAGTAGCTCTAGTACCTTAGAATAATGATGGAGATGATTTAGAGGAGGAAGGCCTCAAATTATTATGTGGTTAAGGTATCCTACTCAACCATTTCAGGTCACCTGTGTCAAGATATTTAAAAGAAAATTGATCATCTCTTTTGAATGACAAGATTAATGACTGCAGAAAATACTGTACTGGCTGAGAAATTGCAACCATTAAAACAAGAAATATTGAAAAGTGAAATGGCGCTTGTTTGACTAGATGATTTTTTTTAACTGGGTACTTGTGATTATTTTTATTAGTTTTAACTTTCATATAACCAGGGAAGCTTGGATAGAGGAAACAGAGCTCTAAAACTATTACAAGGAGGAAAAGAAGGTTATATTAAATAATAACTGCTAGTACCTAGCATAGTGCCTAGCACATTGTTGGTGCTTAATGAATGCTTGTTGAATAACAGGACTGACCAAATGAATGAAAAAGGAAACTGAGGCACAGAGAAACTAAATTACTTGCCATGGATTCCAGAGTCCATAGGTGTCTGAAAAGTCAAGTTTTCCTGATTTCTGGTACTGTATCCTACACATTTTTTCAGGAAACCCTAAAGATCATTTAGCAGTCCAACCTACTCATTTTACTGATGCAGAAATGGAGACAAAGAGAAAGAAAATGACTTCCATAAAGTTGCATAGGTAGCCGGTAGTAGTTTCAGAGTCAGAATCTATATCCAACTTTAATCCCCAAGTTCAAGCTCTTTCCAGTTCACCAGGGCAAACCCTTTCCCCCAACACCTACATCAGCCATCTTACCACTACCCAGTTCCCAATCAAGAAGAGAACGATAAAAGATTATTGCTTTTCCATGATCATAGCTCCCCATATTCTTCTACATTAATAAGTAAAATAACATTCAGGAGATATGAAAACAGGTAGTCATCTAGAAATGTATTATCAATAAATGATTTTCCAGCACCTACTTTGTAATTATAAAATTACTAGAGCAAAACCCCAACTTTTGAAGCAGTTTCCTACATAAATGTTTTCTCAGATAACTTCAATGACAAAATTATCTTGGTAGCATCTATGAAGTTTGATTGAGATGTCAGCCTGCTAGAGTTCTCCCTGTAAATTCAAATAAAACATGTCAAACATGATGACCATGCTCTGATGTTGAGTGGTAGGTCATCTGTTCTTTCAATATGGTGTCATTTTGATTTTGACCTTTGTGTTTTATCACCCTGGAGACTCATCATCTGGAAAAGTCAATATTTTTCAGCCTGATTCATAAGATGGGTGTTTCTCCAAGTACTGAAACCTTAGAGATCCAGGGTTACTTTATACAAGAAATTCAAAATCTTTTCTAAGCATCCAATTGTGTGCCAATGAAAACCCAGTGAAAATATAGGAGTAAGGTATCATGGACTATATTTTTTTAAAGTTAAACTAAAGCTTAAAAAGTTTCGATGGCTGATACAAATCATTGATCGATTACATAAATAAAGATAAATAGAGAAAACCTTTTGGCATTGAGGAATTTTGCAAGAGACGATGACAGACTCAGAGAAGACTGAAAACTCCACTTGGTTCTAGGTGGATCTGTCTGGCTCATAGGAAAATTTGATAAGGAGTATGGCTGGTTTTTCCTTGGAATATGACTTTTTTCAAAAACAATGAAAGGATCAAGGAAACACATCAACTAAATTGTGGACAGTTCTGCCATAATATCACAGATGCAATCTTAGATTCCATTGAAGGAAGAGAGATGTTACATAAACCCTTAGTGGGGGTTTGACCCAGAGGCAAAACATAAAATATAAACTCTCTCTTTGATTTCTAGTAGAGAGGCTAGAGAGAGTTATTGACTAAGACAAAATAATTACAGGTACAAAGTAATAATGATGATCATAACGCAAAATAAAAGAGCAAATACAAAGTAATTAAAGTTTAAGAAGATTTTATGATCACAGAATCATAGAATTTCAGAAATGAAATAGACCTCAGAAGATAATTAGTTTAATGGCTAACTACCCAAACATGAATCCCCTTTACCTAATTGCCAATGGATAGTAATCAGGTCTTTACCTGAAAGCTTCCAATGATAGGAAATGAACCTAAACCACCACCCAAAGAACCCATTTCATTTCTGGAAGGCTCTAATAATTAGAAAGGTTTTGTTTTGTTTTGTTTCACAGCAAGGCTATGGATATCTCTCTTCAATTTCTACCCACTGCTCCAATTTCTGCCCTCTGGAGAAAACAACAGCACAAATATAAACTCTCTTCCAAAGAAAGTCATTTAGGTACTAGAAGACAGCTTTCATGCCCCAGGTAATACTTCTTGCTCAAAATTAACCAAATTTAGTTCTTTCAGTTGATCCCTATATCTGGCACAACCTTCATTCCCATCACTGTTCAATCCAGGTCACTTTCCTCTGCATAGTACCTCATAGACAGATGTCCGTAATAAAATCTGATGCAAATACATATGATCTAATCAACACAGAGTAAAGTTATATTACTTGCCTCATACTGGAGTTCTCTCTCAGATTTTATTAATATTTGAGACTATCATAATTGCACATTTCATCATCTAGTTGCATCTCCACCATTTATACTAGAAAGTAGTTGTTTGAACCTACACACACATAGTTACATTTGTCTCTCTTAAATATCTTATTATTCTTGCCTCATTATAGTAACTACCAGGTTTCTGACTATTAGTCAATGTATTACATATCCTTCCTAGCTTTGTATTATCTTCAGCTTTAAGAAATACCTTCAGCTATAAGCTCTAGAGAACCTGGGCTGACAACATTCCCCTTATCTACTAGCCTAGGTCCCCATAAAAAAAAAAAAAAGGACCACATTTCAGTATGGTCAGACTTGTTCTTGATACAGTCATGCTGCCATGTTGGTTCTTAGTGATCTCTATTTTCTTTACAGATGCTTACAAATACTCTTTTTTAATAATATATTCTGGAATTACAGACAAACTCATTGGCCTATAGTTTGTAGACTATGCTCTCTTTTCAAAAACAAAGTTTTGACAACACTAGTCTTTCTTTCACTCATCTGTTAGAGTGCTTTCTATTTTCCTTGTTCATTGAAAGGTCATTGACCTTTCAGATGCGAATTCTGACAGTTCTTTCAGCGTGCTCAGTTATATTTCATCCTGATTAGGTGACTTAAACTCACTGACAAAAGATATCTCCTTAGGCACCTTGAATTTAAACTCACTTTCACAATGTTTTATTTGTTTATTTCATCCCATTAAAATCACATCGAGTTTTTTTTGGGAAAGAAAAATATAATACAATTTTTAGATTGTTGGTGTCAAGAGTCAGGAGTGATGCTCACTCTAGATCAGGTTTTCTTAACCTGAGATTCAGGGAACATTCTTCATGCACACACACATACACACACACACACACACACACACATATATAATATTATATAATATAATGCATTATATATTAATATATATATATGTTTCTTTTGTAGTTTTTAAGCATTTAAAAACACTTCTGAGAACAGGTTTCAACTGACTGCCAAATAGGTACCTGACTCAAAAATCATTAAAAACTCTTGATATAAATTTAATATTGTTACACCAGACTGTCCAAATGTATTTCAAGCCACTTCTCAATATTTACTCTTTATTCCCAGAAATTTTGTCTTCAAATCTTTGTCTCACCATTATAACATGCATTTTTTTTCTGTCTCTGATAGGCTTTTGCTCCCTCATTATATTCCTCTCAGCTAGAAGACAAATCAGTTTAAATTCTAGGATAAAGGAAGAAAGCGGTTAACCTGCCCCACAGCATAAGAAAGTAGCCAATGATAGCTAAATTTTGGCTTAACAAAATCTCATGTGAGTCAGGGAGGCAATCTAGACAAAGATATGGAAAAGTAGGATAGTTCTGGATGCAAGAATGGGCCAAGTAGATGATTGTGCCAATACCAGGTTTTCTAGCCAAATTCGAGAAGTACAGGACAAGGGGGTGGCAGATACAAAAGAAAAGACAACAAATGGAGTCTAATACAAAATTCTGAGTCGATGATTAAATCGAATCACATACGTAAAACGCAAAGTGCTATGTAAATGTTAGCTATTATTAACTGATGAAAGAGATGGGTTTGAGCTGAGCAGAACAGACAAAAAGGAAAACCAGGAACCAATGGTCATCAAGTTCAAAATCTTAGCAAGACTAGTCAGAAATTTTAAGAATGGTTTCCTTTTACGACTATTGCAAAGTCATGAAAGGTTCTGGTTTACATAGGCCCCAAATATTGACACATAAAGGCAAAATGCCACACTGAAGGAGAAGTTTAGACAGATAACCAAGGAAAACAGTACATAATTAGTACAGGAAGTGTCCTTTGCATCACTTCTCTCCAGTTCAGGAGATTGTCATGAAGAACAACTTTCTTCTACAATTGTCTAAAGATCTGGGGCTTCCTTAGGGAGTATAGTATATGGAGATAGATAGATGACAGTCCCTTGTCCTCTGTCCTTAGCAGACTTCCTGTGGAGTACTTTGTTCAGCTTTGACTGTGATTTAGAAACTAAATTGAGAAAGAGGAGAGAAGGGCAACAGGATTGTGAAGAACTTTGAGTCCTATAGATACACATACAAATATACACATGTGTATACACACACACATATATACACACATACATATATTTATGTATATCTATAAGACTCGAAGCCTGATACATGTATATGTATATATACATATAACCAAAGTAGCAGATGGAAATTGAATTTAAACTTAAGAGGATCTGTTGTGAGTCAGTGAGGTGAGCTAGATGGTGGTACAGACAGCCAGCAAAGATTGGACCCAAGAGGGAGACAAAATTACTACTTTCTGTCAATACCTGTTTTGTTAGCCAAATGAGAGAAATAGGGGGCAACTGGGGTGTCAGATACAAGATATCTATATATACCTATAAAGACAAATATATGAATTTCTATACATACGTTTGTATGTGCATAGATGTATACATATATGTGTGTATAGGACTCTTGGCCATGTGTGTATGTTGAGGGAGAGATACGGAGAGAAAGAGGAAGAGAGACAACAGACAGATGATAGACAGAGAGAAGGAAGGATGGAGTGGGAAAGAGTGAAAGATGGAGTGAGAGAGAGAGAGAAAGAGAAATAGATTAGTTGAAATACTGTGAAGAAATGGGCATATTTAGCTGGAGGGGAAAAAGGACTCAGGGGCCACATAGCTGTCTTCAAATATCTGAAGGGCAATTATGTGGTAAAAGGATTAGAACTATTCTCTTTACAGCTAGAGGGCAGAATAAGGAGCAATAGGAGAATATTGGAAAGAGGCAAACATGTGCTTGATGTTAGAAAGTACTTCTTAACAATTAAAGCTGTCCAAAAATGTAGTAGGTTTCCATGACAAGTGGTTCATTCTTATGTCTTGGAGGATTTTAAGCATGGATTTTTGTTGGTCAGTTGTTTCAGTCTTACCCTACTCTTTGAGACTCCATTTGGGGTTTTCTTGGCAAGGATACTGGAGTGGTTTGCCACTTCTTTCTCCAGCTTATTTTACAGATGAGGAACTGAGGCAAACAGAGTTAAGTGCCTTGCCCAGGGTCACACAGCCAGCAAGTGTCTGAGGCCAGATTTGAACTCAGGAAGAGGAACCTTCCTGATTCCAGGCCCTGACACCCTATCCACTGAGCCACCTAGCTACCCAAGCAGGTACTAGATGACCACTTTTTAGGTATATTATATTGGGTATCCGCTTATGCTTCCCTGGTGTTCCTAGCTGCTAGTGTCCCTCCTTCAATGAAATTACTTTATACATCTATTTCTATGTATACAGATTGCTGCCCTCCTTACAATGTCAGCTCTCTGAGGGCAGGGACTATTTCAAACTGTCTTTGAGTCCCTAGTTCCTAACATAGAGGTTGTGCTTAGTAGATATTTAGAAATTCTTATTATTTAAGAAATCGATAAATCAAACTTAGTTTAACTATATGTATTATTTGAGAGGCAACTTTATTCTGATAACTTTTAGCCCAGCAAAAATGCATGAGTCCTTATCCTTCCTAATGTAGCAGCATGAAATAGAGTGCCATTGGTGGACTCTCACCAAGGAGAATATAGTCTTTTTATCTAGGAAATAAGGAAATTGGGGAAACTGGCTTTTATATCCTGAAGGTTTAGGTTTTAGGGGAAGTTCAGGAAGGCGTTTTTTTTTATTTTACTAGAAAAAAGTAAGTATGACTTACTTTTTTTTAAGAGAAACAATATTCTGATGTCTGGAAGCATACTGAGTTGTAGGCACCATCGAGGTCAGTGAATATGAAATCGGACTTTCTGGTTCCTTTATGCATTGATAGGATTGAGATGACCATTTCAGGGCTTATTCTAACTATATCAGACTGTCCTGTCATGCCATATGTTTCACTTTTCTGTTCTTTGGATTAGAATATTTAAAGTATTTTTTTCAATTAAAATGGCTAGAAATGGAAAAATATTCATATAGCATCCAAGTGTGTGGCTTATGATGCTTAGGAATGGATTAGTTCAGCTTAAATGAAAGCAAACATAAGAAGAGGTAAAGGCAGACCAAAAGAACATATAAGAGGCTAAGGTTATTAAAGAAAACATCTTAAGGTAAACTAGATACCTTCTCTGGAATTAAAAACATTCAGATATGTTTACTACATACAGGCTCCGGACAAGTACCTGTATTAGGCACTGGGTGAGAGGCAATGAAAAGATGATAAGTGAGATGTGATCCTTGTTTTCAAAGCATTTACAATCTATTTAGTGGGATGGGAAATGAAGAATAACAAATACAGCATGGATTTAAGCAGGGGTGGGGAACCTGTGACCTCAAGGCTGAGTGTAGTCCTCTAGGTCTTCAACTATGGCCCTTTGACTGAATCCAAACAGTCAGAGGGCTGCACTTGAGGACCTAGAGGGCCACATGTGTCCTTGAGGCGATGGGTTCCCCACCCCTGGATTAGAATATGAGTAGTGCATTAGAAGTATACAGTGATGAGACAGTAAGTGATGAAAACAAATGAGATCGAGAGCATTTTTGGTTTCAGGGATGAGTTGTCATTTGAAACTTGTCTTGAATAATAATCATAATAAGTGAACTGCATATAGTTAATATTTTAGAGTTTTCAAAGCACTTTACAAACCATATCTTATTTGAGCCATTGCACCCTATGGCCTCACAGTCAAGAGACCTGGGTTCAATTCCCTCATCTGACATATACTTGCCATGTGATTCTGGGCAAGTGACTTGACTTCTCTGTAGTCAAGATAACCCTATTAGACCATAAGTTACAGAGAATATACTGATTTGCATTAATGTAAGTTTCTTATTAGAGTATCCCTAAACCCATAAAATCACAGGTTCAGTCTGTCATTCCCTTTGTTGTGTCCAACTCTTTCTCATACCATTTGAAGTTTTCTTGGCAAAGATACTGGTTTTCCATTTCCTTCTCCAGTTTATTTTACAGATGGGAAAACTGAAGCAAACAGGATTAAGTGACTTGCCTAGTGTCACATAGCTAGTAAGTGTCTGAGGTCGGATCTGAACTCAGATCCTCTGACTTCAGGCCTTTTGATGTATCCCCTCTGCCACCTAGCTGCCCTGTCATTCCCTATCCACCCCCCTAAAACAAGCAAACAAACAAAAAAGCCACCTGTGAAGTAGATAATACACATATCCTTATCCTGATTTCAGGTGAGGAAACTGTGGCTCAAAAAGTTTAAATAACTTGCCCATGGTTGTAGTTGAAAGTGAGATTTGAACCCAGGTCTTCCTGATTTTAAGGCCAACTTTCTTTTTGCCATAACAAATTGCCCTTATATGTAGGATGTAAACAGTGTGAAATGAGGAGGACGGGGAGCCAGGTCATTCTAGACAGAGGGAGCAGTGATATGAGCAAAACACAGAGAGAGAGGAGATCATGGAGCATGCACAGAGAGCACGCATTGCTTGAGGCATCATTGGTAGAGGGTATGTAATATAAAATAAGGCTGGAAAAGTAGGGTGCTGCCTGGAGGGTGGAGAACTTTGAATGTTAGGCTAAGGAGTCTATATCTTTTCCAGTGGAGAATTAGGAGCCACCACAGGAGTTTGATCATTACATTGATGTAATGTATTACATTACATCATCATATCTATATATACCTATAAAGACACACATATGAATTTCTATACTTACTTGTGTATATGCATCATACTGTGCATTAGCAAAATGCATTTGGACAGTTGCATCAAATATGAATTGAAAGAGAAAGAGGCTGAAGCCCAGGAGACCAGTTAAAAGACTATTCACTCTCCCAAGAGAGTCAATAAGGATATGAACTAGGTCATTGGAAGTGGAAATGGTCAAGAGGCAATGGATAGGAGCTTTTTGTAGATGTAGGGTTAATAAAACTTAGCAACTGATTGAATGTGAAAGGTAAAGAAGAGGGAGGGATCAAATTTAACTTCAAGGTTAGGAGGCAGTGATGCTACTGGAAGAGATGAGGAAGTCAGGAAAAAGAGACTTGTTTTTATGGAAATATAAAATATTAAAAAAAATTAAGCTTCAAGTGGTGGCAGACAGCCAGGTGGAATGGCCTAGTACTTAGAAACATGAGCCAGGAAATTGGTAGACAGGTCAGAAGACTGAATGTGAACAGACACTGATGTTAGGAATGCATTTTTATAGATCTCTAAGCCAAGCAGCAAAAGTTACTGTTTTCAGATTCCCAACCTTCCATCTATCATAGCTTTCTGAGGTTAGGGTTAATTCAGAAGGAACTTGGGATTATCTAAATCCTCTATGAAGTCCATATAGGTTCAGATAGGAGCAACGGGGAACAAACATGTATATGTAGCTTGTGTCCAATTTTATGGTCAGGACTTTATAGTCGGGGAATATAAATCTTCATAGTATTTCACATCCAGTTTGACTCCTATTTCTGCCAAGTTCAGAGGTATTACTCCTCTCTCACCCCTTCCTAAATTTCAGGTAGTGATAAACCCTCTTCTTTCTGACTTTATGGCTGCTTAGCCTAACTGGCCAACATTGGCATAATCTTGTATTTGCTCAATCTACATGGGGAGGGGAAGGCATAGGAACACCAACAAACAATCTTTAAGCCAGTGACTGCTCTCTTTGCTCTTCCATAAATATGTCACATTAAGCTCTAGGAATTTTCACTGGTTACCCCCCATGCCTGGAAATGCTTGCCCCACTAATCTCTGCCAATCCATTTCAATGGCTTCCTAAGTTTAAGTCCCAACTAAAATCTCATCTTCTACAGGAAGCTATTCCCAATCCTTCTTAATTCTAGTACCTTCCCTCTGTTAAATATTTCCTTCTTATTCTATAAGTAACTTTGTGTGTGTGTGTGTGTGTGTGTATTTGTCTTCTTCCTCATTGAATTATGAGCCTCCTGAGGGCAGGACCTATGTTCTGCCCCTTTCTGTATTCCCTGGTGCTTAGCATGGTGCTTGACACATAGTAGTCTTTCCATAAATACTTATTTATTGATTATTTCATACTTATCTTGTTTTTCTATGCAGTGTTTTCTCAGATGGGGTTCATTTTTCCAGAGTAGATTTATAGCGATAAAAGGACAATTATATGGATATTTGATTTCTCTTTATCTCATATTTATACCTGATAAACACCTTTTCAGATGTTGAGGAAAGAATTCTTATAATGCTTGATAAACTCCAGAAATTGAGGTCTCCAGCTTAAAAGCTGTCAAAGCTCTGGGTCATGTTGAGGAATTCAATGTTAGTCACCAAGAGATACTCCTTTTGAGTTTGAAGCAACTCGATAAATGACAGTGAATAGAAACATACTGTGTCCCTAACAATCTCTGTGACATAGATACATGATGCTATATGATTTTCTATTGTCCTATTTTTACCTAAGACTAAAGAATTTGATGAACTTAGAGGAATATGGAAAACAAGGCCTAAGACCATAAGTTCAAGACTCTATTTAAAGATACCTTAGGGATGATCTAGTAGAAAGGTTGTTAACCTGAAGTGTGTAAAATTATTTAAAAATATTTTGATAACTGTATTTCAATATAATTATTTTCCTTTGTAGTACTATGAATTTTATTTTAGGCTTTTAAATACATTATTATGAGAGCAGATCCTTGGGCTTTATCAGACTACCACATGGGCCCATCACTAAATAAAATGACTTGGTCAAGCCATTAATTTTACAGATAAGGAAACTGATATCTAGAAAGGGGAAATGACTTACCTAAAAGAGTAGTTTTCATCAGCACATCACATTTCATAAATAGAACCCACAGTCTGTTGAAAATAATGATCCTTATATTGCATACTTGACACCTAGAAACTTGACCTGAGCCTCCCTATTGAGACTTGGCTGAAAATATAGCGGTAATGAGATGGCTCAGTGAAGAGGGCTTTAGACTTCGAGTCAGCTTCAGATAATTAGAGGTATGTGATCCTGAACATGGCATTTGACCTTTCTTTGCCTCAGTTTCCTCATCTTTAAAATGGTAGTAACAACAGCAACGATACCTACCTTGTAATAACACCTACATCCCAGGGGTGTTGTAAAAATAAAGAGATAATAATTGTAAAGCAGTCTGCAAGCCTTAAAGCACCATATAAATGTTAGTTATAATTACTATCAATAATAAAATATACCAGAGAGACAGTAACATTTTAGCTTCTGCTCTTATTTTCTCATTAAATTGTGTTCATATTTGCTATTCTAGTTTTTCATAGGAAATCTGAAATTGGAGCATAGCTTCTGCCTCTATAATAGTGATCATGTTGCCTGTAGCATATAGAGTGCAGACAGTTCAGTGTCATATTACTAAGTTGCTCAATGATGAAAATATTCCTCCCAGTGTGACTTGACAATAGCAAAATCATTACATGCATCTACTCTACAGCTATTCGGCATTAATTTTTAAGCTATATATCCTGAATGGTTAGCAAGAAAAAAAGGGGAAAAAATCGAACCATCTCTGGGAAATGCTGCCATTGGCTAGTGTAGTGCAGGTTCTCGGCACCCTTAATTCCATGGCATTAATGCAGTGGTGGCATGAAGAGTCACAGTACCCAGAAGATGAGAGGTATGCTTGCCAATCCCCACCCCCACTGTATATTGCCATGGTTAGAACATAGCTAGAGTATCATGGGCAGCTCGATAGCATAGTGGATAGTGTGCCAGGCCTGGAGTCAGGAAGCCTCATCTTCCTGAGTTCAAATCCAATCTCAGACACTTGCTAACTATGCGTCCCTGGCCAAGTCACCTAACCCTGTTTGCCTCAGTTTCCTCATCTATAAAATGAGCTGGAGAAGGAAATGGAAAACCATTCCAGTATCTTTGCCAAGAAAACCCTAAATGAGGTCATGAAGAACAGGATACAACTGAAATGACTGAACAACAATAGAGTATCATCTCCATTTTTCACACCAGATATTAGGAAATATATTAATATAGCCTGAAGAATATCTGAGGGAGAGAGGCAACTAAGTAACTGGAGAATCTTATGATCACACAGTATAAATATTAATGGAAGGAACTAGAGGTGTTTAACTTGAAGGGACAGTTGGGAAGCACATGATAGATGTCACTGAGTATTTCAAAGGCAGTATTTTTGTGGAAGATAGATTAGATTTTTTTCTGGTTGAACCCACAAGGCAAAAACTAGGAGGAATGGGGATGGAGGTGGGGAGGGCAGTTGCAGAAAAACAGACATGGGCTTAATGTAAATGTAGCATTAATGTTATAATAATGTTATAAGGCAGCTAGGTGATACAGTGGTTAGAGCACAGGATCTGGAGTGAGGAAGACCTGATTTCAAATACTGCCTTAGATTCTCACTAGCTGTGTGATACTGGGCAAGTGACTTAAACTCTGCCTCAGTTTATTCATCTGTAAAACGGGAATAACAATAATAATCCCTACCTTCCAAGGTTGAGGTGAGGATCAAATAATATAATATTTGTAAAGCACATATCACAGTGACAGGCATGTAATAGACACTATATAAATGTTAGTTATTATTATTATTATAAATACTTAAGTGGTTATGGAAGAAAAATTCTTCTTAGGGCATGTGTGTAAGGAGGGGGGAAGGTCTTCCTTGGAAGAGTAATCATGAAGAATAGAAGGGGAAGTATAAAATGTTAATGATGAGGGATACAAGCTAGCAGCAGCAGACAGAAGTATCAGCTGCTGGACAAGGGTGAGGAGTTCCAGAGCCAAGCCAGGCGATGCAGGACTATCCCCTAAAAATGACAGCACTGGAAATATGATTTTGTCTGGGATTGAGGACAAAGATGACAGATTCTGGTGGGGCGGGTGGTAAAGGACTCAGATGCCAGAAGGGAAGAGAGTGACAGAGAAGTAGGGGGCTCCTGACCTATTTCTGAGCCCACAATTCCCCTCAAATTCCTGGGATTTCTCTTATTGTTGTTTTCTTTTGCCAGGATGGGGAGTGACATTCTGGAAAAAAAGATTAATGATTTTTTTTTTCTCTTGCTAGTAGGACTTAGATGCAAGTCCCCTTTCTGTATTTTACATGTCTTATAATAAATTTATTTTATGTTTAAAGTGTTTTTTTGAGAACCTGTTAACTGTGGAAGAGTCTGGGTTGGGCTTAATATGAGTCAAATCAATTATAGATCCAGAGGTTGAGGATTACTTACAGATAAAAGTCCTGAGATTGTACCAGTCCATCTGTCAAGGAAAAGGGGACAAGATTTCCCTTAAGGAAAAACAAACAAACAAATAGACAAACAAATCTCAGACAAAGCTGTCCAAATACTGCCTTGGGAAATATTGGGTTCCTCTTCATAAGAGATCTTCAGCAAAGGTTAGATGACCACTGCCAGGAGTGCTATAGAGGAGATCCTTATTCAACCAGGGTTAAGGCTAGAAGAGAGTCTAAGAGGTCTCTTTTGTCTGAGATTTTGTGATTCTGTGATTCTATTCCTGGTATTATAGCAGAGACCGCCTCCCTAGAGGTTTTTTGAAAATTACTGGTTAAAAGCTATTAGATAAGGCCTGAGACAGGTCAGGCCACTTCGTGTTATCTACCTTTGCCTGGGGCACTGCTTTGGAGTGTTAGTGTTTTTATTTCCCAAGGGCTCTTTTTAGTGTTTTGTTTCTTTTGAGCTGCCTTTGTGATGTGCTGCATGGATTTCTAGGATGAGTTTTTGCTCATCTGAGCTGAGCTAATTTGTTTTGGAGTCTCTTAAGGACTGCCTTGACCCTGCCTTAATGCTGAAACCTCTCACAATGGCAACATTTGATTTTAGAATTTGGATTCAATTTTAACACATTGACTTTTTTTTCCTGATTCTTTCTACTTTTTCTCAATTATTTCTTTTGCACAGAACAAACAAACAAAAAACTTCTATGGCTAACTGAAAATCTCTCTCTCTCTCTCTCTGTCTCTTTGTCTCCAAATGCCATTTACTAGTCATCTCCCTTGGCCTCTTTAATTGTATCTTCTGGGCAGTGATTCTATTAAAGCTTTTTGTTTGTATAGGGCCCAAAGCTGGGCCAGCAAAGACTTCTGGAAGTCAAGTCATTTATTTCCTGTTAGGTCCTTCTAACCTAGCTCTCTTGCTCTTTCCCACTAAATGAACACAGAGGAAGTGCCGGTTTCCCAGACTGACATACTGTAGATCCTAAGGGAAATTGCCCATTCTGTATACAATATGGATCTACATACAGAGTTGGAAGGGACCTTAGAAATCTTCTATTCCAACCACCTCATTTTGCAGGTGAGGAAACTGAAGCTCAGAGAGGTTAATTGCTTGCCCAAGGTCACATTGGCAGTACATATAGCAGGGAGTTGAACCTACATCGTTAGCCTGCAAACCAGAGATTCTTTCTGCTACATCATGTTGTTTCTTCTGCAAGGATGTTACAGTCAACTGAATGTGAGTTCCCACGAGGCAGAAATTACATGGATCCCGCTTTCTTGATTTCAGGGGGTACTTCTGGAGATAAGATTATCAAAGAATCTAAGCTTTTTAGAAGGTGAGTATCTTCACACTCATACATAGTGAAGAGAGAAGAAACAAGAGAATAGTTTCTACAATATCAACAAACATAACCTTGATGGAGTTACGAAATCTGACCAATGCAAGGATCAATCATGATTCCACTGATGCTAGCCATGTCCTGAGAAAGAGGTGATGGGTTAAAGGCATAGATGGAGACATAAAGATTTTGGATGTGACCAAGGAAAAACTTAGCTTGGCTTATTGGTATATTTGTATATATTTGTTACAATAGTACTGTTTTTCTTTTCATTGAGGAAGAGCAGGCAGGAGGGATAGAAAATTATTTTTGTCATTTGAAAAATAATATATGGATTTTTTAAATGTGTCTCATTTGAGAAGTCAACAGGCTTTAATCTGTGATCAATTTGATCTTAGCTTTCTCCAATAAAGTTCATCATCTGTGAATTCAAGAATATGTCAGTGGATCTAGGCCAACCTTACATGTAGGCAGATTAGTCACCTCCCTAAGGCTCTGAAAAACTCCCATAGCACAAAAATATCTCTCCCACTAGGCTCTTGCTGGTGCCTTAAATTCTATAATTAGAGATTAATTAAAACAAAATTGCATTAAAAAGGAGATATGAAAGCACTTTGAAAGTGCTTAAGACAAGATTTGATGAAAGTAAATGGAAAGCACTTTGAAAAACATTAAGTGTTATAGAACAATGCAAGGTAGAGGCAAATAGGCCAGAGTATATTTTAAAGATCACTTGGCCAACAGGAGCACTAAAGACGCCATTAGGAAAGAAGAGGACCAGGCATAGAATGATAATGAGCAATGGATAGCACAGGAGCTCCATTGCTTCAAGGGTAATAGTCTCCTTAACCTTGAAATGGGAATCCGATCCCTCAGGGTTGTTGGGAGGATCAAATGTGATGGTATTTGTAAAGCACTTAGCACAGTGCCTGGCACATGGTTGGTAAATAGTATATAAATATTTATTCCATTTCCACTTCCCTTTCCCTCTCTTCCACATGCAGACCATCTCCAAACCTAGAATCAGGACTGCTTCACAACTATTCCAGATAATTGTTCTTCTATTTTCATAAAAAAATCTCTTTATTTTTCAGCACTGCACTTAGAAATCCTGAACATTTGGAATTATTCTTGTGATTGGAAAAATGATCCTACAGCTCTATTCTTGTCACAGTGTTTACGGGTAATGAGGCAAAATAATGGTACTTTATAACTTCTTGATCATAAAATGAGGGGAATTACCTAATGGGTCCACCTTCATATTTTCCTAAGAGAGGAACAGGGTGTTGCCATGTTTTAGTACATGGCCGTGCCCCAAGGTGAAAGTGGATTTTCCATTGAAGAGACTTACACTAACAATCCTGAATCTTAATCATCCCTGTGAAAATCGGCCCTTACTCCTAGAGACACTAGATGCACATAGATGCAGTGGACACCAGAATAAATCATTTAATAATAGCAGCAGCACCAGCAGCAATAACAGCAACTGCAACAACAATAAATAATAATAATAATAATAATAATAATACATGGGATTTACAATGTTTTCAAGTTTAAAAATCATTTCACATGTTTCCCCTTTTAAGCATCACAACAATTCTGGAGGTAGATATGATTATTAGTACCATCTTGCAGATGAAGACACTGAGACTGAGAGAGGTTAAGTGACTTGCCCAGGGTCACACAGCTAGTTAAGTATCTGAGGAAACATTTATACTTAGATATTTCTGACTAAAAGGATGGCATGATACCTGGGTGCCTCAAAAACAGTTAACAATGTATTTTAATCAGTAGCTTCACATAAAGTTAGCCCTCATAATATTCTGGATGATGTTTAAGAAGAGTCAAAATCTACTTCATGCCATCTTGAATTGTTACAATTTAAAACATAATGTAAGTTGCATGTGGGATCTATATTATTTGCATGAACTTGGTTATTGTTTTTACAAAAGTTTGGGCCATGTGGAGAATGGCAATGATAAAAAAGAAGCATTTTTTAGAGACTAGCCCAGAGAAAAACTATGTGGCAAATATTTGGCTTCATTCTTTTTCACATTCTGTTAGATGAGGATGGAAAAAAAAAAAATTCTTCTGACTAGGTCCACTACATATTTATGTTACATAATATCAAGGTAATCATTTAATAATTCCCAAATTACTGCACCATCTTACTCACCATGGAAACTTTTGAAACTCTTTCATTACTCCTCAAATGTCCCCTGGATTCCTCTACCAACACCATCTGAAATGAAAACTTTGCCTTCTCTTTTACTGAAACAATTGAGGTCATTTGTAGAGACCTTCCTCTTCTCCTGTACTCATCCTTTTGTATCACTCAAATGAACATCCATCCAACAAAGGAGAAAATCAGATAGGTAGAAGAACCAGGAGAAATCAGTGTTTTGAAAACTTGCAGAGTTTGTGCAAAGGCTTTATTCATGAAGTAGGAAGATTTTTAAAAGGGTGATTAGATTTGGCCATTCAGAGGTCACTGGTAACTTTGCTGAGTGCAGTTTGAGTTTAATAATGAGATTAGCTTGCAAATTGTAGAGATTTAGGAAGAGAGTGAGAGGCAAGGAGATGGAGGCACTGACTGGAGACAGCTTTCTTAAGGAGGTTATCCTTGAAAGAGAAGAGAAGTAGATGCTAGCTGTTGGGAGTGTTTCCTAAGGTTCAATCCTGGGTCCTCTACTGTTCTCCCTCTATGTTATTTCACAACCCATGGGTTCTTCAAAATACAAATGATTCTTAGATATATTTGTCTAGCCCTAACCTCTTTCTTGATCTTCAGTCTCATATCTCTAACTGCCTATTGCACATCTTACACTGGGACTCCAATAGATACCTTAAACTCAATATGTCCAAAACTGAACTCATTTTCACCACCAGGCCCAACCATCCGTTTTTCCTAATTTCAGGTGCGAACGTCCTCCCAGTTACCAACATTGACAACAAAGATGTCTTCTTCAAATACTCATTCTACCCATCCCCATATCTTCTTTGTTGCCTATTCTTATTATCTCTGTAACATCTCTTATATATGCTCTCTTCACTCTTCAGACACTAACATTCTTGTACAGGCCCTTATCACTGCGCATCTGGATGATTGTAATAGCTTACTTATGAAAGTACTGCATGTAGTCCAAACATCAGAAGAATGCAGTCAATCATGTCTTAAATATTCCTTTTTTATGTATTTTATTTTCAATTTATGAAATAAAAACAAGCATTTCCATGACATAATAAAGTAAAAGTTATTCCTCATGAAACTGCAAATCTACTATGTATAACTTGCTGTTCCTTTTAAATATATAATAAAGTTACCATGTAAATTTATTTTTCCCCTTTTTTTCTTCCCTCTCTCCACCCCTGTATTAGAGATGGCTATCACTAGACACAGATATATATATATGTATACATATATGTATATGAATGTATGTGAATATATACATCTATATATAAAATCATTCTAGACATACTTTTATTTATCAGTTCTTTCTCTGGATACAGATAGTGTCTTCCTTCATATGTCCTTTATAGTTAATTTGATTTTTTGTAATAGACAAAATGACTTAGTTATTCAAACGTGTTCTTAAAACAATATTGCCATTCCTGTGTACAACATTTGCTTGGTTCTGATAACTTCACTCTTCATATTTAAATATTTCTTAAGGAATGACTATACATCAGCTACTGTGATCACCTCCTACACAAGGCTTTTTCTAATCCTCTTCGTGTTACTTTCCATAGACTTTGTACCACATATTTGTGTCCTTGATGCACACATGGAGTGTTTATAAGGGAGATAAAGTACATTAAAAAGAACAAAGATGTTCTCTCAACCACAAATCTCTCCCTACTCCATTTTCCACTAGAGTCAAATTTATCACCTAGAGTTCACGTCTGACCATATCACCACCAACCCTATTTAATTGACTCCAGTGGTTCCCTATTATATCCAGAGTCATTATAAAAATACTTTTTTGGCTTTTAAAGAATTTTGTAACCTGAACCCTATGTGGCTTTCCTGTCTTATTTCACCTTACTCCCCTCCACATATTCCTCAATCGAGTGATACTGACTTCTTTGATGTTTCTGATACGAGACACTCCATCTCCCAAATTTGGGCATTTTCATTAGCATTTCCGCCTACCTCCTCATCTCCACCTCCTGGCTTCCTTCAAGTTTCAGCTAAAGGCCTACCTTCTACAAGAAGCTTTTCCCAGAATTCCTTAATCTTAGTGCTTTCTTTTAGATATTATTTCCAATCTACCTTGTACTTATCTTGTACTTAATAAATATTTATTCACTTGAAATGACAGGAAATACCAAGTAGATGATGAATGTCTTCTATACACATTGCAACATGCATTTGGATGAACACCATACAGAGTTTGTCCAATATCATGTATTTCTGAAACAGACAGTATAGATGCACAAGGAAATCCATTTGAATATTTGAGGGTATATACTATGCACCCCTCAGAGGAATGAGAGCACTTTGATTAGGACTGTTTTGTTGTATTAACATCTTTTGCATCCAGCATAGTGCCTTGGAGGAATTCTCACTGAACTGTTCTTAACTGAATAATAAATATTTTCTGCTAATAACACTAACATTAAATATAATGCTTCCTATTTTCCAGGCACTGTACTAAGTGCTTTACAATTATTATCTCTTTTAATCCTCACCACAACCCTGGGAGATATTATCCCCATTATATAGACAAAGAAACTGAGGCAAGAATTTTAAGTGATTTGACCAATGTCATGCACAGCTTGTAAGTATTTAAGGTCAAATTTGACCTCAGGACCTCCTGATTCTAGAACCAGCACCCTATCCACTGGACCACCTACATGCTCAATTAAAGAGCTTACAATCTCTTTGTGAGACAACAAAGCCATTTGTATATTACCATGTATTCTATTTTGCAAATGTCAAATAATTGAAGCAGGCTTGAAGTACTGTCTTTAGATTACATTATCCTATGAGAAATAACTTAAGCTAGGTGATTAACCTGCCAGAATTATTTGTAGACAGTTGAGGAGAGTTGATTATTCCAGGAAAAGAAAAGAAATTTTTTGTAGGTCTGAACGTAAAACTATACTAGATATTGGCTATAGAAAGAACAGTTAAATAGCAGGAAAAGTGAAAGAGAGGTTTCTTTTCTTTTTCATGGTTTGGGAATAATAACTATAAAGTCAATGGGAACCAAGTCTGGCTAATTAGATGATCAGTCAATCCTAGTGAGAACATACTGGGTCAAGAAGGCAGATTGTTGATAAAATGGCTAGAATTCTGGACTTGTAGTCTGTTAGACCCGAGTTCAAACCCTGCATCAGACACTTATTGATTGCATAACTCTAAGTCATTTAACCTCTCATTCTCAGTTTTCATACCTGTAGAATGGAAATAATAGTATTACCTATCTGATGAGCTTTTTCTGGATCAAATAAGGTAAACATGTAAAATACTATATAAACCTTAGAGTACTATATAAATTCTAAGTGTTATTGTGAAGAATAAGGTATAATTTGAAATAGTGAAGATGACTTCTTTGTGTGATTCTGAAATTAAAATCAGGGCTCAAAGATGTCCAGAAATATTTGAGGAAAAAAGGCTACAATTTTCAGAAATACAAGTAGAGGGTTGAATTAAGGAAAATCATCTGATAGAGATTTCCCAAATTGGGATGGGCTGCCTTAATAGAAAATAATATTAGGTAGAGTTTCTCCTCATGGGAGGTCTTCAACTGAAAGTCCCAGAGCACTTGTCAGAGATTTTGTAGCGGGAATTAATTTTTTATGGCTGGATCAAGATTGGGTCATAGGAGCAAAGGTCTAGAGTAAGAAGACATCAGAAAGCATCAAGTCTGATAGCATTATTTTACATTTGAAGAAACTGAGGCCCAAGGAGATTAAGTGATTTGCCCAAGTTCACACAGACTAAGCTTTAAAGCCAGAATTTGGACATATGTATTCTGACTGCTAAGCCAATTTTTTTCTGTTATACCATGCAATGTCTCTATAGATTCCTTTCACCATATACATTTTGTGAATTAAATAGGTTTACAATGGACTGAAGTCACTGGAGAAAATTTTATGAAAAGAGTGAGAATGGAATTTACTTTTATGAATGCTTAAAATGTCTTTTAGTACTGGTAAGGGGTGATGAGAAGGGCATTATTTTTAGAAAAGCCTGAATGCTAAGAAGGAGACAGGTTTTCCTATGGGTTGTGGTTACCTAGTGAACAGAATACATGATTTGCACCCCCAAACCCAACAAATAAAGAATAAAGAATTGCAGCTAAAATTGTGATACAAGCCTTTTCCACTCAATGCCTTCGAAGTCATTTGGGGATAAAGCACAGTTTTAATATTTATGATGCAGCCTGTGTTAAAAAATATTGAGAAAATTAGGATGATAAAAATACCCGACACCTAAAATGGCTACTGGAATTAAATCTTAAATTTATAAGGCTGAGCTTTAGTCACAGCTCAAGAACTCATTATAAGCCAATAAAGTTTAAATGATTAAATCAGTAACTCGTAATTTAGAGGAGGTGGCTGATGCCTAAGATTGCTGTGGCCAGTGAGCTAAACCAAGCTCCTGCCCTGGGAGACCTAGTCCCTGCTCATCAAGCTCAACTCCTTTCTTCCTTCCTAAATTGTGGCATGGATAGCAATTCATGAAATGAAGTGCCCAAGTTGGTAAGGAATATGGAGGTACCTTGGGAAGATGAAAATAATGAGTAAACATTAAATTCATAAGGAAAAACAGTGGTAGAACAAAAATGGGTCAATGAGTCACAATTTCCATAGGGTACCAATCATCCAAATTTTATCATTTTTACAAATAGCCTCAGATTCCCCAGTGGCTACTAAATTTAAAGGGAAAAAATCATGTCCATTGAGCAGTTGGGGAGGAGGCCTTATAAATATTTATCTTCATTTTAGGAATATGTCCATCTGGATATAAACCAAGGAATTAAAATGCAAATGAGCTATAAATGTTTTTATTCCTCTATGTTGATGTCCAGCACTTAGGATGTTGCCTGGCACATAGCAGGAACTTAATACATATTTTTTGAATTAAATTGAATTGTATAAAATTTGGTCCTAGAAGTGAAGGCTTAGAACTTTCCTAAGAAAAACAGTCTATGAAAATACTTGATGAGAGGTTAAGTGATCCTGTCCACCTGGCTAGACTGGTAATGCCAAGAAGCAGAGTTGTGAAACACATAAAAATTTTAGATTTCATAGTGGTTTAGGAGGGTAGTAGAAGGAAGAGAATCCTAGGGTCCCACTCAGGATCAAGAAGAGAGGCCTTCATTGGAGGACAACCATGTAATGGAGTCAAAGGTGAAAACCATACACTATCAGACTTGGTTTATACATTGATTAATTTTGCTGAAATGCTTTCTCTCTCTCTGTCTCTCTCTCTGTCTGTCTCTCTGTCTCTGTCTCTGTCTATCTGTCTGTCTGTCTCCCTCTCTCTCTCTCCTTTGCTACAAGAAATAGTTTTCTAGGTATTGAAGGGAAGGATCAATTTTGAAATGACGGCATTCTAAAATATGAAACTTATAATGAACAAAATACTGAGTACTTATATGGAAGAAACACAAGTGAATTTCTGTGGTCTGAATGAAGAGCACATTTCAAGGAGTCAGTGAAGTCAAGTCAAAAAAGCACTAGTTATGGAATCTGAGGACCTTGATTAAAATTCTACCTCTAACATTCCTTGTGACGTTGCGCAACTCATTTAACCTCCATGAACCTCCACTGCCTTACCTCTAAAATGAAGGAGCTGGACTAGATGACCTCTGAGGCCACTTCTGCCACTAGAGTTGCAATTCTAGAAGAAGCAAGAGAAAGATTAGTAGTTGCAATTAAGATGGCTACCAAAAGGAATTCCCTCCTGAAGCTAAGGGATTGGGACTGAGTGCTAGAAAGATCCATATTTTAGTCATCATTATCTTCCTCGGTGCCTAGCATGATTCCTTACACATAGTAGGTGCTTAAATATTTTTGAAGGAATAATTGACTAGAGAAGACTATCCTCATGCCCAATTTTAGAGATGAAATATCTAAGGTTGAGAGAGGTTAACTGACTTAGTCAAAAGTGGAAGCAAATGATACTGCTTTAGGGAATTTATGTTTTGGGGTTTCTCTGAAAGCCCCTCTGAAATAACACATTTGGGAAACATGCAGGAAACTTGGTTTGTGGCATTTGGGGTGAAATCCAGGCCTGCAGGTGACATGCGGTTATGGTAGCAATCATTATTGCTCCTGATGGTCTGATGTGGGTTACCATGTTTAAGGCCTAATGATCAATCTGTCTTTGATTCAGGTGTTAAGAAGTCCATCTGAGTAGGTTACCAAGGTTTATGGAACCCCTTGGACAGAACTTTGCACATAATAAATATTTATTGATTGAATTAAAATGTGAAAATTGCCTAATGGAATTCTTAAGAATTCCTGGGCAATCAAAGGACCAATATATACAAAAAATATTTGTGCCAGCTATTATTGAAGTG
The DNA here is from genome assembly GCF_900497805.2 of Vombatus ursinus. Taxonomy (NCBI): domain Eukaryota; kingdom Metazoa; phylum Chordata; class Mammalia; order Diprotodontia; family Vombatidae; genus Vombatus; species Vombatus ursinus. The sequence goes on from NW_020940527.1 coordinate 16,792,867, forward strand.
GCAAAGAGTTGGAAACTAAGGGGGAGTCCATACAATGTCTGAACAAATTACAGTGTGTGAATGTGTTAGAATACAATTATACTGTAAGAAATGATAAAAGGAACAGATTCAGAAAAACTTGGGAAAACGCATGAAATGATATCAAATGAAATGAGCAAAAAAAATAAGAAAAAGTATATTATTAAGGAATTGTAAAGACAAACAACTTTGAAAAACTTAATGACTAATCAATGGAGTGATGAACCATGATTTCATAAGACCAGTGATAGGACATGTTTCCCATCTCCTGAAGAGAGGTGGTTGACTAAGGGTGAAGAATGAGATTAATATTTGTTGGCACGAATTTGTTTTACTTGTTTCCACATATTTATTACAAAGGTTTTATTTTTCTTATTCTTTTCTTTTTTGTTATTTGGGCTGGGTCAGTGATAGAAAGAAAAATTGATTGGTTTCTCATTAAAAACTAAAATTAAAATCAAATACATTTAATAATAATAATAATGATAACAATAATAACAACAACAACAACAACAATAATAATAAAGACTATCTGGCCCTTCCAAAGGATCCCAGAATCCCACTATGGAGAGAGAGGCTCCACAGTTAGAGTTCCCATTCAACAGTCCCCTAATTCTTGGCATTCTTTCCTTTTCCTTAACTAGATCTCTTTTATGATTTCAATCTTGCCTTTGATTTCTGCCTTTCCTATTGGAATAAAACATCATTCATGAACACCAAAGGAAAAGTAAAATAACAGTTTATATTTTTGGTGGTCCTTTAACTTTCCTATTACCTTCCTATCCAGTATCCCTTTGCTTTACATTATCTTTACATTAACTAAGAATAGTTTATCTCACAACAGCTCCAAGAGAAAGGCAGAATAAATAATGTTATCCCCATTTAACAGATGTGGACAGTGAGACATTAAAAGCTAAATGATCTGTTCAGCTCATCAATGACTGAGTCTGAACTAGTATGTCAATTTCCAGATTCTCGGCCTTATCTAGTACTCACCTCAGTCTTTGCTGTTTCTCTATAGTGCTAAGCTTCTCTTCCTGCCCAATCAATTTCCATTTTAGCAATGCTTAACCTGGGAGCTCCCTCATTTTCTATTAGCCAGTCGAGGAAGGAGAGCCAAATAGTCTAAAATGGTATAGTCAAGCTTCTGAGCTGTTATGGAAATGTTAGTGTTGTCATCTCTCAACATTCTTCATTTCCTCAGATGAGATACAATCCTACTTGTTACTACATAGATGTTCACAAGGAACAAACATGTTTCACCTTAAAAAGAGTTTGGAATGGGTAGAAAAAAAAGGTTGTGGAGATAGAAATGAAAAATGTCTCTGACAAATGAATAACATCTGACTTAGATAAGACAGTAAAGGAATGGATAAGGTTAATAATAAAATTACATTCTCTTATCTTATGATGGGATGTCAATAACTGAAACTTCTCATCTGTAATCATCGCCAGCCCTCTGTAAAGGAATAAACATTTTTTTCTATCTATTTAGATGACTATCGAACCCTTTCAAGTTTAAGATTTAATGAATTTATTATACTGAAAGTACCTAATTAAGGTTTTTAATACTGGTTAAATGTGAATGCTGATTATGGCTGACATGAATTCCAAACTTGCCCTGAAGCCAAAGGACATGATTAATTCGAAGGAAACCAAATTTCAAAGCAATTTAGCAGTAGAATAGCAATGGTGATATTAAAAAGAGGTAAATCAAAATAGTCTAATGACTCAGTGACAAATGTCTTTATTTTTCTGTTTTCAGACTTTTTTTATTTTTTTTGTTTTGTGTTACCACTATTTAAGAAGTAGTTAGCACAATTGTTGGGGGATGGGAGATGGGAGTTGTATAACATCTGTATCAATTACCACTACGAGAAGAAAAAGTACGATAGTAGGTCATAGTCTGACAGCATTTCAGCGTGCAATTCTGGCAGTGTGTGTGTGTGTGTTTGTATGTGATTATGATTTTAGCCAGGATATTAAGGAAGAAGAAACAATTCTATGGTTTTTCAGAAGTACTCAAAGTAAGTGTCTTGGCCAGGGGAAGGATGTAACTGCAGTATTTATGCTGTGTGAGAAGTTTTACATATAAGCACATGTCTCTTTTGTGGCAGCTAGGTGGTGGAGTGGATAGAGTGCTGGCCCTGGGTTCAAGAAGACTCATTTTCTCAAGTTCAAATCTGGCCTCAGACACTTACTAGCTATGGGACCCTCGGCAAGTCCTTTAATCCTGTTTGCCTAAGTTTTCTTATCCTCTGTAAAATGAGCTGGAGAAGATAATGACAAACCCCTCCAATATCTTTGCTGAGAAAACCCCAAATGGGGATATGGAGAGTCCAGACACAACTGAAACTACTGAACAACAACACTCTTCTTTCCCAGTGAACTAACCAATAGGATAGTTGCATTGGAGAAAGGTCTGTCTGTGTAGCTTCCTCAAGTATCTTTTGTGCTACCCCTAATGGTATAGGGTCAATTTTCCTGTAGGGACTGAGTTTGTGATGAACTGGCCTTTCAGAGACCACCCCATGAATGTTTTCTGAAATGAAAGTTATCAACTTAGTAGGATATTTGAAAGCCAAAATGTAATGAGGGAAGGGGGGAAAGTATTTAAGATTTTATAATAGATTTTCCTAGTTTCCCAGAAGAATCATGCAATTCTGGCAGCGTGTGTGTGTGTGTGTGTGTGTGTGTGTGTGTGTGTGTGTGTAAAAGGTATAGATATGGAGAGCAGAGTAAAGGTTGGAAGAGGCTGTGATAAGAGATTTTGTTCTCACAGAGTAGTTCATTCTTTGCATAAGACACCTTGCCTCAAGGCCAGAGAAAAAGGGATGGTTGTATTAGCAGTCATTTCATGTCCTGACTTAATTATCCTGAATAGCCCAGACAGTCAGTTATCACAAATGCAGGTTTAATAAGGGAAGACTAGTCTGAAAGAGGGAACACTTTGGGGCTAGAAATTTTCAAAAAGAAATTCAATGCCATTACTTCCAAATACACTGAATAGTTAGAAGTAATAGACTTTCCTTGTATTTATTCTTAAGATAACTGCTTTAACAATTTATAAATTAACACATTGCTTTTTGGAGGGTGGGCTATAAAATGATATGTCTAGGGTTCTTGGAAATAGTTGGTTGACAAGTAATTTATATGTTACCTTTAAATTTATATTTGTATTTAATTTGTAAACACTTCAAAATCATTTTGTAAACCTTAAAATGTGCTGTGTGAGTTATCATTTACTCAGCAAATTCTAATTAAAACAGATAAACTTTCTTTTCAGCTTTAGAATAAGTTTTAAAGTTGCATTGAATATTTTTACATCATAAATATTCATCAATATCGTTTCTATTAACCCCAACTCCAGTCCTCCAAACCTTGTAACTGCCCCTCCTCACCCCAAAGAAAAAGAGTTAAACCAAATGACAAAGGGGTTAATTGAGATAATAGGAAACATCTTAACTAAGAGGAAAGAACTATGTTTCATCATCCATGCTTTCAGTCAAATATTAGTCATTGCTTTAATCTGATATAAACCACCTTTCAACATTATTTTCATTTAAATTTTTGTAGTTTTGTGTTATGTTATTCTTTAGACTTTGCTTTCTTCATATTGCACCAATTCATACAAGCGTTTCCATTGTTTTGTTTTATTTTCCCCTCTGAATTCCTCTTTTGTGTTGCATCCTTTTTTTTTTTTTTTTTTGGTGAGGCAATCGGGGTTGAGTGACTTGCCCCGGGCCACACAGTTAGTAAGTGTCACATGCCTGAGACTGAATTTGAATTCATGTCCTCCTGACTTCAAGGCCAGAGCTCTATCCACTGCACCACCTAGCTGCCCCATTGTGTTGTATTCTTGTGGCATCATAATATTCCATTGCACTCCTATAATAGAATTTGTTCAGCCATTTCTTGATCAATGGACATTTATTTTCTTTCCAGGATTTATCATGTATACACACACACACACACACACACACACACACACATATATACACACACTTAGAATCCATAGATTAATAGAATCTCAGGCTCAGAAGGGACTATGGCCATCCTTCTCTGAGAGATAATCCCCTTAACAATAGGGAATTGTAGATAAGTGGCTCTTCAGCCAACTTCTGGAGACAAGCTATTCCTTTTTTTTTCTTTGATATGTCTAATGGTTATAGAATTCTTCATTATAATGAGTAAAAATCTGCTTTCCTCTTACTTCCACCCACAAGCCCTAGCTCTGCTAAGCTGTATACCAAGATGGGCTCAACATCGTACTCTAAGTTCTAAACTGCTTTAGCCAACTTTGTCTAGAACTCTTCTCTGGGGCAAGTCATGCTTATAGGAGTCATGGTTGTAACCATTTCTGAGGCTTACTTCTCTTCTATGGAGTCAGGTTAAAACCTATAGAAGTCTGTTAAAATCAATGAGCCAAACTCTTCCCAGTTTAATGAAAGTGGAACAGATCATACATGTCTCTAAATACTCAAAGAAGCCCCAGAATATGCTTTAGCCCCCTAAATACAGCAGAGCTCAGAATACCTAAATGATAACATGAGAGTAGGTCTTGAATGAATGTGTATGAGGTGGGGTAGGTGTCAAAAATGTTTTGCAGGATACAGATTTTTTTAGAGGCCTAGAAAATATCATAAAACCCAATGCAGTTAATGCTAAGTCAGGAATCTTGAAAGTTTAGGAGTTGAAAACTCACCCTTAGATTTATTTTAATGTAGTTTGCTTTTTGCTTATAATTTATTAGTGGGGAAAAAAGGTACTTGGGAAGCCAGTACATGTCAGACATACTGATGAGAAGAGCTTGGGCTTTTAATACTTTTCCTAACAAAATTTTGTTTTATGACATTCACTTATCTATAGTCTGCCAGAGCTGTACTGTTTGGATTGGGAGGGAAGGAGATAAGGAATTATTATAGAGGAGGGTTTGAATTGGGGTGGGGAATACAGCATGGGCAGAAGGAAAGAGGATATTACAGGCTGAGAATAAATGTGTTTATGAATTTAAATTGTTATTTTTCTCAAATACCAAATTTTATGGATATTGTACCTCTAAAAACACTTTGCAAGGAAATATCAAATATCATTCTAAGCTTCAGCATTTTATTATGAGGTAATTATCTCTTTTACTTTTCTAAATATTTAAAATCATGCCCTTTACCACTGACTCTAAGGAACATAAAAATGAGAAACCGTAGCCTACGTGACACATGGCAAACCTCAGATAAAGCTACAGTACTACTTTTTGACTGCCCCCAGATTCCTGCTATACCCTGGATCGTTAAGCAGAAGAGATGCAGATTCTATTGCCGAGGCACGGCTTGAAAAAATGTAAGGTAGCCTGGATCTCATCAGAGGTAGATAAAGCAGTGATAAGGGGGTCAGCCTTCTATGCCTGCAATGAGTTTTATCATTAAATGAATCAGCGCACAGAATCACAAAAATCACAGAATTTCATAGTCAGCACCCCTCTGGCCATCTATACAATCCATACCAGATAAAGAACTGCCTCTGAAATATCTCTCAGTCAATCAAAAAACATTACTTAAGTATTTACTATGCCAGACACTGTGATTAGCACTAAAAAAAGGCAAAACAGTCCTTGCTCTCAAGAAGCGTACAGTCTAAGGGGGAAGAGATGCTAAAAAACATCAAAACAAAAGCATCAAAGCATGCAAGGCAAGCTATATGCAGGATAAATAGAGAATAATTAACCAGAGGGAAGGCACTAGAATTAAGAGAGGTTGAAGAAAGCTTCTGGTAAAAGATGGGATCATAGATTTAATGTTGGAAAGGTACCTTATGAGTCAACTAATACAAACTCCTCATGGAAAAAAAAAATCAGACAATTAATGCAACTCAATTCAACACACGTATTAAATTCCTTTTATGTTCAGAGTATGGTGTGAGGCTATTCAAAGTAAACAAAAAGCACAATCTCTACCCAAGGATTTGTAATAAATATTACAAAGGGGGTGTAACAGAGAAGTGAGTGCAAAATACTTCAAGGATGGAGACATTTTCACAGCAGGAAAGAGGGAGATAATTTAAGTGATTCCTGCACTGAGACATTAAGGAAGCTAGGAATTCTAGAAGGTAGAGATGAACAGGGACTGAATTCCATGGATGCCATGATCAAGAAATCAATCAACAAGTATTTTCAATACCTATTATGATCTAATCACTCTGCTGGACTCTGGAGATACAAAAACAAAGATACCTGCCCTCAAGGAGATTATATTCCATAAATGGAAAACACATGAAAAGACTATCTAGACCAGGGATTACTGTTTTCAATATGAGTCCCCTCTTTATGTTTAAAAATGCCACAGGCCATATAATTGCACAGTTGATATTTATTTATAGATGAAAATATATGATGATATTTCCCTTTATGTATATGGATTCACTAGTGCCTTATAAAAATTCCATGTCTATTCAAGGGTCTTTAGCCCATAGGCTCTTACTCAACAAGCTTTTGTTCATTGCTCACTCTGTGACTGTACTGGGCTAGTCTCTGTGGATACGAAAAAAAAAAAAAGAAATAGTGTCTTACATTCTACTGTAGATGGGGTTGGGGTTGGGGTTGGGGTGACATCACTGAACTAGCTAACAAATATTCTTGTATCCTTCACATAAGAATATAAACTACATTAAAAACTCTCCAGATAAAGAAGTACAGACAACAGAGATCAATTAAAAAAGTTTTTATGTGAAATGCTATTCTTCATATGTGGTATGGTTTGTTGTGCTTTGTGAATTTCTTTCTGAAATGTCAGTCAAGGTATTCACACTAGAAGGCAATAACTTCCTAAAATAGTTAACGACATAGACAACATTGGCTTTAAAACGTCAAACTAAACCAAAGGCTAAAATTAGATGATGACTATACACTGGTTTGATGAACAAATGATATTTACTCTCTTGAAACAATAGAAAAATTGTATTGGGATGACAGTGCTGGTGACTCCAGGACAGAAGCATTGGAATGGAAGGTTCAGGAATATCAGATGGGAATTTCCCTCAAAGGCTAATAGAAAACTCAGAAAATCAATGAAAAGATATAAGGGACAGTATATGAAGTGATTCTAAAATTATAAATTTTTTAAATGCCAAGCATTGATGAAGGCCTGGAAAGTCAATGATTCACTACCATTTGCAAAGATTTTGAGAAATGAGAATTAGATTATGTTAAAATTCTCAAATTAGCTTGAGTTTTTATTTAGTTAAAAATAACAGTGATATGGGCAGTTAGGCAATGAACTGACTCCAGACCTGAAGTCAGGAAGAACTAAGGTCAAATCCAGCCTCAAACACTTACTAGTTGTGTGACTCTGAGCAAATCACTTAACCTGTGAGCCTCAGTATCCTAGTCTGTAAAATGGGCTGGAGACAGAAATGGCAAACCACTTCAGTTTCCTTTCCAAGAAAACCCCAATGGGGTCATAAAGAATTAACCAACTGAAACAACTGAACAATAACAAATCTGTATTTTGAAGATATATCCCTCAATGGTTTCTTACAGATACTGAAATTCCAGCATTAGAATTTAATTCCTTTGTGTCAGATATTTCCCCCATGGGATTCTTGTTTTAAAATGCAAATATTCAATGCTTCAATCTCAGGTCTTTCATTGAAATGTTCTAATCTATAGCAGGCTCTTTGCACTGGGACCTCAAAGACAGAAAGGACTAGGCCAAATGGAGTGAAAAAGCATTTAAAAAAATATTCTAGTATTCCCACTAAAATAAGAATAACAAAATGGTGAACTAATTTGAGCTGCCATGCTCATTACCACTGAGATCTGAGGGCTCTATCGTTTCCCACTAGAAATTGGTGATAGCTTCTTAAATGAAGAACATTCTACAATGGAAGGTAGAGACTTTGAGTTTAGAAGGAAAGTTAAAATATCCTAGCTCATTCTGAATATTTAATTCTCTCCTCTGAAGGCTGGAGACTTGGTAACAGTGCTACTATATCCTTTGCTTTTTTTTTCCTCTCTTAGAATTCACAGCCGTATGAGGCCCCTGTGTCAAAGTTGTTCCAACATTTGTAAAAGAGAGAAACTTTAAGGGATAAGTTTAATTTATGCTTAGAGATAAGCAATTTTGACTTTATTTGATAGGTACTGGGCTGGTGGTTTTTGATTACCTGAGCCAGTAAGGCAAAAAAGCATTTCTTAAGCCCTACTATGTGCTGGCACTGCTCTAAGCACTGAGTTTACAAAGAAAGGCAAAAACATTATCCACACCCTTGAGGAACTCAGTGTCTAATGTCAGAGATAACATGCAAGCAAATAGGTACTAACAAGCTTTGTAATAAATCAATCAATTAACTTTCATTATAGGCCTTTGATGTGCCAGGCACTGCTAAGTGCTAGGGATACAAAAAGAGACAAAAGACAGTTCTTGCCTTCAAGGAATTTACAATCTAATGAGGGAGACAATATGCAAATAAATACATACAAATGAGATATATAAAGTGTAAATAAGTGATAATCAACAAAGGGAAGGCACTAGAATCAAGAGGGATTTGAAAAAGCTTCCTGTAGAAGGTAGGGTTTTAGTTGGGACTTGGAGGAAGTCAGGGAAGCCTGGAGATGAGGAAGGAGAGAATTTCAGGCATGGAAGAATAGCAAGAGAAAATGGCCAGAGTCAGGAGATGGTGTGTCTTGTTCCAGGATCAGCAAGGAAGCTGGTGTCATGTACCAAAGAGTATGTTGATGTAAGAAAAGTACGTGTAAGGTGTAAGATGACTGGAAAGGTAAGGGGGCAGGTTATGAAAGGCTTTGAAAAACGAACAGAGGATCTCTGACTTTGATCATGGAGATGAGTCATTGGAGTTTATTGAGTAGGGTGTTAAAAGGAAAATTTTTATTTAAGCTTTCACCCTGATTAGTGAGGCAAAACTCAGGAAAAAGAGAATTAAATTGAGTTTATTTAAAGTATGATAAGGTAGCAACACGTTGACAAGTTGATCACTAGTGATCAGCAAGAGGTTCAAGATGAAGCCAGCTTTTATGAATAATTTTTCTAATGAGATCAAAACAATTCAGATAAGTCCACATCAGCAAAAGACAGGCCATTGCGTCTCAGCTCCTCCCCAGTTGCCTGTATGTAATGTTTAACAGAAAGGGGATAACCTGGTATGAACTGATGGCAGTAATACAAAAGTTGCAGACCGGATGATAACCTCCATCAACAGAATCCCCCTCAACAGAGCCTCCCTTAACACTGATTTACAAGCTGGACTGGCAACAATGGCTGTGCTGAATCCGCATAACTTGCACTAGAGAGGTGATATTGTTGGACTTGAGTTTGAGGAAAATCACTTCAGTTGCTGAATAGAGGTTGAACTGGACTGGGGAGATGCCTGTGGGAAGCAGATCAACAAGCAGGCTATTGTAGTAGTGCAGGCTTGAGGAGATAAAGACCTGCACCATGATGGTGACAGTATCAGAAGAAATAAGGGGAGATATTCAAGAGATGTTGCAAAGAGGATAGGTCTTAACAATAGAATAGATGTGAAGGGTGGGAGGAGAAAGGACTGGGAGGATGTTGGGGCCCTTGTGGGGCAGCTAGGTGGTGCAGTAGATAGAGCACTGAGCCTAGAGTCAAAAAGACCTGAGTTCAAATCTGATCTCAGACACGTATTAGCTCTATGACTGTGGGCAAGTCACTTAACCCTGTTTGCCTCAGTCTCCTCATCTGTAAAATGAGCTGGAGAAGGAAAAGGCAAACCACTCTAGTATCTTTGCCAAGAAAATCCAAAAAAGATCATGAAGAGTAGGGCACGACTGAAATGACTAAAAAACCAAAGAAAGGGGAGGGTTAGTGGGAAAGAAAATTACATCAATTTTGGACATGATGAGTTTAAAATGTCTGCTAGATATCCATTTTGAGATGTCTGAAAGTGATTTGGAGATTTGTGATTCAGTTAGCAAGGAGATTAGGGTGAGATAGATAGATTTGAGAATCATCAATATAGAGATTGTAATTAAATTCATGGGAGCTCATGAAATCAAGTGAAGTAGTATAGAGAATGAAGAAAAAAGGTTCCAGGACATAGCCCTGTGGGGTACCCACCATTAATAGCCATGACTTAGATGAAAAACCAGAAAGGAGAGCTGAGAAGAAACAGTCAAATAGGTAGTAGTGGAACCAGGAAAGAAAAGCGTTCAGCTGGCCTAGATAAAAGACAGTATGAAAAAGAAAAGAATAATCAAAAGTGACAAACACTGCAAAGAGGTCAAGAAGGATAAGGATTGAATGTGTCAACTAAGAGATCGCTGCGGGGCAGCTAGGTGGTACAGTGGATAGAGCACCGGCCCTGGAGTCAGGAGTACCTGAGTTCAAATCCGGCCTCAGACACATAATACTTACTAGCTATGTGACCTTGGGCAAGTCATTTAACCTCATTGCCTATCCAAAAAAAAATTAAATTAAAAATTGAAAGAGAGAGAGAGATCACTGGTAACTTTGTAGAGCACAGTTTTGTTGAATGATGAGATCAGATGCTGAATTGTAGGGAGTTAAGAAAGTGAGAAGACAAGAAGTGAAGGCACCTATTGTAGATGGTCTTCTCAAGGGTTAAGTAAATAATATGATCAGAGCTGTACATTAAGAGCGTGTTCCTGAAATCATTGGTAGGATGGATAGAATTGGAAAGAAGTGAGAAAGATCTATTAAAAAATATTTCTATACTATATTACTTCTAATATAAAGGAAAGGATTGATAAGGACATGTAAAACCATTCATTCATTGATTTAATCTTTTTTTATGTGTGTGTATATATGTGTGTATGTATATATGTGTCACATTTATTTGCTTATAAATTTAATTTCTAATGTATTTTAAATTTATTAATTTAATTTAATTCCATTTAATTGTTTATTTGTATGTTTATATTCCGTGTTTTGCCTATTAAAAAAAAAAAAAAACAACTCTCCAGCTCTTATGTTGGAAGGTTGTTTTACGTTTTAACTTCCACTGGAACACTATAGATAGGGGCACCTCATTCTCACCCATGGACATGATATCACCAATACCTTGGAGCTGTGAAAAAGAAATAGCCCTAACTAAGATGTGAAATGGACCCATGTAGCCTATTGAAGAAGAATAAAAATTTCTAAGAAATGAGAAACATATTCATTGTTAGAAAGTAGCACATTGCACCACAAACTTCAAATATGGTGATAATTTCTATTTTATTCCTTTTTCAGGCAAAACTTTAGCATTAGCTGTAATTGGTGAGCTAAATGTGAATAACTCACTGTGACTATTTCATTCATTCAAGTATTTTAAATGACTTGCAGGGTAGTATGGTGGAGCTGTTGTATAAACTTTGGGATGTTTTTTTTGGTTTGTTTTTTTACATTTTTAGCTGAGAAGGACAATACACAGGATTTGTTGTTGGTATTATTCTTAATTATGTATAACAAATTTGTTCCATGGCCCATGCTTTGTAAATTTTAAAAGAATTTGAGGAAACCCAGATGTAAAATTGAAATAAGTGATACTATATTAATCCCAAAGAGACCCTCTAGGTGGGAGCAAACACAAGTCACAGAGTTTTAATTATTGAGAAGTCCCTGAGATATAAAACTAGTTCCCCACAAGTTCAGAAAAAAAAAAATTTGAGGGCTCTTTCTTTTTCACAGCTCCAAGGTATTGGTGATATCGTGTCTGTGGGTGAGAATGAGGTGCCCCTATCTATAGTGTTCCAGTGGAAGTTAAAACATAAAACAAAACTTGAAGTTAAAATAATAGTATGGCCTCAAGTTAAAACATAAAACAAAACTTGAGGTTAAAATAATAGTGTGGATAAAGATTTCTAACTCTTTCTCCTACGTCATCATCTGAGGGACTCATTGAGCAAAGTGAATGCTCTCTCCTATAAGCATCTGGTTCAGCTTTTTCAGCATTTGTTATGTAGGTCACTGCGCAAGATTCTCAATAAGTACTCCAAAATCCAGCTCAACTTGGCAGACATACAGAAAATATTATATGGGTTTAGTTTTCTCCAAGAAATGTACATAGACACCTTCCCTTCTTTGTTTTATCCATGACCCAGTTACTGCAAGTATTATGACCTTTAGCAACTGCATGAGTGAAGACAAGCATATTTGTCTATGATTGAGAAACTAGTCTTAGTTGAGGGTCCTAACACTTAAATAGCATCTCCCCCACCATGTACCATATCCCCCACTCTTACCATATCCTCCCTGCTCAGTATCCAATGAGATCCAGTGACAGTGGCCTCTTTGCCGTTCCATGAACAAGATACTTCCTTTCTTGGCTCTGCGTATTTTCTCTGATGATCCCCCATGTCTAGAATGTCCTTTTTCTTCATCTCTGGTTCTTGGCTTCCCTAGGTTCCTGAATCAAGCCCCAACTAAAATCTGACCTTCTACAGGAAACTTTTTTCAATCTCTCTTAATTTTAGTGCCTTTCCTCACTTAATTATCTCATAATTATACTCCATAAAGCATGTCTGCTCATTATATCCCCCATAAAATTGTGAGGTCTTTGAAGGCCCGAACTCTCTTTTACTTTTTTTTTTAACATCCTTAGATTTTAGCACAGTGTCTGGCACAGAATAGGAGCTTAATCAATGTTTATTGATTTATTGATTAACTGACAGACCCAGGTTCTACAAGGTCCAACTATTTTGAAAACAAAAAGACTAACAATAACAACAACAACAACAAAGAAGAGCTATACATACCAAACAACAATGAAACCAAGAAAGGATGTGCAATACACGAGTGATAACTTTAACTCTGCTGCGTCTTACTTCCTTATGCTGTTACTTCTACACAATCTTTTTTTTTTTACTTCTACACAACCTTAAAATAGACCTACTTCCCCATTTGTACTTTCCTTTGTCACGATTTGACCTACTTCACGATCACAAGCCATGCTCCCTCTGCATCAAGGCTGGAGATCTTATGCCTCTTTGATCCCCCTCTGGTGCTAAAGGTGGGTGGCCTGTCCTAAAAATGATGAGAGCTAAAATATGTAGAATGAAATGTAGTCCCCACTTTTTTAGATGGTAAAATGGGGGGGTTACTATGAGCAGGATATTCTACTAGGCATTGAATGAGATAAAAGACAAATCTAATATAGCCACTGCTCTCTCAAAGAGTTTGCAATTTAAATGGAGGAGATAAGACACATGACTTTATTCAACAATGTTTTTGTTTATTCAGTCATTTTTTAGTTGCATACAACTCTTTGTGACCTCATTTGGGGTTTTTGTGGCAAAGATGCAGGAGTAGTGTGCCATTTCCTTCTCCAGCTCATTTTACAGATTAGGAAACAGAGGCAAAGAGGATTATGTGACTTGCCCAGGGACTCACAGGTAGTAAGTTTCTTATAGCAGATTTGAACTCAGGAAGATGAGTCTTCCTGACTCCAGACCCAGCACTCTATCCACTATTTCACATAGCCACCTCCAATTCAAAAATACTTACTAAGTACTATACTATTAATTCATGAAGTCCTTCAAGTTTTTCTACATCTCTGCATAACAGTGTTGTGCTATACAGACTTAACTAATATTTGTTGTATTGACAAGTACTGTTAAAGAAACAAGGTTGAAATAAAACATGGTCTATAAGCTATTGGACATTATAGGACAAAAAAAGGACACCATGGATACAAGCAACCTTTTCCAAAAGGTGGGAAGGATCAGTCAGGGAAAAAACTATTCTAGATCTGTTTCTCATCCAAGAAGGTACCAATTTTTAGGATGGAACATATGAAAATAATACCACCATCTAATCTGTTACAGAGGAGAAGAAAATGGAGCATAGAATCACACACACTTGAGATTTGGGGAGATTTGGTTGGAATGGCTTCAGAGAAAAATAGATCAGTTACCATGAACAAAAGTTCTACTAGAGAGATCAGCCCAAGGGGTATGGGAAGCTCTGAAGAATAAAATTCTATTAAAACAAAGACAAATAATTCTGATGAAGAGGAAAGGGGTTGATTGTTTAAAGAGACAACTTTGCTGGATGAGGAATCCCTCAACCATCCTAAATTTTAAATAAACATATGTAGAAATGGAAACAAATACAGAGAAAAGAAAAGAAAATATAAAACTTGTATGATCCTTTAAGAATAATGTCAGAAATGCTAAAGCACAGAATATGCTGAAGCTGGCAAAGAAATCTAAGGAAAGTAATTTTCTTTCTTCATATGGAAAAAAGAAAAGGATGATCAAGGAAAGGATAAAACTGTTATGTGATGGAGGCGGAAAGGAAGTATTGCATAGAGGTTAGGGCTATAGGTTTAGAGTCAATAAAGACCTAGGTTCAAAGCCTGCATCAGTCACTTGCCAACTGGGTGACCCTGGACAAATCATTTAACCTCTCTGGTCTTCAGTTATCTCAGGGATAAAATAAAGAGGTTGCACTCAATGACCTCCTTTTAAGGTACTTCTCAGTTACAAGCCTATATATATCCGAAAAGGCAGAGTTGCTTAACTCATTTTTTTGCTTCTGTTTTCTCTTCCAAGGAGAATCTTCTTTGAACTTAGAAGGACAGTGTGGGGAGGGGAGAGAAAAAAGGAACTGATACCTAATATAAGTAGAGAAATAAAGATAAATAGATCATTTGGGAGCACCTAGAGATGTCTTTGATTATTTCTAGTCACAAGGCCCAGAATTCTGAAAGAACTGGAAGATCTGTGATTTTCCCAGTGGCAAAAATAATAGAGGAAGACTTCTGTAAAACACTGAGTGAGAGTTCCTGAATTAAGTTATACCTCATCATTTCAGAACAGCAAGATATATATGAAATAAAGTAAAGAATAACAACAAAGGGGAAAGAAAGGAAATCCCCACAAGGATAAATCCATAGAATAAAGCAGCAGAGAGAGACTGAGCAAATTGCAAAACAAAAGACATCATGATACAATGAAGAACAAAATGGATAAATGAAACCAAGGAGAAATCCATGTTAGAAAGGAGGCAAGGGAACATGAGGGTGTAATAACTATAACTAGATCCAAATAAATTGAGACAGAACAACTAGAAGAAGCCCCTATGGAGCTGAGAAGCTTAATAAAAATAATTTATGCAAGAAATAAGGAACAAAATTAGAGTCCTTAAAGAATATTTTGGAAAGGAGAAATAATGGCTTAATATAGAAAGTCAAAGATTGTCTATTACAATCTTGCAATAGACCCTCAAAGAAAGAAAGGTAGGAAGAATGAAAAATGCAGTGTTCAATGAAAGATGTTAGAACTAATATTAGGACAAAATCACAGGAAAACAAAATTTTGAGAACACTGTATTCTATGGATGAAGGGATAACATGGACTGAAAAAGTAAATACAAAAAAATGTACAGAGTAAATATAGAGTAAATTGAGAGTGTGAGCACTAATGCCTTGGTGAATCAAGAAAATCTCTCTTTAGAAGTTAGCACTTGAGCTGAGCCCTGAAAGGAGACAGAAGTCCCTTATAAAAAGCTGAGGCCAGTAGGGACAGAGTTCCAAAATGGGACAGTCTGTGCAAAGACTTGGAGATAAGAAATGGAATGCCAATTTGGATGAAATGTAGACTATGTGAGAAGCAAAAGGTCTGAAATATAGGTAAATGAAACTAGACTATAAAGGGATTCAAATGTCAAACAAAAGTTTGTATTTTATGCTAGAGGCAACTGGAGACCACTGGAGCTTCTAGAACACAGGAGTAATATAGTCAGGCCTGTTTTTTAGGATATAAGTCATGAACAAATCCATATAGCAGTAGTAAACTAAATAGATAAATCAATGGTTATGTGCTACAAGAAGGAGTAAAATTATGTATCTTTGAGAAGGCTCCCTTTATCTGACAGTCACTGAAGGAGTAATGAGAAAATATTTATGAGTGAAGCCCATGAAGGGGGATCCAATGATATTATCTTAGAGAAAGGATGGAGTAAGAGGAGTTGAAGTCTTATTTCTTGGAAAGGTGCAACTTAGCTGGAAAAAAAATGTCATTCTAAGAGTTCAAGTTAATGGAGGGTGAAAAGGCCAGATTCTGAGACAGGAGTTACATATTAATGATCACAGGTCTTTCATGGAAAAAAAATAAATTTAAAAGTTTGAACACTATACCGCAAGCCAAAATATAGGAAAACACACCAGTAGTATTGCAAAAAAAAATACAGATTGGTCGGAGCAACAAATTACCTATAGGAGCCTTTTCTTGAGTTCAAATTTGACCTCAGACACTTACTACCTGTGTGACCCAGGCCAAGTCACTTAAACCTGTTTGCCTCAGTTTCCTCATCTGTAAAATGAACTAGAGAGGAAATGGCAAACCACTCCAGTATCTCTGCCAAGAAAACCCCAAATGGGGTCATGGAGAGTCAGACACAACTGAAAAGTGACTGAACAAAAAATAAATGTTTGCTAAATTGAAATGATTTAAATTTAAATTAATATTTCAAAGCACCAATCATCAAAATGATGTAATATTTGTTTAAAAAGAGAAAAGTAGAACAGTGTAACAAAATATAATAAAAATAGGCACTTTATATATGTATGTACATATATATATGTAGATTTACACATACATATGTGATATATACATGTGTGTATATATACATGTGGGAGGGAGATATGCAATGTATCTATAAGATATGACATATAATATATACATATTTATACACAGATACACACATATGTGTATATATCATATATATAAAAAGCTTTGCAGACCTTATGAAATGGTGATTATAGTGGCACTCATCTGACAGGGTGGCTGTTGAGGATTAAATTAATTCAAATCCCACTGCAAACTTAAAAACATTATATAAATACTAATTGTTATTATGATTGTATACTTAACTCATCATTTCATCATTTTGAATGTTGTTTCTGTGGTTAATTCTTCCCCGACACATATTGTGATCACTCTTTAGGTCATCTTTCAGAGTTGCTATGGCCAAACACGCCATCACCCTTCCACCAATCTGGAGGTGAAGTTTTTCAAATAACTATATTGGACATTAGACGACCAACAACCATTAGAATGGTGCTCAAAATTTCTCCAGTTTGATTACAAATTTATAGCTGGAAGGGATATTAGAAATGATTGAGTCTAACCGCATTTTAGATAATATTCATAAAGCACTTAGCACAGTGCCTGACACATAGTATGAACTATTCAAATGTTTGCTGGTGAGGAAGCAGAAGCACAGAGAGTTTATATGAATTATTCAGGCTCATGCAACTTAGTGTCTGAGGCAAGATTTGAATTCAGGTCTCCCTGATTCCAAGGCCAATGCTCTATACACTATATTTCTCTACCTGTTTAATTTAATCACATCTTTCTAAGCTTAAACTCTACTGCAGAATCTCTATGTTAAAACATCAGCATCCACATTGAGCAGAGTTTTATATTATATGCACACACATATAGAACATTAGTATGATATTGCCCTAAGCAGTCCCACTCTTCTAATCTTAAATATTCATGCCTAAAATATCCTGTGCTTGCCATACTATTCAAACAAACAACATCCAAAAATGGTTCATGATCCTAGCAAATAGCCAGGGGAGGAAGTAACCAGTTCTATGAGGACATGCCCACACTTTCAAATGACAATGGAAACCTCATAAAGATGACCAAAAGAGATCCTGGTAAAACATTTTAAAAAATTTAGAGTACCTTATAAAAGTAGAATGAGGTCTACATCATCATCTGAATTTGAAAAGTACCGCATTATTTTTAGACTCTTGCCTTTACCTTAGACTTAAATTATAGATTTTTCTTGTCCACTAGAATGAAAACATCAGTTAAAATTAAGGAGATGCTGATTCACTTAAATATGTAGTGTCCTCATTATGAATTAAATATTTTCCCCAGCTTCTTGCTTCACATCATTTCCCATATTTTGTCACACTAATAAGTTATGTTCAACGTATCTGAATTAATTAACGAAAGAAATGTGCAGTGGAGCGAAATGAATCTTTAAGCCTTGGCCTGACTATTTACAAATTTTGAAAATTCTAATACAAATATGCAAATGTGAGGTGAAAGAAATGTGAGGGAATATGTTTTGAAAAATCTGATATTCCAATACATTTTGAAAGTTGAGTCTTTCTGAAACTTGAAACATTTTTTAACCATGTTTCAGTGATTTTCTAGAGATTGCTAGTCTAGTTAGATCAGATGTTAAGATGTTGTGTGGCTTCTCAGAGGCCTTTCTAATGATACAATTTCTATTTTCTCCCTCTCTAACTTGAGACAAATATCTTTGGAATGAGAAAACCACCTAGTAGCATGGATTCTATTGCTATGGAAACAATAAGTCAAGAAGCTCTTCAAGAGGAACACCTTTGAGTTGAGGATAGAAAGAGGCAGACCACCAGAGGGGTGGTCAAAGGATCTCTAAAAAGTTCATAGATATTAGGGTAGTTATATACCATATTCTAGCCCTATACTTCCTGGCTTCTTTAAATAATATATAACATTTATGTAGTTCTTTATTGTTTGCAAATAGCTGTACAAATATCATCTTATTTGATCCTCACAGCAATCCTGGGGAGCAAATACTAGTATTATACCTATTTTACAGCTAAGTAAACAGGGAAGAGAGTTTTAGTGAGTTGTCTGCGGTCACGTATCTAGTAAGTGTCTGAGGAAATATTTGAACTCAGGTTTTCCTGACCTCTGGGCAACTAAGTGGCACAGTGGATAGAGTGCCAGGCCTGAAGTCAGGAAAACTCATCTTCTTGAGTTCAAATCTGGCCTCAGACATTTAGTACCTGTGTGCCCTTGAGCAAGTCATTTAACCCTGTTTGCCTCAGTTCCTTCATCTGTAGGAACTGGAGAAGGAAAAAGCAAACCACTACAGTATCTTTGCCAAAAAAATCCTAAATACAGTCATGAAGAGTCAGACATGATTGAAAAACAACAACTTCTTGATCCTAGGTCCAACACTCTTTCAACACCTCACTGCCATTGTTGGTTGTACAACACACTTCTTCCCCTCATGAAAGAATTAAACAGGCACTTTAGGTAACAGAGAATAACAAGTAGCAATCTCAGCTCAGGAAACCACTGGAAGTTTCCCATGACATATGGGGGAATTCCTGGATGTCCTTGGCAGCAAGCACAGACAATACCTGTGATAGACACATCGCTCTGACTGGTCTAACTCGGCTTCAGACTGTCAACAGGCAAACATGTGGCAAGAGAAGAATGAGAAATGTCCCCAATGACAATAGCAGAAGGAGCATGAGCAAGCAGTACTCAATATTAACATTTCACACAAATGCAAGTGACAGGTGGTTCAGGAGGGATCTGAGGATTTGGCCCACCAGAAAGTCACCCAGGAACATCAGGGTACAGCAGGTAGAAAATCTGGCAAACAATAAAAAGTAACTGAAAGTTTTGTTGGTTTTTGTTTTAATTTGATTTGTTGTTTGTTGTTTTAATTTTTAAACAATCAGTGTGGGTCATTAGACACACTATTGATACATATGTTATGCCAAATATTTTATGGTATTTAACTGCTAATAGAAGCCCAGATGATAAAATGTAGAAACACCAAATTCACAGAGTCTATAGACTATGATAGGGACTGATGGACCTAGTGCTGGAAAACACCTTAGAGTTCACTTAGTATAACCCCGTTATTTTCCATATAAGTTAACTGAAACCTGGAAAGATGAATTGTCTTGTTCAAGATAACAAGGTAGTCAATTTCAGAAGCTGGTGGTAGAGAAAAGTTGGGGAGGATAATAACTTCTTAATTTCTTGACCTTTCCTTCTCTTCCATGGTTGCTATCCATACCATAATAGGAGAGAACAACATCTTTTAAAGAAGTTATTGATTGTAAAAGTCCAAGAGAAGAAATGAAAGAATAATGAATTATTCTTCTTTCTTTATCAACTTCTTCCCTCATTCCTCAATTAAAAAAAAATCCAATCTAATTTTATTTGTTTGTTTTTTTTCTATCCACAGAGAGTGAAGAAGTTTACCAAAGGCAGGTGCTTTCAATTTCCTGTATCATCTTTGGTATCATCATTGTGGGCATGCTCTGTGCTGCATTTTACTTCAAAAGCAAGTAAGATACTTTATGTCTTGTATCATAAAGTCATTTCTCAGGGTAGGCTCTTAACATTTCTGTTTCACAGCTCATGTTAAAAACAGGAGCATCCCCTGGGAGGCACTAGACCAGCTGGTTTGACAGGAGAATCTTTTCTCATCAAATCTCAATGCTTTGGCCTAAAACTTTAAAATGACTAATGAATTTAGGAATGTTGGTTATAGGCCTATCTTTTCTTATCAGCAATAAGACAGATGCCATTATGCTCCAAAGATCAAGAATCATTCCTATGTTACTTTCATCTGTTAAGGGTCTATATGCATGTTTAGTATCTTTTCTATCAGGATATAAATAACCTTTGTGAAAATGGGAGATTACTGCTGAAACACACAGGGCACCATCCCATTCAATCAAGAGCATGAAATTTCACTTTAACAGGAAAAAATGTTTTCCATATCCTCACTTTTCGTGATGCAGAGAATAGGTTCAATAAATTAACAGGTAATCCTACTAAAAAGATTATATATAAAAGTAGGCAGATCATTTAACATTCATGTCAATATAGATAACTCAACTCAGAAAATCTGTTTTT
Organism: Vombatus ursinus; assembly: GCF_900497805.2. NCBI lineage: Eukaryota > Metazoa > Chordata > Mammalia > Diprotodontia > Vombatidae > Vombatus > Vombatus ursinus. The sequence continues at coordinate 16,813,538 of NW_020940527.1, forward strand.
TGAGGTCTACATGTAATTAGAGAAGGGAAAAGTGGGCGCTTTCCAAATAAGCATACATCTTTGATTGAGGTGGGTCAGTCATGCTCAAAGAGAAAATACATTTGGATCCACTTAAAATAGCGAAAAGTCCGGCTCTTTTTGAAAGGGGTCTATTAAGGCTGGAAATTTTGAAGTGTCCCTATCCTCCACTTCTTACAAGTACAGTATAAGCAGTATACACAGTATAAATACAGTAAGCACTGGAGCCAATTAAAAGTCATTTGTGGTACATAAAGGTGTTGCGGAATCAACCTTGAGCTATTTTGAGAAAACAGAATGAGTTGCTACTTAGTGTGCTTCTCAGAAACCCGAGGATTAGAGATTATAAATGGATCTAAACATTCAACATGTTGTTTGCAAACTGGTAAAGTTTTAAATACAGACAATCACATAGAGTGTCTGCATATACACACATGTATAGGTACATATACAGCCACACATAGATTATGTATATGTATGTACATGTTTACACATGTATGTCTATATGTATATACATGTACATGTGCATAATGCATACATGCATATGAGAGGCAATAATGTAATGCACAAAGAACTGATTGGCATCAAATTCAAGAATACTTGGTTTTAATTTCAACCTTCAAAACTTATCTGAGCAAATCATTTAACTTCTCTGACCTTCAGTTTCCTTATTATTAACCCTCTGATTATTAGCATGAACTAGGCTATATAATAGATAGACCCTATATTCACCAAAGATATTTGCCATTATCATGTAAGATGTCCAGTGCAAAGTTGAAATGGAGGAGAGACATTCCTTATAGAAAAATCAGTCAGTCAGTCATCATTTTTCAAGTACCTAGTAGATGCCAGGCACTACAGGCAGAAGGAAAAAAAAAGAGTCCCTGCCTTCTAAGAGCATATATCCTGTTAGGAAGAGAAAAAAGGCACACACATGTTATATATATATATTTAATATAAATATATATGAAAAAGGTACACATACAAATATATATATGGAAATTTAAGGGGGAGTGCACTAGCAGTTTAAGGAGGCATTTAAACTGAAGAAAAAGAGGGAGGAGTGGAGAACACCTGGATAAATAAAGGATTTCAGACTCTCAGAGCTTTCAATCTATCATTTCCTGGGGGAGTGAGTGGGCACAGAGATGAACAATAGCTCTTCAAAGTCTCAGGCTGGGTTGCAGTTAGTGTATAAATATGAACATATCAATAAATATCAGTGTGACTCAGAAAAGATTACAAGGTTGATGTGAAAACAAAGCTTATACAAAGGTATGGAGATGTGAGATGAAATGCAGAAATCCCCCAGATACATTTGTTTGTAGACAGTGGCAAAAAGTCTTATATCATTCCAAACTTCTTCAGTAAGGTCTAACCTCCTCAAAATCATTTGCCCATCAGTAAAAACTGAATGGTCAAAAAATTCCTATTATACAGACTGTGAGAAGCCATTGAATGGACAAAACATGCATCTGGCCTATCCGTTTATTTTACACAGACCAATGAATGGGCAATGAGCTTGCCCCAGAATGGAATAGAAAGAGGAGAGCAGGCTGGATTTCTTTAGGATATTGACCAGAGTTTTGTATGACTCCAAGCTTCACCCTGAAACAAAAGGCTACCGTTTTGTAAACAATATTCTTATAGTAATGCTGTATGTCTCCAAGTCATGAGCTACCACCTTCTATGAAGAATTGAAGTTAAGGGTCATCTGAAGGGCAAAGAAGAATGGCAGGGTGGAAGTAGGTGAGTAGGAACATATTGCTAATGAAGAATTGTCCTAGAGAAGTAAGATAAAAGACATCATCATAGAGAAGTGTAACAAGAAAGGAAGGTGATTTAGTCACATATCAAAAATTCAAAACAACTGATGGGAAGCCCAAGGGGATTTATTGCTCCATGTAAAATATTAAGATACCTAGCCCTATGGATGATTTGGGAAAGGATATGGTCAAGAGTCTCAGAAAGCATGAGATGGCATGAATGGGTGGTACCCTCCATTGTTGGAGGGAGTACCCACGTTGGGATCTACATACTGAAGGGACAAGTCATGAGGCCGTCGTGAGCATCCAATGAATTAATGAATATAAAATACCTTGTAAACCTGAAAGGGTTAGTTATGTAGCAATTGATAATATGTACATACATGTATATGACATTAAAGGGTAATAACAAACATATTTTATAATAAAATTGAAACTCAGAATACAAAACTCAATCAATCCATAACTGCTGATTCTAGGTATTAGAGACAGCTGTGGAAAAGTTGAGAGCTTCATGAGAGGGCCTGCAGAACTCGGTGAGCTCAGTTTACTCTCTGTCTCATTGGGACTGTGTCCCACCTCTGTCTCCCACCAATTTGGGAGAGGAGAACATTCACCATGGCAGCAGCAGGATTCAGATATCAACTACCATCAAGGCAGCAGAAGGGTCTCTTCATAAGTGCTGTGTATGGGGAAGAAATTGTGTATTTAACAATAAGCAAATTACTTTGAAGAAGTAGTTAATCACTTATTTTTAGAGTATAATTTGTAGTTGCACCACATTTAAACTAAAAACTGATTATGGTAATCAGGAGAAATGGAGAACAGCTGGATAAATAGAGGATTTCAGTCTTTTAGAGCTGTCAATCTCTCACTTCCTTGGGCAATGAGTGGGCACAGAGATGAACAATAACCCTCCACAGGCTCAGGCTGGGTTGGACTTGGTGTATAAACATGAAAACATCTATAAATATCAGTGTCATTAACAGAGGCTCCAAAGGACCAAAGGCAAAGGGGGAGCAGTGACCCAGAACTTGCCTGCCTTTCTGATTGACCAGCTGGAACCCAAGGAAGACCTTGGGGCACGGAGAGCTATTCCCTTTATGCCAGTCATGAGAGAAGGCCTACGTCCTGAAGAAGGCTTTTATGTTGCATTTTAGGGCTTTTTCCTTGTAAGTTTCCCTGTGTATGCATAAAAGTGAAAAGCAGGCTATGGTGTCAAAGAGAATAATAGTTGGAATGAGACATGAAATCTAAGGATTCTCAGCCTTTGTTTCAAACGACTTCATTTTTCTTGACCCATGATGTGTTTGAAATTTAGTCTTTAAAAATAGTTCTAAAATCCCCTTGCCCTGGAGAGGATGAAGAGGTTGATAATTATAAACCTTTTCCTCTAAGCAAAGGAATGGGTTTGTCTTATCTACATTTCCATTATATATTAAAAAACCCTCCCTACATGAGACCAAAATTTGGAGAAATCAGGACCAACGCCTGTATTCATTATTCATCACAGATTTGAAGAATAAACTGAAATATTTATATGGAGTTAAATATGAAAAATGGCTTCCTTTGCTGGATCATCTTCCAACTACGCCTTAAACCATAGTTATTCCTCAAAGTTAGGTCCTGGCCCTTCTTCTTTTCTCTTTCTGTACTACTTCACTTGGTAATCTCATCTGCTCTCATGAATTTCATTACTGTCTCCATGCTAATGATTCTCAGATCTACATATCCTTCTCCAAACTCTCTGATGACCACCAATCTCACATCTCCAACTACCTTTCAGCCATTTTTAACTGAATATTAAGTAGACATCTTGAACTCAATCTATCAAAAGCAGAGCCCATTCTCTTTTACCCTAAACCCTTCCCCCTCCACTTTCCCTATTGGTGTGGTAAGCAGCACTATCTTCTCAGACCTTCAGGTTCACAAGCTAGGAATTATCCTATGCTCCTCACTGTCCCTTATCCCTCCCCATCCCAATCCTTATTGCCAAGGCCTGTAGATTTTACCTTTGCAACATCTCTCAAATATGCCCCCATCTGTCCTCTGACACTACACAAGTGATTACACGTAGAAGTCAGACAGAGCAGGTGAGAGGTTCATATACTATATTCTTCTTTGTCATGGTTTAAATTCTAAATCTGTTGTGAAATAGTGGGAAGAGCTCTGGACATGGTGTCATGAGAACCAAATTCCATCTTGAACTTTGCCACTTGCCACCTGTTTTTTCTTGGGCAAATCTTTTTTTTACCATCCTAGGTCTCAATTTCCATATCTGTTAATTCTAGGGTTAGACCAGTTGTTCTTCTCAGTCAATTCAAATCTAAATCTCTCAATTCAATTCTAAATCTATGATCCCATGAGCTTAGTGTCTGATACATTTCAGATGCTTAATAAATGCTATCAATTGATTGTTGAGTGAATTTTAGTGTTGGAGAAGAGAAGGGATTAAGAAGTCTATGGGAGATCCTCAGAAGCAGAAAGAGAAGATACTAAGATAGCTGAGAAAGGGCTAGAGAAGATCCAGAATTTGATCTTGGGTGAGTGATCAATTTCCTCACTTACAAAATGAAGGGATTGAACAAGCCATCTTCTAAAGCCACTTGTAGCTCTCTATGTGTGATCCTAGAGATGAATGCTTTGTATGATGATAAAGACTACCAAGATGGTGACCATGATAACTACTTAACAGTAATATTTTAATCAAATGGGTAGGTATTGCATTGGTGCCCACATGCCTAATGCTAGTTAGGCTAGTGCTTCTGACTAATATGTTGGACCATGGTTTCTCAACACTATACTGATTGTCTGAATCACTGATCCTGTTGTAGCAGTGATAACCAATTTTGCAATGGACTTTTTAATGGAAATATAATAGATTTGTTTCTAACAATAGGCTACAGATTGGCTGTTGGGAAGTAGCTAGATTATTAAGACTAGATTAAAGCCAGCAAGAGGATAAAAGCTTCTCAGAGAATTGAAAAGATAAAAGGAATGTTTGAATGGGCACAACTGCATTCTATTCTCAGCATTTCATTGAACTTGTTTGATAAAGTCAAAGAATTCTATAATTCTCAGTGACCTCTAAATAAAACTACTGTAGCAACCAAAGGTCTCTTTGCTGTAAGTCACACAGAAAACATGAACTGTACTTTCATATTTCAGGTAAAAATGATTCATGTACAATAAGACAATAAATATTTCTTAAGCACTCACAGTGTGTCATGACCTTTGTCAAGCACTGGGGTTACAAAGACACAAAGACAACATCGCCTGCTTGTAAGGAACTTGCATTTTAATGGGGGTGATAGAAGTAATAAACAGTTAAGGAAATATAAAGAATATACAGGTAAATATATATTCATTTCAAGAGGGATATAAAGTTCTACTAACTGGGGGTTGAGGGGGAAGGGAGGAGAATCAAGAAGGCTTCCTATAGGAGGTGGCACCTGAGATAGGAAAGCAGCTTCTAGCTTAGGTTCATTTAGAACATAGCCCAGGTACAACCACTTACAGGAGGTGTTTTCCCCTTGAGGAGTGGTGCTGCCTGCCTAGACCCTCTATAGAAACACACCGCAGATGACATTAGAGGGGAAGTTATATTCCTTAAAACTTCTACAATTATCCTGGGGTGGTCTACAGCACAGATAATGTTTGCATTTCTGGTATATCAGAGTACTCTATAAACACTGATTAAGATGGCCAACAATGAGTGAGTCAGTCAAACATTTAATAAATATCTACTGTGTGCCAGTCACTTCTACACACTAGGGATAGAAAGAAAGGCAAAACAAATAAACAAACAAAACAAAAACAAGTAAACAAATAAAAGGAGCCCCAGCCCTCAAAGAGCTCACCATCTAGTCTGGGAGATAATAGGTAAACAACTATGCACAAACAAGCTATAAACCTGATAAATCAGAGGAAAAAAAAAAACTCAGCAGAATTAAGTACTAGAATTAAGGGACATTATGAAAGGATTTCTATAGAATGTGGAATTTTTGTTGGGACTTGAAAGAAGCAGGGAAGCCAGGAGGAAGAGTATTCTAGGCATGAGGAATAGACCAGGTAGGTCAGCATAACAAAAGGTAGAGGAACATCAAAAGACTTGTTCTATCTCCCCATTGAGGTCAATGAAATACCCAACAAGCAAAGAATGCAGATGCCACTCTTTTTTCTTTACAGAACTGGCCCTCCAGTGTGCATCAGGAGAGTTTCTCCCACTAGGACAACACACAGAATCCTTCCCTGCAGATTCTTATTACTGTTCTATTTCAGATTCCTTACACTAAATAACCCAGGGCTAAAACTTTTCAGCAATACACACAGGGTATGCGCCAAAAGTTAGTCAACAAGTATTTTTTCTGTACTTACTATATGCAAGGCATGATGCAAAGCATTGGAAGTACAAAGGCCAAACAACGACAACAACAAACAGCAACTACAAAAATCTAAAGCAAAGCTGGTCCCTGCTTTCAAGGCTTCACGTTTTAAAGGGAAGACAACATGCAAACAACTATGTACACCAAAGATATATACAGTCTAAATGGGACATAATGTCAGAGGAAAGACCCTTAGGGGACATACTAAGAAGTCCTCTTATAGAAGATGGGCTTTGGCACGAGTCTTGAAGGAAGTCAGAGAAGCCAGGAGGCTAAAAGCATTTAACTTTCATCCACCCACACAAACTCTACTTAAAAATGGCATATCTCCCCACTCCCCAGTATTTTCATAGATAATAGGAGGCTACAACTCAATTAGATTCATTGTGTATGGTTCCCTAGTGTGATAGGAATGATGTCTCCTCGGAAATTTAATATTGCTATCTTTAGAAAATCGTAAATGTCAGAGGTTATAAGAATGTTGTTTGTTCTGAGGAGCCAAAATTGTATGCATGTTGAATATCAATGAATATAAACAAATGCATATATATATATATATATTTTTTTTTTTCATTTCTACCTGCAGGAAACAAACTAAACAAATCCAGGGGCAGCTGAAAGAAATGCAGAGTGTTAAAAAGTACAGCCTCAATGCCTCCAGCATGATGGTCAAGTCAGAAAACATGGCACAGAGCAGAGGCCAGCAGCAAAATGTAAGTGATCTGGCCATGGATGCCCTGGAGCAATATGGCTGGACTCACTGAGCTGATGGGTGTTCCTGGTCCCTGCCTGAACTTGAACTTGAACTGTCTCAGAAGTACTGAATTTCTGTGTATGGGTGGATGGCTGTGCATCTTAAGGGTAAACTTGGGAGAAAAGGCAAGGGATTTTGGCTAAAGAAACAGAAACTACTTTTTGGATTTTAGCTGTGATAAATTGCAACTTCTAAACTGCTGAAATTTAGGAGTTGTAGACCACAGTGGAAATGAAACAGCTCTTTCCTTCAGGCGCATGGTGCACTGGAAGGAACAACACATTTACAGTTAGACAGGTTGGTTTCAAGTCCCAGCTCTGATACTTACTACGTGTGTGACATTGGCAATCATGTAAACTTTTGGTGCCAAGTTTCTTCATCTGTAAAATGATGGGGTTGGGCTCAATGACTTTAGAGATCCCTTCCAGCTCTGAATATATGATCCTAGCTGCTATTGGTATTTCTATTATTGGGATTGAAGGATGATTTTGTAAATGTGTTGAATGTACCAGATTTAAAATGCATAGTGGATGGAACACTGTGCTTAGAATCAGGAAGACCCAAGTTCAAATCCAAACTCAGACACAAGTTGTGTGACCCTGAGCAACTTACTTAACCTCTATGTGACTGAGTTTTATCAGCTACAAAATGGGGATAATAATAGCACCTCATTTGTAGGGTTATTTTGATGATCAAAATCAAAAGTAGATACTTGTAAACCAATAATTAAAACTCCATGGGATATTGGTAATAACTTGATAATCCTTCCTTCCTTCCTTCTTTTTTTCCTTCCTTCTTTAATGTTCACATTACGAAGACACAAATGCTGTGTAATTATTATGTATATATATGTCTATATGTCTATATATGCATATGTGCATATATATAACTCTGAGAAGATATATGTATGAATGCTATGTGAATATGTATGTACAAATATTTATACACACACACGTATATGTTCCCGAAAAGAACATTTCTTATTTGTTAAAGCTGAGAAGGCATCTTATCAAGGACTAAAAGTTGCTTTTTTTGCACATGGTTTCTATCTGCTGCCCCAAGCAATGTCGCTTTGATAGAATCTCAGAAACATCAGATATGCAAAACAGAAGAAAACAATTAAAAAGAAGAGAATTCTGTTTGACAAACACAGAGGTATTTCTCTCCTTTTTACAGTTATTCTCTATCCAAGGGTACCATTTCCTCCCATTCTCTATAATGTAGCATTTTCAGCTTCTGATGAACAAAGACCCTGGAACAAAGCCATTGGTACAAACCAAGCATTTCAGTATAATAGGCAATCACCCAGGATGCATTAAAGCCCCTCCACATGTTTAAATTGCTCTGAATTTTTATATCATTTGTGATTCTAAGAAATCATTACCAAAAATGCCATTATGCTATACAGAACAGATGTATTTAGATGTTGCCCACAAATGATAATCTCACACCAACATTTTGCAAAACTTTCTTTTGGAATAGTTGAAAAGGGATGCTGATATGATTTTATCTTGGTTTTGGAGTAATAGGAGAGATTATGAATTTTCACTAATGATTATAAGTTAGTCACTTCTGATATAAGGTTAAAATATTCCTCGTATGTTTGTCCCATACTCTTGTGAGTTGAAGTCCTATGAAGTTTTGTCCTATATTTGTTACTAGTTAATCTAGAGGCATCTGTGTATAGTTAAAAATAAAAAAAAAGGGCAGTGGACTTGGAGTTAAGAGGCCTGTTTGCTCCAATATTACTTTGCTGTTTTGTCACAGAGAAGTCTCAATCTTTCTGATCTTAGTTTTCTCAGCTGTAAAGAGGGAATATAACATATCTCCCTGATATGAGGGAAACACAATTAACTTAAAAACAAACTTTAAAAGAATTACATAATTCTTAGTGGTTATTATATAACAGGCAACCCATGATTCTTCAGTTGGCCCTTCAGTGGAATGATAACATCTTACTTTGGTATAGCATTTTATAATTTGTAGAGAATTTTCTCATAATTTTCTTATTTTTTTTACAGGCAGCAATCTTCATTTTTTTTAAACATGACAATTGAGATTGAGAGAATTTAATAAACACCAAATAATTATTAAATGTTGTATATTCAAAGCTTTGTATAATCTTAGATTTGAAGGGATTTCAAAGATCATTTCATCCAACCCCTTGTTTGTCCTCTATGCACTCTACAACTGGTCATTCAGCTTTTCCTTGTAGAATTCCAGTGTTGGAGAACTCCCTAGATCCCAAGGCTATCAATTCTATTTCAGGGCAGCTTTAATGATTAGATAATGTTTCCTTATATCAAGGTAAAATTGACCTTTTGACAACATCTTATCCTTTGTTCCTAGTTATGCCCCAGGTGACCAAACAGAGCAAGTGTATTCTCTCTTCCCAATTACAACCTTTCAAGCATATTTCAATGAATACCATATCCACTTAATTCCTTCTTTCATAGATTCTGCAGAATCTATGGCAGAACATGACATCACTAGCACTTCCCTGCTTTGTTTCACTATGCTTCTGTTAAGGCAATCTGGATTTACCTTATCATTTTGGGTTGCTGTATCTTAAAATTATCTGATATTAAGGTTGCAGTCTCCAGGAACCTTTAATTCTGTTTCATATCTCTAGTCATACCTCTCCCTATCACTTATTTCTGCACTGATTTTTGGGGAAGATTTAAGTGTCAAGCATTATATGTATCCCTAAGAAATTCCATGAAATTCCAGTCCACCCCTGTGAAACCCAATGCTCTGTATTGAAAGAATCTGTTCAGTTCCCGATTTGGACACTAGCTATCCTTCTGAACTTTGTGTCATCTATGAATTAGATAAACATACTATCATTCTCCCTAGTAATCTGGAAAGTAGAGTAGCACCTCTCATCTAGTACATGTATTTCTCCAGTATGGAAACAAACCTGCATTTTGTGCATGCATAATTGTTCCTTGACATTGACAGAGGCAAAAACATTATCTAGCAGGGCATAATGCCGATAGCACCGGACTTACAGTCAGAAGAGGTGAACTTAAGTTCCAAGTTACTTACTTTGTGACTTTTGCCTAGTTACTTAACCTCTATCTACCCTAGTTTCCTATTCTACTTGCATTTTTCATCAACATTATTCCAGTGCCTTTGGCCTTTAATCTCCTTGTCCAATGCTATTTTCATGACATTCTCCTAATAAATTGCCTTAGCCAGCAATTATACCCTGTCCTGGTCAGTGAAGACAGCAGACCTAGGAAGGAGGTGACTCCAAAAGAGCGAATATCTGATAGGTCTAGCATCATGGAGCTGTATAGAATAGAATCAGTTTGTGCCACAAATACAGTAGAGCTTTGATTTACTGGTCTGCTCATTCCTAGGATACTTTGATTCCCCTGGATGATTTGCTTTGATTAGAGTTAAACTCCATGAACCTAGTCCAAATTGTTCTGAGGACTATGAATGACGCTATGGTCTAGTTCTGCTATTAAGGTATATATACCTTAGTTAGAAACATAAATGGCCAATGTAACAATCATCAGGGGCTATCTTTTGCCTTTCTTGGTAATCCCCAGTGCTTTGCATAGAATCTGACATAAAGTTGGTGCTAAAATGTCTATTAACTGATTAACCAATCACATAATCACTGATTTAGGCCTGGGAGAGACTTCTGAGACTGTCTAATCTAAAAACCTCATTTTAAAGATGAGGAAATAGTGATCAAGCTACTTCCCAAGATGGTGGCAAGACAGAATTAGGAAGAGCAGTAACTGAGGTATTGATGAAGTTTAAGGTATAGCCCAAGAAAGTTGGGGTGCCACCAGAAATGATGGATTAAAGACATGTGGGTTCTAGTGTCCTGAAAGAAATTCATTTGGACAATTCTCCAAGTTAAAGAAAGGCATTATGGGGGTGACACACCCAAGTGGGCTTTCTCCTATAGAAGGCAGAGCACAGGCAGCAGGCCCTGCTCTCCTAAGGGAGGCAGAGTGGGCCCTGCTCCCCAGTGGGAGGCTGAGTCATTATTGGAGTTAGGTTTCTGGTCTATATACAGCTTGATGGGATAGGGGGAAGGGGAGGTGGGGCAGGCAGGGCTCCGGAATGCCTGGGATATCAGGTAGTCTGGAGGTGCCTTTATCATACAGGTAAGCAAGGAGAATTGGAAAGGGGGAAGGGGAAGACCACTTAAGGATGTTAAGCAAAGGGAACAGGAAAGGGGAATGGAGAGAGTTGTTCTGGAATGTCAGGTAAGGGGGTGATTTGTGAAAGCACACAGATAAATCCACTATGGGGGGCTTCAGCGCATAGTCTTATTTGGTCACTTTTTTTCTGGTTGGTCACATCCTGCATCTTATCTTATATCTCACTTCCTGCAACTGCTTGCTCAATCTGCCTCAAGCTCTCCATATACCTCATCAGTATGTTGCCCTAAGGATAGTGGTACTTTTTCTAGCACAGATAGGATCTCCTTCCTTTGGTGGTCTGTCACTGAAAGGTGACAATTAGGGAACAGAGGAGTAACAGGGAGGCCCATTCTATTTCCCCTAGGGCAAGCCCACTCCTTCTGGCAGGTCAACTAACAGAAAAAAGTTTACTTATCTGCTCTATAAGATGTATAAAGTAAAGAGGCCACACCTGTGATCAGAATGTTTTCCTTTTGAGGTAAATCCAACCAATGCTGTGTCCTGAAGTCAGGTCTGCCTACTTGGAATTCTTTCCTGATCTCAGTGTTTAACAAATGAATCTTCAATGTCAGGCATCCCCCTAAGTTCATTAAACATTCATAGGGAAGGGTTTCACTTTACAATTGTTTAACAAGATGTGAAACAGATAGTCTAGTGAAGCAACATGATATTCGGGAAGCAGCATGATTGCTGATAGTGTGAAACTCGAAAGTCTGGATTCTGACCTAGAGAAATAGGAAATCTTGTCATCTTCGAAGGGATTCTGACCTTCAGATGGCCAGGAGAATGAATAGAATAAGACACTTATTTGGAGTTAGAGGAAGTTGACTGAGTGATATTTTTAAAAATCATAATTTTATGCCTTTATATGAACAATGGCCTTGTGAATTCTTGGAGATAGCACTTTTCTGGGATGGTAGAAGAACAAAAAGTGAAGCATGGATAATCACTCAATAGTAATAACAACAATAGCAATGAAAGGCAATCAATCATTTTGAATTTACTAAGTGCCTACTATGTGCCAGTTGCTATGGATAAAGTGCTTACTATGTTTCAGTCACTTTGCTAGGTACTAAGGATACAAAAATAAAATGAAACATTCTCTTCTCTCCAAGACCTTATAACCATCACAGGTGGTGGTGGTGGGAGGAATACATAGACATGGAAGTGCAAATAAAAAACATACAAAGTGAGTACAAGGCAGTTAAGTGAGAGAAGTTAGGGAGAGAGAACACTAGCTCTTGGCAGGGGGATCAGGAAGGCTTTATATGAACCATGTTCTTTGGCCTGAGTCTCAAAAGAAGTAAGGAGTGTAGACTTTGAGGTCAGATGGGAGTCCATTGTAGGCTTAAGCAATAGCCAGTGCAGAGGTAACAAGACGGGAGACAGAACATAACAGGCATGAGAAGGCAGAGCCTAACAGGCAAGAGAAGACCACTTTGACTGGCCACAGACTAAAAGAAAGAAAATAATGCATAATGGGGAGAGTTTGATGGATGCGGGCCTGGCTGTAAAGGGCTTTAATAACCAAACAGAGGAGTTGATTCTTTTCCTAGAGATATTAAGGAATCATTGAAGTTTATTGAACAAGAATGTGACATGGTCAGAAATGCATGAAAGAGAAATTACTTTGGCAGATGGGTGGAGGATGACTTGGAGTAGGAAAAGATCAATTAGAAACTATTAAAATAGTTCAGGGGAGAGATGTTGAGGACTCAAACTAAGAGGGCCGATGATGTGATTAATGAGAAAGGAACAGATGGGAGAGATGCTGTCCATGGAGGTAGGGAATTGTCCAGTAATAGGCAGCATGGCAAAGTGGATGTAAGGCAAGTTTTGGAATTAGGAGTTCCTGCATTCAAGCCCTGCCTCTGACATATATTAACTATGAGACCACCTGCAAGTCCCTTAATTTGTCAATGCCTCAGGCAGTTTTTAAGAGGTGGTTATCTGGAGGTGCAGATAAGTTGTCCAATCACAATCCTGCATTGTTGGAAAGAATTTACACAGAAAGAGATCCATATGCCAATCAAAGCACAAATGTGGAACTCAATCCTAATATCACTGCTATTAATAGTAGTACTAAAATATTAATAACGCATATAACACTTTGAAGTTTACAAAGGACTTTCCCTATAGTAAGCCACTAAGATAAATAGCAAAAGTATTACTACTACCTCTTTTTCATATGTAAATACTGAGTTTCAGAGAAATAAAGGACTTTGCCAAAGGTCACAGAGTTTTTAAATGTTGGAACACAGATTTGAACCCTGACTCTCCTGTCTCCAAGGCTAGTGCTCTAAATTGTAGCGTATTTCTGAAGCTTTGTAAATCTAAGTTCTAGTATATTTCTTTAACTCATTGGATCCCATAACTATCGCTCTTTAATGGCAAAGTACTGTACTCGGAGACCATGCATCATTGCAAGCCTTAATGATATCTCCTGTTATAAAGCAAGATAAAATAAAATAATACAAACTGAATTCCAACTTGGACCAAATAGCTTGTAGATGCTGCTTTTTGGGACTCCAGCAGAAGTGACTCTTTAAAACATTCTATAGTCATTCAGTTTAGTCACCCTCTCTATTGCCAAATAGGAATTACATTTAAGGAACTGACACAGGCACAGATTAGTTGGTGACAAAGCAAAGGGAATGACGTTTAAACATGTTTTAAAACATTCTTCCTTTCTTCAATCCTTATTTTTTTTCCCTTCTTTTTTATTTGGCCAAGAATTTCCTACCAGGTTATCATCAGCACTGTCAATGTTGCTCTCTCCGTCAAAATGAGTACTTGCATTCACCCTCTTCACTCCTGCTGTGAATGCCTACCAGCACTGGGGGCTGTTGAGAGGTAGGGAGTTAGTCCTGCCACTTTGTTTCCACTGTGTCCCTGCTCCATCTGAACAGTCTACTGATTTCAGTGAGCCATCCACAAAATGTTAGGATTAAGGAAGTTGACAGAGCCGGACCTACATGAATGAATGCGAATCTTGGAGCCCAAGACTGACATCTCAATTGCATTTGAGTTCATGCTTTCCTAGAGCTCTCCCAGATGAGTAATCTTGAAGCCACTTAGCAGATCAGTATTCACTACTGCAAATTGAGATGCACATTAAGGACAGAAAATTATTTCTGCTTGTGATATAGGCACCAATATATTATCTGGGTAGCATGCAAACTTTTTTTTTTTTTTTTCCGAAGCATCCCTTCCTAGACCCTACACCAAATTAGGGCCAAATAATACTATATGCACTGGAGGAATAAGCAACCCAGAGAGTATGTGGGAGTGTGTGTGTGTGTGTGTGTGTGTGTGTGTGTGTGTGTGTGTGTGTGT
>NW_020940527.1:16827975-16932629 GCF_900497805.2 Vombatus ursinus
GACTCAATTGACCACATTTTGCATTTGAGTAGCATCAATATTCCTTGTGCTAGATTGTCTTGTTCAAAATGTGGTCAGTGCTGCCACTTGGTGGTTGATTGAGAAGGCTTCAAGGGAATCATTTATGGGTCAAACTTTTTTTTAAACAAATGTATATAATCCTGGTTTTGCTCCCTTACCAATTTATCAAATCCTTCACTGGTTTGTTTTCTCTGTTGATCTGTGTGACTGATATAGATTGAGGCTAGTTTGGTCCATTGATGTTTCACTCTCATAGCTTTTGGTGCAGTCTCTATGACATCCATTAGCACAAACTGAAATGATAAACATATAATGTGTGTGTATATATACATTTATATACATATCTATCTACATATAAATATACACACATGTTACATATGTATTACATATTTTTCTATATATGTATTGAGAGAGAGAGAGAGAAAGAGAGAGAGAAAGAGATATGAATAGAGGATAGAACTGGGATTTCATTGGTACAGGAAAATCTGGTAAGGTGACTCTACTAAAGCAAGCTGACACCTTCTCTACAGCTCATAGTTTTAGAGATAGTGCTTGGCACATATTAAATACTTAATACCTGTTCTATCTGTCTTTCTGCCTTAGAGATTTGCCTAGGGCCCTTATGAGTCAAGAGATCCAGGGTCAGACAGCAAGTGTATATCAGAGACAGGATTTGAATTCTGGTTGTTCTAGCTTCTAGACCTCCCCACACCATATATCCCATAGCCTCTCTAAAAACAAACAAATATTATGGAGGATAATATTATCCGCTTCCTTAAACATGAAATTTAATTGTCCTTCCATCCTAGAAGGAAGTTTAGGACAACAATTTTGTCTCTGCAATCTAAAACCATTTTCAAATCGGGTTCTGTTTTTGTTTTTTTGTTTTTTTTCCACCCAAGATGAAAGATATTTCCAGAATGGCATTTCAAACCTTTGACTTATATGATATCTTTTGCACAATTTTAAGTCAAAACTCTTCCCAGTTTCATTAGGCTTCCAAAAGTAGTATTTCTGGTTAGGGTTTTCATTCAAGGGCTCTGAATGAATGGCTATATATTCCAAACTTCCGTTTAGAATGTTGTGGAACTTGTAGGCATTTCAAAATTACTTGGCAGCATGCTGGCTGATACAGCAGATGCAATCTCTTCTGGGTCAAAATGTTCCTTTGAGATTGTTAATTTATCATGTATCTCATGAGAGTGATAATGTCATAGCGTAAGATGTAGCTGCACAGTTACTAAAGGCTGTGGTTTGTTTTCTCTTTTGGGGGTTCTGGGGTGTGTGTGTGTGTGTGTGTGTGAAAGAGAGAGAGAGAGAGAGACAGAGATAAATAATGACAGAAACAAGGAATATAAATGGAGGAGTTTGAGCTTGTCTTACAGTCAGTACATTTGTAATAGCAGAGTTCCCCTTTGTAAGTACCCATTAACCTTACATGGGACAATTGGCTGTCATATATTTGGCTCACTCATTCTGAAAAGATGTATAAAGTATTATGCTCAAGGTGTTTTGTTTAGCACTTTGAATACAACCATACAACAGACTTGCTCATAAGGATTTTCCAACCTGACCAAAGGTAATGACGTACTCAAATGATGATGACACAAGGGAGATTAAGATAGGTACAAAAGGCAGGGTCAGGCAAGATACATAAGAAAATTGATGGGAGAAAGGGCACTTTGCCTTGGGAATTCAGGTAAGATTTATTGGGAGAGTTAGTCTTTAAGTTGTGTGACATGGGGAAAGTTACTTAATTGGTAAAATGAAAGGGAAGTTACGGCTAGACAAGCTTCAAGGTCTGGGATCCTATGATCCTAAGTTTCTTCTCAAATGTCCCCTTGAACAGAAGGGAGCTAGACAGTGGAGGTGACTAATATGGAAATCCTAGGACTGACATTCCTGACAGAAAGCTTCTCTATAATCATTCACGAGCTAGTATCTAAAGAGAGAAAGACCTCCAAATGGACTAAAAAGACTTTTCTTCCATAGGCTTTTCAGGAAAATCTGTGAAGTGTGAGGTGTATGAGCAAATGAATACTCATATTTCTCTGCCACCGTTGTCCTATTCGTACATCTTGAATAGAGGTGGAAATGTTGGGAATCTCCAACATTTAAAAAACAGTAATTTATTTATTTATACTATTTATACTATTTTATTTACTGTACTATATATAGTATATATATACTTTATATACTATACTATTATATATATACACTTTATATTCTATATACTATATAAAGTATATACTATATAATATAAATATATACTATATATACTTTATATACTATATACTATATATAGTGTATATATATACTTTATATACTATACTATTTATACTATTTTATTTATACTATTTATACTATTTTTTAAAGCTTTTCTTCTCCTTCTCAATCTTCCTCACTTTGTGATTTTTTTAAATCTATTGTCCCACAGTATTCAAACACAGAAAGGCACCCGGGGCGCACATTGGAGAAAATGATGGAATCCAGTTTTACTGGCAACCAACCTTTTCAAGAAGCCCATACTCCCAACAGAGGAAGCCAGTCCTTCAAACATCACAGGTAAATATAACTGAAAGCAAAATAGGGATCAGTAGTTCTCAGAACACGAAGTGATCAAGCAGATATTTACTTGATTTAGTAACACATACACCTACTAATAATTGTATTCCTGGTGGAGAATCTATAGTCTGTGAATTATACTCCAATCCATTTATAAACAGATGTCCAAACATCTCGCAGCAGGTAGACCAAGAAAGTTCATAATGCTGTTCATAGATAATATCACCTTGTGTGGAAAGCCTAAAGGACACATTAACAGAACTCAGCAAAGTTGTAGACACAGACCAGTGAATAAAACAATTGTATTCTGAAAAACTATTAAAAAGCATAACTTTTTCCCTCTTCTCTTGCATTATCTCAGTTTGTGAAGTTAATGACTCATTCCCCCTTAGGCAGATGGCATCATAAACGTTCAGTCTTCCAGCACAGTAACTTTAAACAAACAGATCTTGAAATGGGATAGGAACATGACAACCTCCCCTCCTGTGCTCACCAGTGACAATGCTATTTAAGGTAACAAACTAAATGAGAGTTGTAGAAGCTGATTGGCTGACATGTGCCTATTTTCTGGGGAAAACTTTCCAACACTTAGTATTTTCTGAGATGGTAAATTTCAGAGTTTCAAAGGACTTTAGAAATATCCTTATTTTACAGATTAAAAATATGACATGAATAGTTATAAATGGCTCAACTAAATGCAGGCACATGGATACAACTCAAACCCACATCTACTGCATTTAAATAGATGCTCATGGTTTACATTCCTCTAATTTGGTTGTCATGGCAATAGCAATTTTTTAAGAGCTTTGAATTAGTATCAGTTATGTCTCTTGAAGTGTATGATAATGCCTATAATGTACAGCTATCAAAAAATAAGAAAAAGCAGAATCCAGCAGTAAAGAATAAAAACAACTTTTTAAAATTAATTTATTGTATTTTTTTTATAAAACAATATGGCATGGATCAATCTGCTGTTAAATGATTCAATCTATGCAATTCATGCTGGGACTTAGATTCCAAAACCATAAAAAGAGTTATTTTATATATGATTCTTAAGGTTCCTTCTAAAATTATAGTTCTGTGGCTTGACAAATCAAACTGAAAAGAAATAGAACATTGAACAGCAGGGAAAAAAATGCTAGCTAAGGAATCAGGAGATCTGAGTTTGGTTCCCAGTCATGCCACTTTTGATCTACGAGACATTGAATATCACAACTTCTCTGACTCTCGGTTTCTTTGTAGATAAAATAAGGAGTTGGGACTAAATAATTTTTAAATTTTCATTTTGTTTTCAGTTTATGATATTATATTCTTTGTTTTTCTTCTAGCATCTTTTGCCTATGAATTTAAAATGTTCAAGTAACTTGGATATAATTGTCTATTTTAATGCATTATAATTTAGAATATTTATTCATCATCAGAATATTTGCTTTATGGCAGTGTAGTGTTAAAGGTAAAAGGGCTTCATGGGAATTTTCTTTTCCTTGGAGGAGTTAAAAAAAAGATCCAAATATCCCAGTCTTTTAGAAGCAAAATATTGTATTGCAAGCAATTTTCCTGAGATATTAAAAGGGGGAAAGTGTAGTGTGTATTATTAAAGCTACTCAAAATCTTATTCATTATATTTCTTCCAGTACTATAAAATGAAGTTGCAAATATAAAATTTGAGATTATTTCAAGCAATGAATGTTCTTGTTTTGTTTTGTTGTTTTTTTTTTTTCTTTCCCCTTTCTTGAGCGCGTCAGCGCTTGGAGAACTATTGTATTTCTGTTCATGGCAAATGTGCTGGCTCTTGTGCTTTGCTTAAATGACTTTTCCTAAGTATACTTCAAATAAATTATACAATAAACTCTTTAAGAGAAGTTTTTGTTTTGGACTGTACCCAAAGTGTTTTAGGTTAGTTGTCCCTCACATATATTTTTGTTCTGATAAATAGACAAGATTTGATGGATAAAGACGTTTTTGTAATTTTGTAATTTATAGTTTAATAGATCAGGCTTTTGTTTTGTAAGACATGCTGTAGACTTCAACATTTCCATGACTGATCACCCAATTGCTGATTTATACATCCTGCAAACTGCTCCATAACTTACCAAGTGCCACTGGTTTACAAGTACTATTTGGCTGATTGATTGGTAGTAGAAAAAGATCTTTTTCATTTTCAGTTGGGTCACTAGTTCATTCTTTATGACTAGTGGTATGATAGGTTTAAGTTACAAATAATTAACTTGTGATTATATATCTCAAATGCGACGCATTAAAGAAGTAATTTCTGAATCACAGCTAACAATCAGTCATAGAAATATCTTTTGAAGAAGTCTTCATTAAAATTGAGTGTTTCTTTTATTTGGGAACATTGAAAGAAATATTACAACATAAAATAATAATAACAATAATACCATAATAATAATATCATAATAATCATATTTTTCTTGAAGCATTTTTATCCAATAAAATCCGTTTATAGATTTTGTGAATATTATTAAACAACCATTCAGAATTAAATGAACTATCCATTTTAGGCTGTTCAATGTATAAGCTTCATTCTTTTTAATTGTTGGGACAAGGAGATATAAAATCCACCAATGATATTTTCTTTAGATGGGTTGGTGGAGATGAACATTCTTAGAGAAGCTGCCCATATTATGGATGGAGACTTTTAGTAACATACAATAATAATAATAAGTATGTTTTATGTGGTACATTAAAATGAAATATTTGTAAAACACTTAACCCCAGTGCTTGACACGTAGTAGTTACTTAATGATAAATGACTTGTCTGAGATCACACAGGCAATACCTGGCAGAACTGTATTATTAATCCATTTCCTACGAATGAATGTAAATCCAACACTCACGAAAAGAGTATATCATACTGCCTCTCATGGTCTATAGAAGGTCTATTTGAATATGGAAATGTTTTCAGTACTATTTCATGGAGTAATGCAGATATTCTCTAATTATGTGAGAATTTCGCACAAAAATGTCAAATTCACACTGTTGCCTAAGATTGTAAATCTGCCTAGAGCCATTTTGACTGGACTCTCTAAAATCTAATGGTAAATTACAACATATAGAGCAGTACAGGGGGTCAATTTAATCAGCCTGATGTAGTACAAAGGACATTGGAATGTAAATCAAAATATCTATGCTGAAATTCCCTCACTTATATTTACTATATAATACAGCCTCCAGCAAGTTATTTTTCCCTTTCTGAGCCCCAATTTTTGCTTCTATAAAAATGAGGATTTGTATTAGTTGATCTTTAACATCCTTTCCAACTCTGATAGTATTTTCCTTATCAGTTTACAAATTTAACGGAAGAGAGGAAAATCAAACTATTTGATTGAAGAGACGGCTCACCGCAGGGGCCTGAGGTAGACTGGGCTTACAGTAAAACTTATTCAAGACTCCTGTGCCTTAGTAATACTGCCAAAACATATGTATGTGTCAAAACTCTTGTAGAATGTATACTTAGTTGTATCTAGGAGCAGACTGAAAAGAAAACCAATGTGGATCCCACAATACCTGAAAATTTAGGGTATTGAGTTGGGAATTGTGTTCTGAGAAGAGAATGTCAGTTTCAACAAGGTTTCTTTATATAATAGCTGAAACAAGTGCAAATTTCCAGACAAATCCCTGCAGAGCTCTCTGTGTTTATTTACTGTTGGTCTTTAATAATAAGACTTGTTTATTTTTCCCTGAGCAAACTGCATCAGAGAGGAAGATGACAAGAATTTAGTGGGATGGGTCTTGGTGGGAATTTTGTAAAACGAAACAAAACAAACAAACAAAAAACCTGATTCAGCCTTCTGCAGTGCTTATTTTATTTTATTTGTGCTTTAAATTATTATGCAAGAAATCATAGGAAGGCTCTGCCTCTCCAATTCTTTAAGTTTAAACCAGAGTAAGTAATACCTTTCTAATATCACATGCTTCCCACCCTATAGGGCACATACTCTGAAGGACCAAGTACTCTTGGACCTGGCCATCCACCCTGTTGCTGAAACATTAGGGCAGCTGACTTTCCAGTTTTCTTGCACTAAATATTCCTATGTGTGTTGACTTCCACAATCACATTATGAACATTCTGAGAGTAGGCACTCTCTTTTTCTTGTAGGCACATAAGAATCTCACCACCAACATCACCACCACCATTATCATGGTTCATAGCTAATGTTTATATGGAGTTTTAACATATACAAAGAAAAACCTGTTAGATAGTTGCTATTATTACCCCCATTTTATGAAAGAGGAAACAGGCTGAGTGACTCAGGGCTCACACTCCTAATACATATCTTAGTCAAGATTCAAACCCAAGTCTTCCTGACTCTAAGAACACAGCTCTATTCCACTATGCTACACTACTTTCACCTATAATACATTGGCTGAGAGATTTACAACTATGAATTTTTGTGTGATATATATGTGTGTGTGTGTGTGTGTGTGTGTGTGTGTGTGTGTTATACAACCTGACCAACCAGATATAGTAAATGTTGTGTTTCCTGTTAGGATCTTTCCCTATGGAGCCCATTTTGTTTGCTTTCTACTTTTATTCTACAAACTTCATCCCCTTCCTTCTTTTCTTGTTTAGGGGTCTTTCTTCATGCTGTAGCCCAGGGCAAAGGACTGGGATGCTACATCGGAATGCTTTCAGAAGGACACCACCTTCTCCTCGGAGTCGACTCAATGGGATTGCAGGACCAGCATATCAACAACTGGAAGAGGCAAGGATTGCAGATCAAGACACAATTCCTTGCCAAGGGTAAGAACCCCCCCCACACACACATATACACACACAAAGAGTAATAATAATATTTGCAAAAGTGCTTTAAAATTTGCAATGTACTTTACCCAGAAGAAATATGTCAGGAAAGTAGAATAGTTCTTATTTTAATCTCTATTTTGCAAATGAAGACCAATGTGGTTAAGTGGCTTAAGCACTGAAATTCAGTTATTAAGTGGAGAAGAATAACAGAATGATTGAATCATAGAAAATCAGAATGGAAAATAATACCTGGGGTTATTGAGTCCAAAATGTCCTGAATCAATTCTACACTATCCCTGGTATGTCATGTTTGTAGTCATTTTCTGTTTTTGTCATCTTTGTAATCTGATGGGTATGAAATATGATCACATCATTGTTTTAATTTGTGTTTCTCTAATTATTAATGATTTGGAGCACTTCTACTTTTTGACAGCTTGGATTTCTTCTTTTGAAGACTGCCTAATAATTTCCTTTGGCCATTTGTCTATTTTGGAACAACTTATTATTATCAATTTAAATCAGTTCCTTATACATCTCAGTTAAGAGATTTATCAAAGACACTTTCTGTAAAGATGCCTTTTCACAATATGTTACCCTTCGAATTTTAACAACATAGTGTTTTTTTAATATAAATTCATTTTAAGATTTCATGTAATCAAAACTATCAATTTTCTCATCTGGGGTGCTTTGTATCTTTTGTTTGATCATGGACTCTTCCTGTGCCCATACTTCTGAGGAATTTTCTTCCTTTTTTCCTCTAATTTATTTGTAATACGACCTTTTATACCTAAGTCATTTATCCATTTTCAGTTTATCAAGGTATATGATGTGAGATGTTGGTTAATTCCTAACTTCTGCCAGACTGCTTTCCAGATTTTCCAGTGATTTTTTTTTAATTAATAAGCATTTTAAGTGTCAATTATTGTCAGACACTATTCTAGGATCTGATAGCAGAGATTAAAACAGCAAAATCCTTACCCTCAAGGAAATTATACACTATTAGGATGTTACTTCAAACAGTATCTCTGACATTCTTTCCCTTCTTTCCATTCGTGTGGCTGCCATTTTGGTTTAGGAATTTATCAACTTCATACCTAGACTATTTTAGTAGTCTCACATTAAGATTCTCTTTTTCCATTTTTCCCTTTTCCATTCTGTCCTCTACACACTTGCCAAAATAAAATACCTAAAGGTCTGCGCATATCACACACTGGGTCCAGAATCTTTAAGAGATTGTCTATTGTCTACAGAATAAAATATGAACTCCTTAGCTTGGAATTAAAAATTCTTTATAGTCTGACTTCAGTCTAACTATGCAGTTTAACTTATATTGCATTATCTCAATACAGACACTCTTGGTTCCAGCCAAATGGCTATTTCTACCTCCATGTCTCTACACAGACTGTTATCTATACCTAGAATGTATTCTCTTCCCACCTCTGTCTCAAAAGTCTTGGCTTTCTCTTTAAAAAAAAATCAGTATATATTTTTAAAAAATATTTATTTATTTTTAGTTTTCAACATTCACTTTTATAACATTTTGAATTTCAATTTTTTTCCCCTTCCTTCCCTCTTCCTCCCCAAGATGGTATGCAACCTGATGTAAGCTATGCATATACAATCATATTAAACATATTTCCACATTAGTCATATTATGACAGAAGAATCATAATAAAAGGGAAAAACCATAAGAAAGAGAAAAAAAAGAGAGAAAATAGTATGTTTCAATATACATTTAGACTCCATAGTTCTTTCTCTGGATGTGGATATCAATTTCTATCATAAGTCTTTTGGAGTTATCTTAGATTTTTGCATTTCTGTGAAGAGCCAAGTCTATCAAAGTCAGTCATCACACAACTGTGACTGTGTACAATGTTCTCCTGGTTCTGCTCACTTCACTCAGCATCAGACCATACAAGTCTTTCCAGGTTTTTCTGAAGTCAGCCTGTTCATCATTTCTTATAGCACAATAGTACTCCATCACATTCATATACCACTACTTGCTCAGCCATTCCCCAATTGATGGGCACTCCCTCGATTTCCAATTCTTTGCCACCACAAAAAAGCTACTATAAATATTTTTGTACATGTGGGTCCTTTTCCCATTTTTATGATCTCTTTAGGATATTGACCAAGAAATGGTATTGCTGGGTCAAAGGGCATGCACAATTTTATAGCCGTTTGGGCATAGTTCCAAATTGCTCTCCAAAATGATTGGATCATTTCACAACTCCACCAACAATGCATTAGTGTTCCAATTTCCCCATGTCTTCTCCAACATTTATCATGGTCCTGTTTTGTCATGTTAGCCAACCTGATAGGTGTGATCTGGCACCTCAGAATCATTTTGATTTGCATTTCTCTAATCAATAGTGATTTAGAACATTTTTTCATATGACTGTGGATAGCTTTAGTTTCTTCCTCTGAAAACCACCTGGTCATATCCTTCGACTATTTGTCAATTGGGGAATGACTTGTATTCTTATAAATTTAACTCAGCTCTATATATATTTTAGAAATGAGGCCTTTAGCAAAGATCCTAGCTGTAAAAATTGTTTCTCAGTATTCTACTTCTCTTCTAACCTTGGATGCATTGGCTTTGTTTGTGCAAAACTTTTTTTTTAATTTAATGCAATCAAAATTATCCAACTTGCATTTCATAATGTTCTCTGTCTCTTGTTTGATCATAAATTCTTCCCTTCTCCATACATCTAACAAGTAAACTATTTCTTACTCTCCTACTTTGCTTATGGTATCACCCTTTATGTCTAAAACATGTACCTATTTTGACCTTACCTTGGTATATGGTGTGAGATATTGGTCTATGCCTAGTTTCTCTCACAATATTTTCAATTTTTCCCAGCAGTTTTTGTCAAATAGTGAGTTCCTATCTCAGAAGCTGGAGTGGTTGGGTTTATCAAGCAATAGATTACTATAGTCATTGACTACTGTGTCTTGTGTACCTAACCTATTCCAATGACCCACCACTCTATTTTTTAGCCAGTACCAAGTAATTTTGATGATTGCTGCTTTATAATATAGTTTTAGATCTGGTACGGCTAGGCCACCTTCCCTTCCTTTTTTTCACTAATTCCCTTGAAATTCTTGATCTTTTGTTCTTCTATGAATTTTATTATTTTTTCTAGTCCTATGAAATAATTTTTGACAGCTTGATTGCTATGGCACTGAATAAATAAATTAATTTAAGAAGAATTATCATTTTTATTATATTACTTAAGCCTACCCTTGAGCAACTGATATTTTTCCAATTATTTAGTTCTAGCTTTATTTGTCTGAAAAGTGTTTTACAATTATGTTCACATAGTTATTGGGTTTGTCTTGGCAGGTAGTCTCCTACATATTTTATATTCTTTTCAGTTACTTTAAATGGAATTTCTCTTTCTATCTCGTGTTGCTGGACTTTGTTAGTAATATATAGAAATGCCAGTGATTTATTGAGGTTTACTTTGTATCCTGCAATTTAGCTAAAGTTGTTAATTATTTCAAGTAGGTTTTCAGTTGATCCTCTAGGATTCTCTAAGTATACCATCATATCATCTGCAAAGAGTAATAGCTTTGTTTTTTCATTGCCTATTCTAATTCCCTCAGTTTCTTTTTTTCTTCTCCTACTACTAAAGCTAACATTTCTAGTACAATATTGAATAGTAGTGGTAATAATGGACATCCTTTTTTCACCCCTGATCTTATTGGAAATGCTTCTAGCTTTTCTACATTACATATAATAGTTTCTGATGGTTTTAGATAGTTGCCATTTATCATTTTAAGGAAAACTCCATTGATTCCTATGTTCTCTAAGGTTTTTAATAGGAATGGGTACTGTATTTTGTCAAAACCTTTTTCTGCATCTATTGAGATGATCATATGATTTCTTAATTTTGTTGTTGATATGGTTAATTATGCTGATAGTTTTACTAATATTGAACCAGCCCTACAGTCCTGATATAAATCCCACTTGGTCATAGTGTATTATCCTTGTGAAAAGTTGCTGTAATCTCTTCGCTAATATTTTGTTTAAAATTTTTTGTATCAATATCCACTAAGGAAATTGCATCAAAATTCATTAGGTCTATAACTTTCTTTCTCTGTTTTGTATCTTCCTGGTTTAGGTATTGGCAACATATTTGTATTGTAAAAAGAATTTGGTAGGACTTCTGTTTTGCCTGTTTTTTCCAAATAGTTTATATAGTATTGGAATTAATTGTTCTTTAAATATTTGGTGGAATTCACTTGTAAATCTGTCTGGCCCTGAAGATTTTTCTTAAGGAGTTCATTGATGGATTGTTCAATTTCTTTTTCTGAAGTGGTATTATTTAAGTATTTTATTTCCTTTACTGTTAATCTTGGCAATTTATGTTTTTGTAAATATTCATTAATTTCTCTTAGATTATCATTTTATTGGCATAGAGTTGGGCAATATAGCTCCTAATTATTTTAATTTCCTCTTCTTTGGTGGTGAATTCACCCTTTTCATTTTTGTTTCTGGTAATTTGGATTTCTTTCTTTTTTTTAATCAAATTAACCAAAAATTTATTTTTTTATCCCCCACTAGTACAGTTTTGCTGTCTATTTTTTTTCCTGCAACTCACTTAACTTCTCCTCTAAGAATTTGAATGCTATACCACTTGACTTGGTACATATATGTTTAGTATTGATAGTACTTCATTGTCTATGATATCTTTTAGCAGGATGTAGTTTCCTTTCTTACCTCTTTTAATTTGATCTATTTTTGCTTTTGCTTTGTGTAAGATCAGGATTGCTACCCCCAACTTTTTCTTTTTACTTCACCTGACGCGTAATATGTTCTTTTCTAGCCTTTTACCTTTACTCTGTGCATATCTCTGTGTTTCATATGTGTGTTTCTTTTAAACAACATATTGTGGGATTAAGGTTTAATCCACTCTGCTATTTGCTTCCATTTTATGTGAGAGTTTATCCCATTCACATTCATAGTTGATTACTGTGTTTTTCTTGCCATCCTATTTCCCCTTTCCCCCATTTATATTTTTCTTTCTCCTTTCACCCTTTCCCTCCTCACCAGTGTTTTGCTTCTGACCACCGCCTCCCTCATTCTGCCCTCCCTTGTATCAATCCCCCTCCGTTTTCTTTCCCCTTTCCTCTACTAATTCTTTGCTAATTTCTATCCTCCCTTCTAGCTACCTCCTCCCTTTTCTTTCCCCTTTCTCCTCCTACTTTCCTATAAAGTAAGATAAATATCTACAGCAAACTGAATGTGTATGTTATTCTCTCTTTGATCTAAATCTAATGAGAGTAAGGTTCAAACAATGCTCTCCTCTCTCCCTTCTTTCCCTCTACTGTAACAGATCTTTGCACCTCTTCATGTGATGTAATTTACCCTTTTCTCCTGGTATAATCCTTATTTTCACCTCTTAATTAATTTTTTATCATCACATAAAAGTCAATTTATGCCCATAGCCTCTGTCTACGTATACCTCTTCTAAATGCTGTAATAAAGACATAGTTCTCAAAAATTGCAAGTATCACTTTCCCACGTTGGGGTATGAATAGTTTAACTTTATTGAATAACATGTCTGTTTTTTTCTTTCCTGTTTACCTTTTTATGCTTCTCATGAGTCTTGTATTTGAAAATTGAATTTTCTGTTCAGCTCTGGATTTTTCATCAGGAATAATTGAAAGTCCCCTATTTCCTCAAATACCCATCTTTGTTCCAGAAAGATTATGCTCAATTTTGCTGGGTAACTGATTCTTGGTTGTAATCCAAGCTCCTTTTGCCTTCTGGAATATTATATTCCAAGCCCTCCAATCCTTTAATGTAGAAGCTGCTAAATCCTGCATAATCCTGACTGTTTCTCCATGATATTTAAATTATTTATTTCTTGCTGCTTGCAGTATTTTCTCCTTGACCTGATAATTCTGGACTTTGGCTATAATATTCCTTGGAGTTTTCATTTTGGAATCTCTTTAAGGAGGTGATTGATGAATTCTTTTGATGACTATTTTACCCTCTTGTTCTAGGATATCAAGGCAGTTTTCTTTTTTAATTTCTTGAAGGATGTTGTCCAGGCTCTTTTTGTTATCATGGCTTTCAGGTAGACCAATAATTCTTAAATTGTCTCTCCTGGCTCTTTTTGCCAGGTCAGTTGTTTTTCCAATGAGGTATTTTACATTTTCTTCTTCTTTTTTTTTCTTCTTTTGATTTTGTTTCAATGATTCTTGATGTCGTATAGAGTCATTAGCTTCCATTTGCCCATTTCTAATTTTTAAGGAATTATTTTATTCAGTTGGCCTTAGTACCTCTTTTTCTATTTGCCTAATTCTATTTTTTATGAAGTTGTTTTCTTCAGTGGATTTTTTTTCCATTTGACCAATTGTATTTTTTAAGGAATTTTTTTTCTTCAGTCAATTTTTGTCCTTCCTTTCCCAAGCGGTTTACTCTCTCGTGCATACCTCTAATTTCTTTTCCCAGTTTTTCTTCTATCTCTCTTATCTGACTTTCAAAATCCTTCTTGAAATCTTCCAAGAAGACTTTTTGGGTTTGGGTCCAATTCATATACCCATTTGAGATTTCCGATGTAGGTATATTGACAATATTGTCCTCTTCTGAGTTTGTGTTTTGATCTTCTCTGTCACCATAATAATTTCCTATGGTCAATGTTCATTTTTGCTTCTTAATCATCTTGTTTGCCTGTTGAATGGCTTTTAAAGTTGAGCTCTCCTGCTGGAGCACAGCAGACACTGTTGCAAACTTCTTGTGCTGGGGAACTGGGGCCTGCTCACTAGCTTTGTGTGTTGGGGCCTCAGGTGCTGGCAGCTGGAGGCTTTTGGGGGTCTGGCAGCTTACCTGGTACTGAGCTGGAGTCCTACTGTTGGTGTCTGCCATGTGCTGAGGCCAGTTACTGTTTTTCTGCATTTCCCTGGCACTTTGCCAAAGCAAGGGGAGGTCCAACAGCCAGAGGAAACCTGCTTTTCTCACCCCCACCCCCTGCCCTGGGGCTGTACTGAAGCACATAGTGGTAATCTGAGCTCAAATCTGCTGGTTCTCCTGGGTATGCTAAGGCACATGGGGGGTCCTAGTGTTGGCGTTTGCCTGCTCCACCACACTGGGGCTCAGGATCTCCTGCTGGTTCGCTGAGGTGGGGCTTGCTGCTGACTTTCTAGGATGTTTCCTGTACTGGAATCCCTTCCCCTTTTACTTGAGTGAAACATAACTTTCTTGCTGATCCTCTAAGTTTTCCAGTCTAAGAGATTGCTTCACCCCATCTTTCCACTGGCTCAGCTGTTCCAGGATTTGTTCTGGGGTGCTATTTTATGGGTGTTTTTTTGGAGGTCAATATGGGAAAGTGCCAGTAATTTACTGCTTACTCAGCCATCTTGGTTCCCAGAAGTCACCTTAGCTTTCTTAAAGATTTAATTATTAGAATTACCTTCTATAGAAAACAATTTTCATGTACTTTATTGGTTAGTATTTTCTCTTCTATAGCTAAACAAATAAATGAATAAATGATTGAATTAACAAACAAATGAATGCATGAATGAATAAACAAGCAAGCAAAGAAACACTTAAATGTTATCTCCCCCACTCTCTTCCCCCAAGTGAAATGTAAGTTACTTGAGGTTAGGTACTATTTTTAGTTTTCTTTTTTCTTCATATTCCTTGTGCCTTATACATGGTAAGTATTCAATAAATTTTCATTGAATGAATACATGAGTGGATGACCAGAGTAGAGTATAGCCAGACTATTGCTACCCTGACAAAAACAGATCAATTAGTGTTGAACTTGTAATAGCAGAGCTCTATCCAATCCAATTTTCTGACCGATCCAATCAGTACCTAACCGGATATATTTTTTCTTCTTCTTCTGTTCTGATTTTGTTTTACTGCTGCTGCCAACCAGAGACAGAGAGATAGCAGGAAGTTGCAGATCTTGTCACTTTGCGGGGAGGGAGGGAAGTTTTGGGTTTTCTCTGTGTATGAAGTTGTTCATGGCTCAGGCTTTCCTGACAAAACATAAGAGCAGTTTCCTTCAGTAAGGTTCAAAAAAGAGGAGAATGACAAGTAGTTCCTCTTTTGCAGTTTGGAAACCATTCCAAGCGCACTTGAACAATGCATTTGGTACAGATCTGGGATGCCAGCGGCAAATGCAACACAACAGAGGAGTCATTTGAAATGCATAATGAAAGTTGGGAACTGAATTTTTTTTTCTGCTTGCCTTATCTCTGAGAATATATTAATCATTAATCCATTTATTACAGATAATTAATATTGTTTATTGATGACATTTCTTATTAATAATTAATAAGAATTTTAAATTAAAATTGGATTTTCTCAACAAGGCATAAGTGGAAGCTCATCCGCAGATATCATTTTTGAGATGACTGAGGTTAGACCTGAAGGTGTATATGTGTTAAGCAAATGTATTAATAAATGACAAATCATGCAACATTTGGGTAATGGCCAAGTTTACACAGACATTCCCTGGACTTCATCTCCTTACCTAAGTCTCTTAGAATCCTTAGACCCATTAAAGGCTCAGCTCAAAGATTAGCTCCTATATGAGTCATTATTATGCTCCCACCCTGAAAATAACCTTTTATTCACTTTATTTTTTTCTTTGAATTAACTTACATAGTTATATGCTATATAACTTTATTAGAATCTATGATTTTTGGAGGTAGGGATTATTATGTTTTTCTCTTCAAGCAACTGGTAGCTAGCACAATGTTCCCATATAGGAGGTTCTCAGTAAATATTTGTTGCCTTAAACTGAATTCAGGAGGATGAATGTCATTTGGATGTTTGATTTTAGCTTGGATGCCCGTAAGGAGCAATGAGCACTAAGTTTAATGTGGAGATGGTCCAGCCAGGTGATACTTAGAGCTGTCAGAAGAAGTTAATGGTGCAGCAGATAGAGACCAGGCCTGGAGTCAGAAAAATCTCAGTTCAAATCTGGCCTCAGATATTTATAGGTTGTGTGACTCTGTGAAAGTTATTTAACCAAATCTGTCTCAGTTTCCTGAACTGTAAAATGGGGACAATAATAGTACTTGCCTTGCAAAGTTGTTCTGAGGGTCAAATGCCCTGTGCTGGCATTTAGTAGATGCTGTATAAATATTTATTCCATTCTGTTCTTCTTTCCTCTTTCTGATTAGAAAAGGGCTATTTTAATTGAATCTTGTTGACTTTAAAAGTTTCTTAAGGCCTCAGTGATTTTCATACTCAAGAATGACATGTCCAATCTGTCAGACACTGCGTCCTTTACACCACAAAGGAGACTCAAAATTTCTTTTCACACAATGTTAGCATTTTTGTTTACTTTATTTTTTAATAGAAACTTGTTCAGAATGTTCTCTTTAGACTCACTTTCCTTTAGACTTTTCCATTATATGATATACATCCAATGTTGATAAATATTGAATCTGAGGACAAGAATTACTTGTAGAATAAAATTCATAAGGCAATTTGATCTCATTCTTGGCTACCCAAAATATCTAATTTTCATTCCTGTTAGAAGGGGGAATATCTCTCAAAAGATTGGAAGGTATATTGGTAATAGAATTTCTCAGTTCAAGGCCCACTCCAAATCTGGCCTAAATCTGAAGGAGGAATGAATTGATTTCTAAGAACCATCAACCATTTACTGTTAGAGGCTTCTTTCAAATCTCTTGGTAATAATGATAAAGAGTCAGGCTCCCACTGTACTTTGTTGTCCATATCGTAAGCCCCAAATATCCTATCTAGCTCCCAGTGGTATCGTTTGGCAAAAAGAATTAAGTTGTAAATTGAAGGGAAGACTTGATTGCTATGAACTCTTCTGCCTTGAGGTAGCTTTGCCAAGATAAAATATGTGACTTGGTTAGGCCCTGATGAAATGTTTACCATTGTCTCTCAGGCTGATGTAGAGCAATAAGGATATTGAGCTATCCACAGGACATATTAAGCCAACATACAAGTGCAACAGACCAGGAGAAAAGATACTCCTGATATAAGGGTCAGAATTTCTAGCAGTAAACTAAGCAAATTCAAATTCCTGCTCTTAAATAGGAGTTTCTAGAAGAGGACTTCTTAATATTTTTGTCTGTGTGTCAAGAACCCAGTTGGCAGCCTGATGAAGCCTGTGGAACTCTTCTGAAAATAATATTTTTTTAAAATCCTCATAATTGAAAACAAGTCTAATATTTGTTAGAAGACAGTGAAAATAGGGGCAGCTAGGTGGCACAGTGGATAGAGCTCTGGCCTTGGAGTCAGGAGGAAGTGAGTTCAAATCCAGTCTCAGACACATGACACTTACTAGCTGTGTGACCCTGGGCAAGTTACTTAACCCTGATTGCCTCACCAAAACAAGAAAAAAAAAAGAAGATAGTGAAAATAAATACTTTTCTCCCACCTAATTTCACAGACTTGTTGAAATCAATCTTTGGACCCCAGGTTAAGCAATCTTACTCTAGAACCTCCAAATCTAAAACAATTTGACATCAAAAGAGCCCATTCTAATCTATGAAAGAAAGAAAAAAGGCTGATAAAACTGTTCGGATATCATGGAGAGCAAATAACTACTTGATCAAAATTTCCATTTTTAAACATCTGTTTCAAGTAGAGTTAAAGTGTTTTGATTTGCAGTGCATTTCAGAAGATCAGTACTAAATTCATCAACATATTCAACACTAGATGTCAAGGCTATTTGTATTTTAATAATTCCATCCTCTATTCTCTTTCCTTGATACACTTATGGCATACACTTGCCTAGAATTCTGGCTGAGCATAAATCAAGTAGTATTACAACACCAATGTAAGTATGATTAAAGTCTTTATGATAATAATAACCAAAAATTTTATAGAGCTTACTCTGTGCCAGTCACTGTGCTAAAGGCTTTATGATTTTTATCTCATTTGATCCTCTTAACAGCCCTGGGAGGTTGGTGCTATTATATCCTCATTTTACAGACACTGAATCAAACAGATGTTAAGTAACTTACCCAGGATCACACAGCTAGTAAGATCTGAGGCTGAATTCGAACTCTGGTCTTCATGATTCCAGGCCATTGCTCTGTCTGCTGGGATGCCTAGCCAATCATTTTCTTCTATCAAAGCTCAAACCCTTAAATCTGACTTGATTGTAAACTCCTTGAGGGCAGGGACCCTGTCTACCTTAACCATCATTACTCTCCCAGTGCCTAATATAGTGTTTTGTAAAAATGTTTCTTTGACAATATTTTTTATCTTTTCATAATCAACATTCCTGATTGCATTATTCCCTCCCTAATAATGAGGCAACCACTGTAACAAAGTTTATAAAAAAGGAAAAACATTCCAACTCAACCAACAAATTGGAAAATTCTAATATTATTTGCAGTGTTCTACTCCTTCCCATTGTCAATGTTACTTGAAAGACTGAATGGAATCGAATTTAAAAAGTAGATAAACTGGGGCTCAGTGTCACATCACATAAATGCCCAGTTTCTTAGTTTCCCCATATGAACTATAATATCATTTTCCTTCCTCCATCTATTACATTGAGTTGTTTCAAGTGAAGAAAAGATGGATATGTATGGATGCATGCATATACATATGTATCCATTATATATATATGTATATAAATATATATATATATATTACATATAATATGCAGCATAGACACCATTTCCTCTGAGTGCCACAGAATTGATGCTTTTGAACTGTGGTGCCGGAGAAGACTTTTGAGAGTCCCTTGGATAGCAAGGAGATCAAATCAGTCAATACTTAAAGAAACTAATTCAGGCTGTTCACTGGAAGATCAAAGATTAAAGTTAAAGCTTAAATATTTTGGCCACATAAGAAGAAGACATGATTCGTTGAAAAACGCTTCGACCTTTGGAAAGATTGAAGGTAAAAGGAGAAAAGGGACAGCAGAGAATGAAATGGACAGATACTGTCATGGAAACAATGAATATGAGCTTGGACAGACTTCAGCAGTTAGTAGAGGATAGAAGGGACTGGTATGCTATGGTCCATGGAGTCACTAAGAGCTAGACATGACTGAACAACAACAACATTTTCTCATTCTGTTGCCCTACTAATTGCCCTTATTTATTGTTGTTGTTGCTATTGTTATTGTCATTGTTCAGTTGATTCAGACACGTCAGGTTTTTCATGCCCCATGTACCAAACTGTCCATGGAGTTTTTTTGACAAAGATACTAGAGTGGTTTACCATTTCCTTTTCCAGTGGATAAGGCAAACAGACATTAAGTGATTTGCCCAGAGTCATGCAGCTTTTAAGTATTTGAAGCTGGATCTGAGCTTGGGTCTTCCTGACTCCAGATACAGCCTCTATCCAATGAGTCACCTAGCTGCCTACCCTTATGCATAGATATGATCAAATAAATATTTTCCTCAAAAATTTTCAGTGATTCTCACTTGGTCATTGTCCACTCAGGGAATTTTAAACAGCTTAGCTTGGGATACAAAAGTCTGCATAATCTGATGTTACTCAATTTTTCCAACTTCTACCTTATGTTTGATGGTCTGGCCCCAATGGCTATTTTCTGTCCTTCAAGTATACCCAATGCTTTTCCAACTCTTTGTCCTTGTGTACTCAGTTCTTTATATATGGAATGTTATCCCTCCACCTCTTGCTTGTGAAATTCTTGTAGTTGCTTTAAAGTTCAAATTAAATGTCCCCACCCCCCCCCCCCCCTTCCCTGATCCTCTCAGTTAATGATGACATTTCCTCCCCCCCAGACCTATATAAGACTTTGTTTTGCATCTCTCTAATTTACTCCAATCTGATTTTGCCTAACAGTTATCCGTGGATATACCCTATGCCTCTATATCCCTATAAGTTGCATGAAAAACGGAATGAATCTTTTTCTAAATTTTTGCCTCTCCTCTAGTCATAGATGCAACATTTGAATTCATATATGTACATTTTAAATGGTTGTACAATTATTTTATTGAATTTAATTTATTTGATGTCAAGGAAAATTAATGTATTTCTTCTATATATTTCAAAATTTTGTCGTGTCTACATAAATGTGACTCCTATCTTTTTTTTTTTAAATGAACTATAACACAGCTTTGGTTACTCTCTGACCAATTTATTTCAGTAAAGATAGATATGTATAGATGCACACACATGTGTGTATGTACATATATATGGTAGAGAATATGTATGTATGAGTGTACATAAATGTACACCCATATACTATATTACCAATATATATAAAAAGAGAATAAATTTTTTTAAAGTTTTGCTCTTGAGAAGATGATATTATACTAGCCCAGCCTCCTTTTCCTCAAGATAACTAATTGCCATGCTTCAGTGATGAACTGGAGATTTCTACTTCTGTTTTCTCTCTTCCAATGTGAGGCAAACTCTCCTTGCCTTTGAGAGTCACAAACATCTGTATAACCAACTCTGACAGCAACAGGATGGAGGAGCTGAGAAAACTTCTCAGCTTCTTCAGTATCAACTGAATAATTAATTAGTATGTACTAATTAAGGAGTAGACCAATCCTCTCTTAATAAGAGCCTTAAGCAAACAAACATCTCCATGTCATTCCCATTCATCTGGGACCAACTTCAGGAAGAAGATGGATAATCATAGAACAGAAAGGAGGCATGTATTTGATTCTACAGCTTGGGGTGTTTTTAGAGATCAAATAAATATTCTGTAACAAGTGGGAATCAAACAGCTTTCTTATGGTATATTTTTGAAAAAGAGAAAAGCCTCTGAATGTTCCTTCCACATCTCTCTCTTGTATACACATGGTCCTCTTTCCTTACTTGGGCACACACAAAAGCAAACTGGAAAGCAGAGGAGAGGTGCAGAAATTCTGTAATTTTGAGAAGATTGGTACCATAACAGGCTGAATTGAAATACCATATTAAAGAAAAAGTGTCTTTGTACCATTTGCTATGTACTAATCAGATACCATCATGTATACCCTAAATAATTTATCTGGATTCTATGAAGATTTAATCAATCTATACCTTTTTTTTCTACATTCACCCATTCCTGCCCTTGACACTGGGAAACCCAAATTGAGTAAAATGTTAATAAGCCCTGAGCAGAGTAGAGAGGGCAAAGTGTTGACATTTAATAATTCTTAATGGTGAGGAAGATGAAACGTTGTAATACTTTTAAGTATTGAGGGATGAATATGAATAGACCCCATGTGATTTGGCTCCAGGATATAACTGAAACAAAATACTTCGTTTGGTAGTATCTAATGGAATCTAATTCAGGTAAAGTCAAAATAAATGATAGCGGGGAGGGAAGGGAAAAAAGATGGAGGAAGGAGTGAGAGAGAGAGAGAGAGAGAGAGAGAGAGAGAGAACTTAACCTCTTCTTTATGCCAAACTAGCAATCTGGCTAAAGTCTCCTCAGCAGGGTCCCTCATTTCTTGTTAAATGACCTATTACAGGGTTGGAGGAGGGATGTGAGAGGAGATGAAGAAGGGGCTCTGTTTACATTACTCTCTTTAAAATCTGGGTGATGCAGAAAATTCAATCCTGTAATTCCTTCTGAGCTCAGCATGACAACTCTACTTTGGATCCAAATGTTAAGTTAACAAATCTTTTCCAGGCGTTGATGTGAGGCCATAGGCATGCCAGTTTGCCAATTGCTGGTAAATGAAGTTTGCTGCCTTGTAAGCATTTAGAATGTGGCAGCCTTGTGACATTTCCCATATAAAATGGGACTTTAAAAATGAGAAAAAACCAAACTTGATTACAGAAATGCAATGATTCCTCCTAGAATTGTCACTATAACCTATAATGAAAAATTGGAGAGATATCATTTGTTTCCTTTCCTGATTGTCTTTCGAGGGAGGGTGGAATTTATCTCTTCTTTTTCAAACGTTAGACAAAATCAGTTGTCCAAGGATAGAAAGCAAGAAGGAAGCCCTTGTCTTCCTATCACTCTACACACGTATTCTTGTTTCCTATCCAATGGGAAACTGAAATAACTTACTTTTGTCTTTCTTTTCCAGGTATCCATCCAATGGATTAAAAATCCAACAAAATACAACAATAAATATGCAACTGCCTTCAAGAGAGACAAAACCCTATTTTAATAGCTTGGATCAAAAGGACCTAGTGGGATATTCATCCACAAGGGCCAGTTCTGTTCCCATCATCCCTTCAATGGGCTTAGAGGAAGCCTGCATGCAAATGCCAGGTATTTCTGACATCACAAGCCTCAAATGGTGCAAAAACTCCTGTTCTGCTGAACTTGTCAATGTGAGTGGTCCAGTCAGCAATTGTCTTATAGTAGAACAACAAGAAGTAAAAATATTGCTAGAAACTGTCCAGGAGCAGATCCGGATTCTGACTGATGCAAGAAGGTCAGAGGACTATGAACTGGCCAGCGTTGAAACTGAGGACAGTGCAAGTGAAAACACAGCCTTTCTACCCATGAGTCCTGTGGCCAAATCAGAAAGAGAGGCACAATTTGTCTTAAGAAATGAAACACAAAGAGACTCAGCCTTGACCAAGTGACTTGGGAAATAAGGATCTGTGCATTCAATGCTTTGCTAAACAGGAAAGAGAGGAAATTAAATACAAATTATTTATATGCATTAATTTAAAAGCATCTACTTAGAAGAAACCAAATAGTCTATCGCCCTCATATCATATAGTGTTTTTTAACAAAATATTTTTTTAAAGGGAAAGAAACATTTCAGGAGGGATAAAGCTTACATCAAAAGCTTTTTGGTAGGATTCTGAATACACTTTCAGTTAGTTTTAGCACTGTTCTCTTTGGCTCTTAGAAGGCTTGGGCTATGCATAAACAGCACTCTAAAAGTTCAGTATTGGCCTTAGATCCATTTGGGGTTTCAAAGTTTAAATACAGAATACTATTCACTGAATGCAGACTGTTTGGTGAACAGGTCCTGCAGCTTTGCCGGAACACGCTCAAACCTTTAATTTCTTGTCCACCCGATAGGCTCACTGAAGGTTCCACTGTGGCAATAGATTTTAATATTCCCTATTTGATTTTGAAATAATGGCACAAAAATACCTAAATTCTGAACAGTCAGAAGCACAGGAGTTGCAGGTGCCCTCCAAAATGCTTTGGTGCCCTATGAGAGAAGAAGAATTTCAAAGGGTGTTAAAGTCCTAGAACTTGAAGGAGTTCTACATACGGTACTGGTATAAACAGTCAACCACCATAATTTGTCACAAAATATACTACATAAAAAGTCAGCCTTTGAAGCTCTTGATTTTCAAAGGAACACTTGTAGGGATATGTGTGTATGTATGTGTGTCCGTGTGTCGGCGTCCTTGCATGTACTCACATGAACCTGTGTGTGTATGTGTGTGGGCTTTCTTTCCCCTTAACTTTGATATATTATTTTTCTTCTGAGATAAGTCAGGGAATCCAATATTCAGCCAAATGTATTTCCATTTTAAGTCTAAATTTTATTTTTTCTTTTACTTTTTGCATTATATATAAATTTAGTAAGTTCCTAGAGCCCTGGGCCCTCATGGTGGGTTCCTCTTAAGGTCTTAAACATTTCTCTGTCACTTTTTTTAAGAGGAAGAAAAAATTTCATCAGATGACATTAAATCATGCACTGACTAAACTAAAGGTGTATTATTTTTATTATTTTTGAATTATATCTATTCATACAACTAGCTAGATAGTCTCATCTTCATTGTTAAAAAGACTGATTTTTTTTAATCTAGTCTAATCCACATGAACTAAGGCATTTGGCTTCTCTTATTAAGAAGGGAGGGGCAAATTACTAGAATGACATAGGCACAATTCCTCAGTTCGCAGAGAACCCCTTGCTGGCTCAGTAAATTGTGGTATATGTTCATTTGGAATAGAGCAATATTTTGACCAACGTCAAGTCAACGTCAACATTTTCTAAAGGTTTATCTTTTATTTCCCTTTCATAACACATTAAGGAAAACTAGCTTTTCCACGATTCAGTATTTTTTTCGCCACCTGGACAATTTTCGTTAATCTACCATTTCTGTGGCTACAATCTTTACTCTGTTTTCTCTTAAAAAAGGGCAAAGAAATTGAAAGGATATCAGAAGTCTGAAGCAATTTGCTTCAGGTTGGAGAATATTTGCTTAGAATTTCACATTGTAGATTATCATTGCACAGAAGGGCTTTGGATTATAACCCCTTATGAAGCAAATCTGGATACCACACATTTTATTGTGGATTAATTTGATATTGAAAATGTAGTGTGGGATTGCTTTAGAAGAAAAAATGTAAGAATTTAGTGATGTCTTTCAAAAATAAGATTAGCTTAATCCAAGTAGAGTAGGAGGGTCACAAATTCACTTGATTGTAAAGAGGGATCTGAATTAGGTGGAGTTACTACTTTGTATTCAGTGGAAGAATGTGTGTCTCTTATATGAACTACCCTTATAAGTTGGTACACTGATTGAACAGAGAGGCATTAATGGCAATAATTTAACAAAGACTTATGTCCTTTTTGTTTGTTTGTTTTAAAATGCCATACTTAGATAAGTTCTATGTTTGAATGGAAAAAAGATTTAGAAAGGTAAACTTGTAAGTGGTATGCCCATTCCCCACATGTGTAACTTCCTGTTGGATGGAAGTTATGATTTTGCCAGTGTGTCCCCATAGAATGGGTAGGCAGCACAGGTGAGTATGTGAAAACACTTTGGCCATAGGTGTATCCACTACAATGGGATCTGTTCCTCAGCTACACCTGTGTACTGTTCAGCTAGCTGGGAAAAGTTATGCAATGTGTGATGCATAATAAATTCATTCAATATCTTAATTGTCCTGAAAAGACTGAAACTAGCCAATTCCAGCCAAGGTTGGTTACGTTTTCTCAAATATCTCTTTTAAGCTTCTCTCGGTGAGAAAGTTAAAACAACCCTATGCTATTTAAACTATGAAATGAAATCCCATGTATGTGGGATTCGAGGCATCAAATAGTGCATGTGCTATTAATCACACAGTATACTCCCATAGAAATCCTGACATTATCATGTAAGTGGACATGATGGAATTATTCAACTGAGTTCTTTATCTGAGTAATTATCAATTAATTTTTAGGCAAAAAATTCCCTAGCAATTTATCTGTTTAGTTTCAAAGACTTACTCTGCTTATTTTGAGAAATGTCCCATTTCAAAAAATGTACAAGCAGAAAATATGTATGCATATGTATGAATTTAAAAGATCTCCATAGAAACACTTTAAAAGTCATCTTACACAGCAAACACCTGGAACTTGTCAGTACCTTGTCCTTAGAGCTCATTTGCCTTCTGGCAAATCTTTGTGGTTTAATAAGACACTTCTGATTCTATTTTTTTTTTTTTGAAATGTCTTTCCCTCCACCCCTGCTTCTTTCTTGTGTGAACAAGAAGCCTCAATTTAATTGAATTTATTATTCATTCTCTATTTTGGAATGAAGTTTGCCTATTGTGTTATATTAAGGCGCTTCTTTCTGTCCCTTCACTAAAAACAGAGTTATTATTTGCCAGGGATTGTGGGAAAATGTTAATGTCATTGATGAACGGGAGATGGAGGGTCTTCTGGAAGAAGGACTAATGGAAGATTAACATCCAGAACTTGCCCCTCATTTTCTTGGGGAAGGGAGGTACGGTGAGTTACGTTATGTCTCTGTGGGTGGTCATCTCTCCTTGCTTTGAGTTAAGGACTTGTCATTTGCAAATTAATCACATATCCAGTGTGCTCTCATTATTTTAAGTTGCAAAAGAAAGATGTGGACCGAATGAAAATTTTTTTCAAGGCTTCATGAATTTTGTGCTTCCTTATAAAAATCAACCTGAAAAAAGAGAAAATAATAAAGTTCCAACTTGCTTAGGGAGAGCCCACATTGGGTAGCCATGACCACCTAAAGATTCAGCTGATTCAGATTGAGCTCCCTGAATCTAGACCAACCTTGGGAAAGCTGTACCAAGTGAACCTGTCAGATGTAAAGAGTAGATTGAATTAGAAAACAGGGAGGGAGAAAGAAAAACAAAACCTTCCTTCCCTTCTTGTTATTCAAATGTTGCCAACATCATTCATTTCCGTTTCAATTACTTGTTAAGACTAGCTTTTGTATCCCCACTCCTAGTAATTAAGGTGGCAGAACTGTTAGCATTATGGGTCTTTCACTGTTGTCAGCAATGGTGGTTCCCTTCTAGCCAAGCCCTAAAGACAAGGAAATATTGCCCCAGAACAACTGTTGTGAAACAAATTTTCCAACTAAATCTATCCTACGTATAAGAGGGGTAGGGTTTTTGTTTGTTCTTTTGGATATGGGAAACCTATATTTTATATATAATGAACACTTTTTTATTAACTATTCAATTGTGTAAATTCAGTATATGGTATACAACTACGGCATGTCAACTGTGTTTGTACTGTAGTCATAAGAATGTTCATTTGCTAGAGAGCCACAGACATCTGTGCTGTCCCTATCACTTAATGCATACCAACACACAGGAAGTCACAGGCCTTTGAATAAGCTTTATCTCTTCCTCTTTACTTCTTACTTTCCCTTTCAAAGAAACAGTGAGGGTAGAGAGGACTCTAGATTTAAGATCCCAAATTAAGTACTCCTGTTATCTGACTTTCTGGGGTTTTCTTCTAATTGTTAGTACATTCCTAACCCAATTTGTCCTGATTGTTCAAGAGTTTCCAACATTTCAAATATTGTATTCTCAACGAAGGGGGGTTATTTTTTGTTCTTTCTGCTTCCATTTTTATCCCAAACAATACTGATAAATCTGGTTTCCAAGTGTTTGGGCGCTTGTCTTGTTCTTTTTGTTTGTTTAAACAAACTTCACTTTTTCAGGTCTTTTCCCCTGCTAACCCACTAAAGACAAACAGTGACAATGTGACATGGAGTCCCAATGATCTCACATTAAATGAGAGGCATGGCCACTTGGAAATGATTGAAATTATTCCCACGTTTTTGATCCTCTTCTTTCTTGGACAAGCAGAGCTAACAGTTGGTAGAGAGCTTGGGATAACCCTGGGGTAAAATCCCTGTTAGATTTCCTCTTAGGAACTAAGATGTAAAATTTTGTGTGTATGATTGCTGTCCCTAAAGTGTATAATGGTCTCAAATATATATATTTTTACACTTTTAACCATAACGTATTTAAAAGGTGTCTAGAAAGTCACCTTTGAATTCTGTTCCCCAGCCTGTTAAACTGGCTAGCTGGTAGAATGGGGACAAAATGGGGAAAATTCTGAGTTAGTGCCAATGTTGGCTAATACTTATGAAGATACTTGGAGATCTGACCAGACACGTCCTTGGCAAAATGGAGGTCCTGCTTCTAGTCCATTTGGTAACTTGTCATAAATTACTGTATTGATTGCATGTGTATTGTTGCCTATGAAAGAATTAATTGTGTGATAGCAAGCAATCAGTGTTACTATTTGTTTGGAAAGTATTAGATAACTATCATAATGAAACTCATTACCAACAAAATAGTGTCCCACTTATTTTCAGAGACCAAGTCCTAATCTGTTAATTGAGGGGGCCTAATCTAGATGACCTCGAATTTCTTTTCCAGCTCTAAAATTATATGGTTCTATTTCAGACCTGTATTAAACCTCACT
Source organism: Vombatus ursinus (assembly GCF_900497805.2). Taxonomy (NCBI): domain Eukaryota; kingdom Metazoa; phylum Chordata; class Mammalia; order Diprotodontia; family Vombatidae; genus Vombatus; species Vombatus ursinus. The sequence continues at coordinate 16,855,883 of NW_020940527.1, forward strand.
CCTTTCCCTGCAATTCCACACCCCCTAAATTTCTAACACATCTTCACTTTGATTCTTTTATAGGACTGAGACAGAGAAAAATGAGGCAAAGGTCATATAGATTAGTGGCTCACAGGAGAGAGTGCATCATTTAAAATAAAATCTTCTTTGAAAAGTTCATGGGCCTCGCTTCAGGGTCTTCAATATAATGACCAGTCTGAAGCTTGAAATGTGTTTATGACAGCATCTGATATATATTTTTTTTCCTGCTTGTTTTCCATAGAATGATTAGCATATTTGTCCCCAATAAAATGAAGACAGGTGTTATAGATGAAACAAAAGAGAGCCTCTGTTGGATTCTTAGTAGGCACTCAATCCCATTTAAATTACCTATTTTCCATTTGAAAGCCCAAATGCATAGCTTCCTATTTAAAGTAAATTGTATGGAGCACCAAAATATCATATTATGCCCAAATCAAGGACAGTATTTCTCAATATGTTGAGTATACTTAGAAGACTATGTACATTTGCCACCAGAAGGCAAGCATCCTTAAAGAGACTCCATTCTCTCTCAAAGGCCATTAGCAGAAGCAAACTAAAAACAAAAAATAAAGTAGGCTTTCATATTTCTTTTTCTTTTTTTTTCTTTTTTTGCATCTTATATTTAATACCATATTCATCTATCTAGTCAAAAGTGAATAACTCTGAAATAATATCTCAAATGCTCAAAAACAGTTGGGAATAACATAATAAGAAAACCCAATCTATCTCTGGGTGAGATTACTTCTTATTTAATAGACCTGTGATCTCATTAAATAGGCACTCATTCCAATGATACAGATTGAGAATCTTCCATACCTGCCCATCCTGTGTAATTCTTGCCCACGTCCTCCCATAAATCTTCCACAGAAAACTTCCTCCAGCTACCTTGAAATTACAGGAATAACACCATTATAATGTGCCATTTGTTGGACAATGAATATTTTATTTTTCTTAATAATATGTTGACTAGTAAGGATCCTTTTTGGGGGGGTTTGGCAAATAAGAGTATATTCTAGGACAACAATTCAACAATATTCCAGTCAATAAAATGTGAATTTAAATGTAACTTCTCTTAAATGGATCAACATTTGAATATATTTTTTTCCTGTATACATTGTACACATGTGTATGTTTGCATTAAATATGAATTGCAAATGTAAGACTTGTATGAATGAACAAACATATTTCCCCTCTCTGACCATGGCCTGGTTCAGTGGTCATAAAGCTTTGTTTACTTTTTGACAGTTTGTAAACTATGTTGATTCTAGAAGCAAAAATTAAAAACACAACATTTATGACATCAGACTGATCTTCTTGAAGATCATAATGTATCAGTATTACCCATTTAGAATATCCATGACCTTGGGAAAGTCGACAAACCCTATTTCCTTCATTATCCCTTGAAACAAGGCAGAATTTTTAAGTGTGTTAAGGTAAATGGAGATGAAAACTGAAGTTTACAAATCATCTGATGGAAACAAAGAGTTTTACGCTGAATGTTTGCAATTTTTAAAAAAGGGGATAAAGTCACTTGGAGGAATTCAAGTCAGGAAAAACACTGATTTTCGACATTCCTTTTGATTTAATGGAACTTGCTATTTAACCAAAGGGACCATTGTTATATCGATACCACTCAATGACACCCTCACTTGACAACAGTTCTCTAGGATTTGCTCATGTAGTTTATTATTGTCTTCTTAATTAAGCCCCACTACCAAATATATCACACTCATGTTGTACGTTAAAATCCAATGTTTTAAACTTGTTTTGCATATTTACACTTAATCCCATACTTTCTCACTGAAGATGTTTCATGTCTGCTGAGACATCGAGGACTAAGCGTTAAGATAAGTTGCCCAGCAAATGAATGAAAGAAGATTAAAAAAAAAATGAGTCAACATTTTGTCTTACTTATGCACAGGATGTTTCAGCAAATTCTCCTGAACAATAAAAAGCTTGGCAAGTACAGATACACACTTATTTCAACTGTAACTGATTAGATAACACAAACAACTCTGAAAGTTGGCTCAACTTAAATAAGTTAATGCCATGGAATTGATATGTGTGGATTTTAATTTAGAAAAAAAATTGGACCTTCCCCACATGTTCAAATAGAATATTGACACCATTAAGATCAATCACAGTCCATCACAATGTTCCAACTAAACATTTATGCATTTGATTAATCATTTCTTAATGAGGAATGTAAAACCACACCCAGTACAATAGATTAGAAAGTAGGTAGACTATCTATCTGTGTATTTCCAACTGGTGAACAGTGTGGAATATGGGAAACAGGACTGGATTTGGAGTCAGCAGCCCAGGATTCAATTCTTAGCTCTAGCAATTACTTACTAGTTGTGTGACCATTCTGAGCCTTGGTTTCCCCATTTATAAATGGGGATGATAATGCTGACACTACCTACCTCACAGGGTTGTTGTGAGGAAAGTGCTTTGTAAATTCAAAAGCACCATACTTGTGAGCTAATAATAACTGTCATTATTCACCTTTATTTCACTTTTGTTTCTGTTCTGTAAAGAAACATTCCTAGTGCCTAAGATGAAGATTATGTTTCAAGGAGACTTCAATGTGTATCACTTTTCTCCTTTTTAAAGAAATGATTTGAAAATGAAATCCACTCTTCTGTTGGCAATGGTTATCTGAAACAACCTTGAGAAATATGTCACTCCACATCTGAGCAAATGTTGCGTTCCATTATGTTTGGACTCCATTTTTTGGGGAGACGTACATTCCTGTTCATGATTTTAAAGGAAAGAAATAAGAACTGATTTTAATAATCAATCTGCAGTTTGACTCTTTTGTTGAAATTTTAAAATAGAGTAAATCTTATCTTTAAAAATACCTCAAAATGGCAATGTCAATATCCCTTTTTTGTCACTTTAGTATTATTTAAGCAACTGACCACCCCAAACCTCCTACTCAAGTTGTGTTCATACTGAGTGTATCTCTTATCTCATTTCTCTTTATTAAACAGGGATTTTCAGCACCTAATCAGACGACAATGTGAGAGGCAAATGTAATCTTATGGAAAACAAAAGCTTTGTTCATTCCAGCGTCATTAGTAAACGGATAAACTGGGATTATTTAGAATATAAGAGATAATGAGGTTCATGACCAGCTGCCATTTCTTCATACACAGAAACACACTAGAACCCTTCAATTTTACTGACAATATTAAGTCCACAGACCTTTCAGCCCTCTTAGAACTATGGCACTATCTGTACTAGGCCCATTTTGGAAGATAAAGAGACAGACACAATTATACATTTATATAAAAAACAATAAGTCAAAACATTGCACCAAAGAGCACAGCAAAACAAAGTGGGCTTAGTATAAAATGTTCACCCATTATAATAACATAAAACATGATTCAAAAGAACACTAAAAGGACTTTCCCTTCTGGAAAACAACACTTAAGATAATGTATCAGTCCAAGAGTTTCCATAATATGATTCTTTTTCTTATGTCATTGAAAATTCTTGTCTGCATTTTTCTATCAAATGGACTTTTCTTCCTGGGTTAGTATCTTTTCTTAGAATTTCAATTATGCAATTTCTGTTGCTCCAGTACTCCAGCATTGCAATAGATCTTCAGTCAAATAGATGTGGCTAATATCTCCAAAGACAGAGATGGGAACTCACTCAGATCAGTCCATTCTAACTGACTTTTGTTCAATTTCATCCATAAGGTCATCACAGCAGGTACATTCAACTAGCAGGGGGACTTCCTTATGTTCTCTTCATGTCAGGAGGCTAACAATAGAACACATAGGCTATATATGAGAAATGAGTTGCCAAATGAAATGAAAAGGCAACTCATTTCCATTATGTAGCATATTAATCTCAAAGGCATATATGTACCAAAAGTGTCACCATTTATCTCTTGTTTTTAATTTGCTTTGAATATTTATGTATGTTTTAATTTATGGTTAAAAACTAGTTGGCAGAGTTCATATCAGAAAGTAAAAATAATCAGATGAGACAAATATCCCAAACTAAAATTAGAAAGTTCAAATATAACCCTCAGATATTTGTATCAAATTTCATTTAAAAAATATTATTGATATTTTAAGGTTACAGGAAGTCTATGACTGCCAAGTGTACTTCCAGCCTGGGTGAAATAGGGAGACCTAGTTTCAGAAGAAAAAAAAATTGGGAGAATTTGGGAGCTGGTGAATTAAATGCTCATCTTCATTGATGCTTCAAAGATCAATGGTTTCATCAGTACCATTCATTTAATGTAGATGTAAGAATGATTTGAAACTTTAAAAATATTATATACATGAAAAATATATACATAAATACAAAATTTATGTATATGAATGTGCTTAATTCCTATCACAGGACATTAATGTTAGATCAGCAACACTTTGCAGAAGGTGGACAAGTGAGGCTATTTTTCTCTGATTTAATGACTAAATAAAAAGGAGCTTATATAACTTTTCTGAGGGGAAGGGTAGAACAAATCTTGCTATATATCAGAACTTCTTCCCATATGATTGAAGAACCTGCCTTACACCCAAGTCAAATACCTTTAACCCCTTGTCAAAAGCACTTGTATTTCAAATATTTAAACTTTGTAGGGCAATGCTCTGACTCAACAATTTCTAATGAATTCTTCTATAATATATTGATGTTAAAATATTAATCATCTGGGGGCATTCAAATTGAAGTTCATATTTTTAAAAAAATGTATAAGCCCCCATTTACCAAGATGTTATTTAATGTTATATTTTAAGGAAAATAGTCATTTAATGGACAACTCTCTCTTTCTCTCATTTATACATATAAAAATTATATATTTATATATATATGTATATATATATATATATGTATATACACTTATACTAGGAATCCCTTTAACAATATAGGCCATCACCCTCTCTACAGCTCATAGTCTAAGACTAAGCCAAAGCACTTAGTGGATAAGTGACTTGCTTTGAACTACATAGCTACTATATGTTAGAGGAAAACACAAGTTCTCCTGGTTTTGAGGTCTGTTCAGAGAGGTTTAATGGCTTATTCAGTCACACAGACAGTATAGATTACAGGAAGAATCAGAAACCAAACCTTCCTGATTCCAGGAAAGGCCCCACTTCCATTATATAATACCACCTCCCATTGAGAAAGCAATACTCAAAGGAGGATTAATATTGATTCGGTTGGTCAGTACCCACATATTATAAATATATATTTACACATATATGTGTATATATGTGCATGTATGTGAATATCTTATATATGTGTATACTATGTATGTATATACACACATATACATGTAATCACTAATATGCATATTTACACACTATATCCACATATATCATTTTTAATTATACCTATATCTATATCACCTATACCCCTCTGTCTCTCTCTGTCTCTCTGTCTTTCTGTCTGTCTGTCTCTCTCTCTCTCTGGCTCTCTCACCCCTATATTTATGTCCATATAAAAGATTCTGATATAATTTGGGTTCCTTCCTGAAGACAGATTTACACTGTAACTCAACAAAACTAAATAACCAATTTTTGCTAATACTAAAGCTGCTGATTTCAGAAGCTCATTTAAGTTTTCCTTCAGAACAAATGGCTGTATTCCTGTGTCTTCATTACTAATTAGGAAACAGCTTTGTGATGCTTTGCATGGAACAGTGTTCCCTCCTCCTCTGAGCCCGTGGTATATCTTTTTTGGTTTGATTCATAGTCACTGTTGTTCCACTCCTCTGCATTGTGGTGTTTATGTTGTGTAGGAGGAATTGGAGACAGAACAATATTATTATACTCTCCCCCTGAGGCTTTCTATTTTCCAGAGTTCAGACATATTTGGTCAACAGCACCAAGTTGCTGGATCAATTTCCCTCTCATTTCCTTGGCACCTGAGGGCAAATGGCAAACTTCTTTTCCGTCATTTTCCAACTTGGGAAATTGATGCATGTTTTGTCTGTGATTTAATATTGGCAGACAGTTCTGAGAATCAAACCACCCATGAAAACTGCTGGCCCTCTCCATGCTGAGGAGCTGAATTAACTTTCAAGGGGCTTTTTCAGTTCTAGCACTTAAGAATGGCACGAGAGAGGTTTATTCTTCATAAAATTATGAAAAATCTCTTTTGATGCTAAGTTAGAATTTAGCTGGCTGATGGAATTTTACTTGCTCTTGTCAAAGTGATACTAATTATTTCTTCTTGCTGAAGTCAACTGTAGTACATGTGCATGTCCTCTAATGATTTTTAAGTCTGACTACATGGGAAACATTCTAATAGAATGGTAAGATTTTGAGCTCGTTGATTTGGTGCTAAAAGTCAATAGTCAATAGTCAATAAACATTTATTAAGCTCCTACCATGTACAAGGCAGTGCAGCTAAGTGGCATAGTGGATAGAGAGCCAGGCCTTGAGTGAGGAAGACTCATTTTCCTGAATTCAAATCTGGCCTCAGACACTAGTTTTGCGACCCCGGGTAAATCACCTGTTTGCCTCAGTTTCCTCATATGTAAATTGTGCTGGAGAAGGAAATGGCAAACCACTCCAGTATCTTTGTCAAGAAAACCTCAAACGAGATCAAAAGAGTTGAACACACCTGGAAAAATTGAACAACTGTACAAAGTATTATGCTAAGTGCAGGAAATACAAATATGAAAAAGCCAGTCTTTGCCCTTAGGGAGCTTACTTATGGGGGAAGAAAACAACATACAAAAGCAAGCTGAAAAGGGAGAGGAGGAAATTAGTGAAAGTGAATGCAACAGGAGAGCTCGAAGTCTAAAATGAGTGTCACCAGGTGGGAATTGGAGAAATGTCTAAGGAAATGAGGAGAAATGAATTCAGAAGCATTCTACAGGCCATGAGACAGTTTGAGAATCCCTAATTTTATAGATGAAAACAATTGAGAACCTAACTTGAGTGTTTGGGGGCAATATGAATGGAAGAAGTAGCATTATCTAATACTGGACTAGGAATGATAGGCTATAGACACAAAAGCTGTTTTCAAAATGGAACCTTTTTGTTATAATGAAGAAAAAAAGTATAAAATAACCTGTTTTACTCTCTTAAAAAAACTGTTGACTCTTTAATCTATATATTAGCCTATTTACTTTTTTCCCCACCAAATGATAATTTAGGGGTTCTAATAGATGCCAGAGGAAATTCAGTATTATAGAGACAATTAACAAAAGCACTTACAGGGTTTGAAGTTGAGGACAGTATCGTTAAGCCTTAATTTCCGCATCTCTAAGTGCTTAGTTCTAGTCCTAATTCACCTTTCTGTACCTCAGTTTCTCCTCTGTAAATTAAATGGGTCAAGTGAAGTCTTCTCTGAGGTTCCATTCAATGTCAAAGATGTGTTTAATAATTGCTTTCTTTAAAGTAAAAGAAAGATACTTTTTCAAGACTCTTTTTTACTGATAGTTTCCTAGTAGTTGGGATTTGCTTACCAAAGTACTGTATCCATTTTGTAGATTTCAAAATATTTAAGAGAGTTTAAGTAGAATATCTGAATTTATACCTACTAGCTCCAGAGGAAGCCTCCAAAGACGGGTCTCTTTTTCTACTGTCCATTTACTTTTGATTGTGATGCTTAGTTCTTTTTAAATCGCACCTCATTCTTTCAATGTCTTATTCTTCAAAATGAGATGATCTAAAGCTCATATTGAAGGGGGAAATTTTGAAGTGCTAAATACTGAAAGATGAATAATTATAAAGATGAATAATTATAAAGATGAATAAGACAAGATATGGTCCCTGTTTTTAAGGAACTTATACAGGCACATGCCCATGTGCACACACGCACACACACACATACATACTCATACAAACATACATATAACCAAATAATTATTAAAAGAACTAAAGCAGAAATGCATGAGAGGTAGGAGCATAGTTCTGTCTCAGTACAAAGAAAGGAAATATAATATCTATTATAGGAAGAAACCAAAATATAGCCAAAGTGCATTTCCAAATTCTATCATTTTTATTGCTTCAAACTTATTTAATAATAGTTTGTATAACCATCAACAAAATAAACTCCAATAAATAATTTTAAAACTTTAGAAATATAAAACACAATTTTAGTAATATAATCACACATAAAACCTCGAAATCCAAATTGTTTATTTTTCTAGAATGTTCCAATTTGATTTTGATAAAATCTAGATTTTCTAAAACTAATGTACTTTTCAAAAATTAGAGTCACAATTTTTTCCTAAACATTTAATTGTTCTATTAGCCAAAATCTAACTATGTGAATTAAGTTTTAGGGTAAGAAGGATCTGTCCTCACAATATAGTTATTCTTATTCTAGACTTATTCTTGAATTATTCTATGAGTATTTTTGAAAAAAAAATGTCAATAAGTCAATGAAAAGCCAACTAAGGCATGCATCTGATATTATTTTTTTTCTTGTGACAATTTGCTAATTATCACAAGATTTAACTTTTGGTCTGGTCAATACATACATTTTTAAATACTGTATCAAATATTATATCCAGGTCCTGATTCATGTGAATAATGACTCCCTAGCTAGTCCATTATTTGAAATTACATTGAATAACTCCTTTGGACAGGAACCAGTTATTATGTTTCATACAAGTATAACTTTCAATAGTGTGAATTCAAATACATGGGACCATTTTAGACGATTCATTATTTACACCAATTGAGACCTAGCTTTCTAGGTAATCATTCAACCTCTAAAAAAAAATGAGCCATAGCATTAAATAATTTAATACATTATTTTAACTTCACAATTATGTTAAGAATTATGTTAAATTTTCTTAAATGCCTCATGATGACACAAAAGTGACTCTAGGTTTTCAAAGACTCTATCAGTGGAGCATAAACTATCATACTTTATCAAGTGTCTCACTGACATAGTAAGTATATCAATTGCTTCAAGATAAGCTAGGAAAGGCTCATTAACAGAAATCTAGTTACTGGGAAATTTTTTCAACTATAATAAGTCATGAAGTCAGGGAGTGCTTATGATCAACATTGCTGGCACATGTTCCTACACGAAAGAAAGCTTCCATACTCTGTCTCCAAGTATAAATTAATCTTCACTGAATTCCTATTCAGATATTTGCTCACATGCATGAAAAAGACCCTGGTTGCTTTAAAAAACATCACTGACAGAAGAATGAATTTCTGGCAAGTCCTTTTCCACTGGAAATGTTTTAGTTTTGTGCCCAACATCTAGCTTTTCTCTGAGGACCAGTCTGACCAAGCACTGATAAGTTCCTCAACAGAAATTTGGCCACTCGGTCATGATTTTTTTTGAGAGGGGAAATCAACACATAAAGTTCATATGCGAAGTCTTTTTGTTTTTGAGGGAAGGCTGTATGCGTAAAGGCTGTTTTCCTAAGTAAACCAGTGTATGTGTGTGTGTGTGTGTGTGTGTGTGTGTGTGTGTGTTTTAATGTTGAAGAGATAAAAAGTATTTGTAAAGTAACCTGATCTACTCTCTTCAAAAATTTTGTGCTAGTCTATTTACTCTTTTTTCCCCCCACCGAATGATAATTTAGGGGTTGTAATAGATCTCAAAGGAAATTCAATGTTATAAAGAATATAACCAAAAGCACCTTACAGTACTAGAAGCTACAGTTTTAATATCTCTCCCCTCTAGGCTAATTTTTTTAACTGCTTAGTCTCTGATGTCCCTTATAACTAAATCTATAATGCTGATGTTTTCCAATAATTAAAAAATGTAGCATTTAGAGAAGGATGAAACAAAAATCAAAACAAAAATAATATCTAACCAAAATCCCCACACATTTAATAGTATATACAAGAAGATAAAGATGACAGTCTTAGGAAGTTTATCTTTTTCTTGGAAAATATAATACTTGAAGACCAGTACAATACAAAGCAAGTGGTGATGGAAACTAAAGAACAAAGCTGGAGCATTGTTATGTGAAAAATGGAGGAGGAAGAGAAGAATTTTGACTTGGGGATCAGAAAAGGTTACAAGAAGTAGATGGCATCCAATCTGATCCTTAAAAAGGATGAATGTGAGGTGCATTGTAGTTATGGGAGATGGTCTGTGCAAATACAAAGAGACAGGCATTAGTGTGTTGGCTTTTAGGAACGGTAAGTAATCCGTTTTGGCTGTGATATGGAGTTAATGGAGATAGGTAACACGAAATAAGATTAGAGTCATATTGTGGAGGGTATTGATTGATAGGTTGAGAAATTTGAGTGTTGTTATAGAAGCAATAGAAAATCACCTAAGATCTTTGTTTTTCTCTCTGTAATTTTTAATTGTAGTGACATGATTAAAGTGATCATAGAGGAAAGAGATGGTAGCAGGAAGAGAAGTTAGGAGCCTGTGACAATAGTCTGTTACACATCGTGGCATACTGAGTAAAGAGCTAGCCTCAAAACCAGGAAGACCTGGGAATTCCCATTTTTGACACACACTGCCAATATGACTGAACTAATCACTTCACTTCCCATTGTTTTAGGCTACTCTCTATGACTATATGTTGCTGAGAATGTGCCAAACTGTGCTGGTTGAGGAACTTTAACAGGGAAATCATAGGTCCAATACTTCTCTATATACCTCTAACATTCAAGGCAAAAATGAGAAGGGCCTATACTGACAGTGGCCATAGGAGTGAAGAGAATAGGCCAACGTCTAGGGATGTAGTGAAGACAGAATCAGCAGCATTTAACTCAACTGGAGTTCAGTAAAAGGAAAGTGTTCTAACTGAAGACAAGTTTTCAAAATTGGATTTGGTAGAAGTGATACCTTCATTAGAAATAGAGATCAGCTCCATTATAATTCCATAAAATGAATTCCTCTATCTTGTCTGCATCTGAAAGGGTAAGAAAATGTCTGTGATAGACAAGGGCTAATGCTCATGACTGACCTTCACGTCTGAAGTCTCTCATCTGGTGAGCTCTAGGAAGGCAGGCCAAGTCCGAGAGATTGCCATTTAAATTTTGCATCTCCCTCACTACCTACACAGTGCTCTGTACATAGTAGGAGCTTAAATGTTTAGTACATTGAACTAAACGCATCAACATCCATTCTGAATTGGTGGTTCAATACAGATATCAAAGACTGGTTGGTATATAGTGGACCCTTTAGAGAATTTCTGTTTCAAGGGAGGCAACATGGTGGTATATTGGAAAACAGATAGGATTGAATTTACAAGTTCTTATCCAAGCTCTGTCATAGATGAACTGAGTTTTCTTGGACAAATCTTGAGAATATTCCAGATATCAATTTCCGCATATCTAGAATGAGAGGTGATTTAAATACCTATTGTCATTGTATAGATCTAACATTCTTTAATTCTATTACTGAGGAAAAATCCTTAAGAAAAGAAAAGTAGCAAATATCCCTTCTCTACCAGTAAACATGAAGGTGAAAATTGAAAGAATGACTCCGATAACTCAAAGTAAAGATGGTTTAGGGCCAAAAGGATTTTTGTATCTGCCTCTATTCTCCAAAGGTCTGACCTGCATCTGATGAAAGAACACATCTCAATTTTGAAGTGATGTGTTCTAAGAGAAATGAGCTGCCAACCATCAAACATTAAAAAAGCTTTTACCTGCCTTGTAACTGTAGAATCCAATGAAGTCAATATGAATCTTCTCTGAGTATTTACAGAAAGACAGCTTTCTAAACAGGAGAAATGATTGGAACCCATATAAGGGCGGGGGTAAAATTCTAATGGATTTAATAACACTTTAATCAAGGAAACTCCTTAAGTAGCCAATTTAATCACTGTCATCAGCAGCATCAGTGTGATTGAAAGCATCATTACCTTAACAGTTGATTATGAAGAGCTGGATGGTATAGTTTTCTCTTTCACTAAAACTGGTCATTACGTAGGTTTCTGAGGGGGGCATATTCACCATCACCTTAAATAGTGAATGGACTTGATAGGCTTCTAGCATAAAGTTAACAATTGAATTCTTTCCCAAGGTTTAAACATTGTAATAATGTAAATCCTAGAAATGCACTGACTTAATTAGGTTGATATCAAGTGAAGGCCTATTTGGACACACAAGTCCAACCATCCCCTGGGACTCTAAGTCAAAGGAATTGGTAGAAATCTATGGGAGTAGTTCAAAAGGATCAAATGAGATAACATACATTGTATGCCCTTAATACATATTATTCCCTTCCTTTCCCTTCCCTTTTCATATGTCCCAAATGAACACTAGTTATTCTAGGTCACATTTCTGTCTATATATTCCATAGTCTTTAAAATTCAAGCACTCAGCCTTTCAGAATCTTTTTCCTAATGTCTATGCCATCCCCAAATCAGATGGCTCTAGAATAAATAAATATGGTTTTCCTGACTTGCTCTTTCCAGAAATCTATTTCTTTTATCCTTAACCTTAGAATTTATAAACTATTTCTTTTTGATGAGGGGTGAGGTAGCCTTCATTTGCTCTCATTGGAGTTGGGGACTCCCATTATGAAAATTCTCTCCAATAGTGGAGATAGGCAACTGTCCGTAACTAACAAAGACAAACCGTTTCCTATTATACTGAGAGGTTATATGACTTGCCTATGGTCACATAGCTAGTATGTGGGGGGAAAGCAAGACTTGAACTAGTTTTCCTGAGTCCAAATCTAGCCATCACTCAACTAAACGTTGACTAAATACAGTGTCTTAAATATTGTTTCTGTTTAGTGACTTTTGAGAGAACCCCAACTTCATGTAAATTATCAATGAAGAGTTAATAAACAGTTGTCCTTACTGATTTTTCTGATACCATAAATATAAGTTGGCAACAAACTGCTATTAGAATCATTTGGCTTGAGTTTTGCCACAGAAGCCAAATGCTGCTAACTGAGCACTGATGACAACATAACCCGTTGTGAGGTTTTGTTTCTCTCGCTTATTTGTTTTTAAGTTTTAACAATATTAACCCTATTTGAATGTGACCAATTTATGGATTACCAAAGGTATTACTATTTTCCACAAATAACAGAAGGACAGCAGTAGGGATATTGGTTACTATTTTGATTTGAGATATTTTAGTGGACATTAATTTTTTAACACACAGTCATCAGAAGGGAAAGTAAATTTAGGATCACAGCATCATACTGTTGCAGAACTGTAATGGACCATGCATTACAACTAACTCACCAGATGGTAAAAGGAAGGCATTGCAAGGCAAATAATTTTTAAAAGTAGAAAATCAGAGCTAGAATTCAAACCCAGGTTAAGAGCTGATGTATAGAAATGACCCCACAGAGAGGTAAGCTATACAAATGGAATGGATGGTCTTGTGAGATTAAAAGCTAGCCATCAACAAAAGTGCTGAAACAAAGTATCATTGTGGAACTGGAAGGAATTTATAAGTGTCCCATGTATCACCCCCACTATATTCCGTATGAGGAAAATAAAGGTCACAGAAGTCAAGTGACTGATCCAAGGTTGGTTGGTTGCTGTCCTTCATGCTTGAGTAGAAACAAAATGACATCTCTATCTCCAGGTCAAGGTATAGTCTATCTGACTGTGGCTGATCAAATTAATATAAGCTTAGAAGGCTCTACCACAGGTAAGACACAAATAGTTCATATGGATATTTGTAGTGGCGATGTCTCTGAATATGTGCATCTCACATTTCTTTTGTGCTACTGCAATTCTGCTTTGCTCATAGAACACAGTGCCTTCTTTGATGTGGGTACACCATGCTGGGCAGTCCTGCACCAGTGTCTTGAACGTCTTACAATTGATTGCAAAGCTCTTCAGAGAAATCTTGAGAGAGACTCTGTATCACTTCTTCTGACCTCTACGTGGGCACTTGCCTTGTACAAGCTCTCTGTATGATAGATTTTTAGGCAAACATAAGTTTGACATTTGAACAACATGGCCAGCCCATTGAAGTTGCCCTCTCTGCAATAATTTAAATGCTTGGCAGTTTAGCTCAAGAAAGGATCTCAGTGTCTGGTGTCTTATCTTGCCAGGCGATCTTCAGAATCTTCCTAAGACAATTCAAATGGAAGTGATTCAGTACCCTGGCATAGCATCGGGATACTATCCATGTTTCACAGGCATACAACAACGAGGTCAGCACAACAACTCTGTAGACCTTCAGTTTGGTAGCCAATCTAATACTTCTTCTCTCCCACACTTTCCTTCAGAATCTCCAAAAACACTGAGATAATTGGCAATACATGCATCAATCTCATCATTTGCATGTAGATCCCTAGAAAGTAGACTGTCAAGGTAAGTGAATTTATCCACAGCATCCAAAATGTCTCCATTTGCATAAACAATGGTTCCAAGTATGGATTATACAGTGCTGGGTGGTAGAGAACCTCTGCTTTCTTGATGTTGTCAGGTCAAAATTAGCCTGACAACAGAGAATCAATACACAGTCTGTTGTATCTCAGCCTCAGAGTCTGCATTGAGTGCACCTGTGAACAAAAAGCTGTGCACCAAGTCTCCTCCCCTTTAGTCTTGGTTTGTAGCCTTTTCAAGTTAAATTATTTAGCAACAGTGCAATAGCTGACCATAATGCTTTTGTCCTTGCTGAGGGCATCTGACAATATTGCTGAAAACATCGTGCTAAGTGTGGGAACAAGCACAAAGCCCTGCTTCACTCCATTGATGACTGGGAAAGTGTAAGAGCACCATTCATTATCCAGAACCCATACAAGCATGTTGTCACAGAACTGGTTTATAATACCGATGAACTTCTTCAGGGAACCAAATTCTTCCATGTTCTTCCATAAGCCCTTAAGACCAACAGTATCAGGCCTCGGTCAGATTGATGAATGCTGTATGCAGACCTCTGTTCTGCTCCTGGCATTTGTCCTGGAGTTGTCAAGCAGCAAAAACCATATTGACTTTTTTTTCTCCTGAAACCACACTGGCTCTCAGGTAGATGATCATCTTCAGGTGAAGGATCAGCTAATTAAGGAAGACCATGATAAGAATCTTGCTAGTAATGATTAAGACAGAGGACTCCCACCCATGATTGTCATAGGACAACTTATTTCCCTTTCTTTTTATAGAGATGGACAATAGAGGCATCCTTGAACTCCTAGGGGATAAGCTCCTCTTGTCATGTAACCTGGAAAATTTCAGTCATTTGTTTATGAGTAGTGGACTCCCTGCCTTGTAAATTTCAGCTGGAATAGAATTAGCATCAGGTGTTTTACCACAGGAGAGGAGCCTACTGGCATTCAAAACCTTTTCTTCTGTTGAAAGTTCAGCTAGAGACGGATTGACTTCAACCTGAGATATAAAGGCCATGGCTTTAGCACTGATTGATGATGGTCTGGTGAGAATGCTATAGAAATGTTCAGCCCACTTCTCTAGGATTATGTCATTATCACTAATCAATGTGTCTCCATCAGCACTGAGTAGTTGAGATGCACCATAGGTCTTTGGCCCATAAATAGCATTCAGGATATCACAAAAGCATTTTGGATTGTTACTTTGGCATAAAATCAATTTTATCTTCCATCTTACTGAGTCAGGAGTCCTGCATCTCTGTAAGCTTTGCTTTCACTTTACTTTTTAATTAAGTTAAACACTGCCTTCTTAGAAATGGATGAGCTAGGGGCAGCTACGTGGCGCAGTGGATTGAGCACTGGCCCTGAAGTCAAGAAGACCTGAGTTCAAATCTGGTCTCAAACCAAAACACTTGACACTTACTAACTGTGTGACCATGGGCAAGTCACTTAACCCCAATTGCCTAAAAATTTAAAAAAAAAAGAAATGGTTGAGCTATCCTCTTGGTAAATGCTATGGAGTTCTTGTTTTTTGATCAGCAGCTCCTGAATTTCCCCATCGTTTTTGTCAAACCAATCTTGATGTTTGCAAGTGTTCTGGTCCAGATGAGTAAATGTGATGCTGTGCACCAAAGATCTGAAAGCTGTCCACTCCTTTTCTGCTCCACTGTTGCCAACTGTGTGTTGGCTCAGTTTCCCTTCAAGTTAACAACAAACTGTTTACAAGTGGAGAAGCATTCTGATCTGCAAACATTAGGTCTTCTGGTAATTATCTTGCCTTGGGGTCACCATTTTTTTTGTTGAACGTGAATATTTAGTTGGAGAGGATAAGACTATAATCGGCCCAGCACTCTGAGCCATACATCACCTTTGTCACTTTTACATCCTTTCTATCTCTTCTCCTCACAATGACATAGTCTACTAAATGCCAGTGTTTGTGTGATGTTGCATCCATGAGGTTTTATTGTGTAAACAAAAGACAGTGTTAATGATGAGGTCATGAGTTGCACAAATCTTCAGCAGTAAGTGGCCATGGCTTCTGTTTCTGACTCCATTCCTTCTGATATTCCCTATCATTTCTGATAGTCTGTGCCTACTCTGGCATTAAAGTCACTCAGAATTACAAGCTTATCCTCTTTCAGCACATTGATGATGAGGATCTCCAGGTCTTCATAATTCTTTTACTTTGACCTCATCAGGCATCATCATGGTATCATCATGTACACTGATGATGGTGGCATGATGCTTTCCTGCAAGTGGCAATCACATTGTCATGGGCCTGTCATTCACTTCTTTTGAGAGGCATATAAGCTTGTTGACTAAATTAGTTTTGATTGTGAAACCTATGCCAGCTTCCATTCCCCATCACTATGGCCACTCCAGAAAAATGTGTATTTACCTTTGATTTCAGTAAGCTGGCCCTCATTTACCAGCCTTGTTTCACTCAGGGCTGATATCTGGATGTGACAACCTGCTGAATTGTCTCATAAAAAAAGTTTCTTTATGTTGTCAATAAGCACATGTGCATTTCATAAATCAATGGTAATTGAATCATCTTTGTAAAAGTTTTTGTACATTTGTGTGTGTATGTGTGTGTGTGTGTGTGTGTGTGTGTGTGTGTGTATTTCAACCACAACATAGGAGGCCCGGCTGCTGCAGTAATCAGACCAGGGCTGGGTTAAGAATACAATTTTTAGGGCACTTTTCCTAGCCCCTCCCTCACTCCAAGAGGTGAGCAATTCAGTACTTAAAAAAAGGCTGCTCAGATACTCAGAGGGCTGTAGAATCCCACTGCTGCTTCCATCCAGTGAAAAGATGATCCTATGGCTCAGGTCACTTGTGTGCCAAGTTGTGACTGCAGCTCATATTTTATCCACATCTGCTGCTTCATCACTTGCCTGTTGCAGAGGACTTTGAGGTAGGTAAAAGTGGTAAAAATAGTATGGGTGGTATCTTTTAACATGCATAAGTTGAAGGCAGATTTGCACAAAGGTGTGGACTTCACTCTCTCCTCCAGAATCATCAGAGCTCAGTGGCAAGACAAAAAATCAAGATGACTAGTATTGGCTCAGGATGCAATAGATGACTTTGGCATCTTTGATGTCTAAAGCACTAGATGATCCATAGAACCTGCTTCCACCACCTTCATGTTTTGTTGGAACAAATTTTTCACATCTGCCTATTCTTCTAGGGAAGCCTTTACATGCTTGGGGTAGACACCCCACTAACTCACTGAGGAGTTTAAGGCCTGTCAGTTACATTCAAATTGTTTTATCCCATCTGCTGAAACAGTTTACTGGAGTGGGGCTGTTGTGCATTCTACAGCTTCTTGGAGACACAGGTAAGATTTGGGTGACAGGTATACATCAAAGGTGAAATACAGCCTTGAAAAGGGCTGAGCAGTCCTCATATCAGAGGTACTAGTCTTCCCTGAACACCCATACAATCCAAGGTCACTCAGCTAAGTAATGACCAAGCTAAGCTAAAAACTCAAACCCCATGATTCCTAGATCAATGTTGTACCCATTATTCAAATTGCTTCTTTTTTGGGGATTTTATAGAAAATATTTTGTTGTTTGGTGGGAAAATTTCCTAGATAACCTTAGATTACATTTCAATGCTAATATTTAAATAAATAAAAAATATTAATATTAAAAAAAAACTCACAAAGCCAAGTACCATTGCTGTTCATTTGTTTCAGTCATGTCCAACTCTCTGTGACTCCGTTTTGGGGTTTTCTTGGCAGATACTGGAATGGTTTGCCATTTTCTTCTCCAGCTCATTTTACAGATGAGAAAACTGAGGCAAACAGGGTTAAATGACTTGCCTAGGATGATACAGCTAGTAACTGTCTGAGACCAGATTTGAACTCAAGAAGATGAGTCTTCCTAACTCCAGGCCCTGCACTCTATCCATTGAGCCACCAAGTTGCCCCTTGTGCCAATTAGTTGCCATTAATCAAATCCAATTCTTTCTTCCTATTTCTCAGAAAAGGGATCTTCCTGATCAAATATCTTGGTATTGAGGATGGAGTCTGATTGCTTCAGAGCTCTATAATCATCCCTTGAATATGTTGTTCCAAGAGCAGTAGTATGGTCCTAGAAAATGTAGTTCTCCACTGTCACTATTTAAGCTGTTGTTTCTTCCCATGGGGCAAACTGTCCCCTATATGAAGATGTCTTTCTCTAACAAATCTGGAATAACAAGGACTGTGTGGTACACATAGCAACTACCTAATGATTTCTTGCTGAAATGAATTGAATTGAATTGGATGCTCTGTTACTTTAGAAATTATCTGATTGATCAGTATTCTTAGTGGTCTCTACAGCTCTGGGGTAGTATCTCACCAACCTTTCCTCAGTTTTAACCCAGATCACAGAACTAATTTTCAGTTAGGAATGTATTAGTGTCTTGTGGAAATGACTAGGTCCAGTTTTACTTTACTAAAAGGCAATAGTTCTTATGGAGCAGGAGTTACCCCTAAGAAAAACATAGAAAGAAAAGCAAAATGCTCACTTAATATACTTGAAAATAACTTAATTTGTGGTGAAGACAAATGAAGAAAGTAAAAAAAAAATTCCTTTGATTGTCAATTGACAAAATTCCTTTAAATGTCAATTATGTCAGAAAATATATTTCTCCTTAACTGCATATTCTGTGTTAAAAAGCATAAGTTCCACAACTGAAATTACTGTATTCTTGGGTATAGGAGTTAAAGGTCCAATAATATGGTGGCAGAGAAGTAAGTTTTCACCAAGCAAGGAGGATACCTGCACTTATTAAACTATTCATGAGTTAGGACTCCCAACAAAAGGTACATGAAACATTTTAATTGCAAAAAATATATAAGAAAACCAGATTCGGAAAATTGCCACCCACTTTTCCAGATGTTTGGTGACTGCCACCTTCTCTTTCTTTGATGAAATTATCACTTTCTCCCCTATATGTCAAGATCCCAGTCTCTTGTCTTTTCCCTAGCCTTATTTATCTTCTCTCAGAAAATTTTGTTGCCTGTTCAAGACTGAATTCTGAAAGCTAGGTGTAAGCTGAAAACAATGTCCCTTGAGCAAATGGTTTCAGGTATTCCAATGATTACACTATCTGGGAGAGGAAATTGTATCCTTCTTAAGTATTTCTACAAAAGATAAGTACACAAATTCCTGTAAGAGCTACAACCATTACATCTCAATTTTAGTATAGTTCCCTTCATGTCTTCCCACTCTCAAAAATTTAATCCTATTACATTATCACAGAATCACAGAACCTCAAGGTTATAAGAGACCACAGAAAATATCTTGTCCAGTTTTTCTGAATAAATATTCTCCCCAGATTAATTGACTAGTTGAATATATCCTTCACTTGAAGACATTCAGTATTAAGG
The DNA here is from genome assembly GCF_900497805.2 of Vombatus ursinus. Lineage (NCBI taxonomy): Eukaryota > Metazoa > Chordata > Mammalia > Diprotodontia > Vombatidae > Vombatus > Vombatus ursinus. The sequence continues at coordinate 16,875,498 of NW_020940527.1, forward strand.
GTCATGTGCCACCTCCAGATGTAGTCGATTCCATCTGTAACTATTTGATAACACGTTTTTCCTTATATTAAGTGATTAAAAACTCATCTTAATTTGCCTTCTTGCATCTTTCTCCCATTGTATCTGGTTTTACCTTCTTTTTTCCCCCTGTATTTCTTATTTCCCAGTTGCATGTGAGAAAAATTTTTTTAAACATGTGTTTTCAAAACTTTGGGTTACAAATTTTCTCACTTCCTCCCTCCCCACCCACCCTCATTGAAAAGGCAAGCAACTCGATACAGGTTATAGATGTGAAATCATGCAAAACACTTCCATAGTAGTCATGTTCTGAAAAACTAAGTATATTTCCCTTCAGTCTATCCAACCCCACCATTTATTCTATTCTCTCTTTTGGCCCTATCCCTCCTCAAAAGTGTTTGCTTCTGATTATCTCCTCCCCTAATCTGCCATCCCTTCTATCAACCCCCTGCTCTCTTGTCCCCTTCACCCCTTATTTTCCTGTAGGATAAGATAAATTTCCATATCCAATTGTGTATGTTATTCCCTCCTTAAGCCAAATGCTATGAGAATTAGATTCACTCATTCCCTCTCACCTTCCCCCATTTTCCCTCCACTGTAAAAGCCTTTTCTTGTCATTTCATGTGAGATAATTTACTCCATTCTACCTCTCCCTTTCTCCTTCTCCCAGTATAATCCTCTCTCACCCCTTAATTTTATTCTCCAGATATTACTCCTTCATCTTCGACTCAGCCTGTGCCCTTTATCTCTCTGTCTCTCTCTCTCTCTCTATGTGTGTGTGTGTGTATGTGTGTATGTGTGTGAATACATACATGTAATTTTTTCCCTCCCACTACCCTAAACTGACAAAGGACTCATGAGTTACAAATATCATCTTTCCATGCAGGAATGTAAACAGTTCAACCTTAATAAGTGTCTTATGATTTCTCTTTTCTGTTTACCTCTTTTTTTTAGTGGTGATTGCAATTTAATATGACATTTAACTTTTTTGGCTTACATGTCACAGTTTTAAATATTATTGAGCATATATGCAGTTTACCAAAACCCTAAGATTTTCAAATGTATTGATGTCTAGCCACATTTCTTGTATATCCTAAATTTGTATAGTTGATTTTAACCCATTTGTGAGAGTTTTAGTTTATCTCCATTAAATTTCATTTCTTTGGATTGGACCCTCTTATTCTTTTTTTTTTCTTTTAAAATTTATTTATTTTTAGTTTTCAACATTTACTTCCACAAGATTTTGAGTTCCAAGTTTTCACCCCATCTTGCCCTCCCCCCACCCCAGGATGGCATGCATTCTAAATACCCTTCCCCTAGTGTGTCTTCCCTTCTATCTCTCCCCCACCTTCTCTTATTCCCTTCCCCTTCTATTTTCCTATAGGGCAGGATAGATTTCTGTACCCCATTTCCTGTATTTATTATTTCCCAGTTGCATGTGAAAGCATTTTTTTTTACACATGTGTTTTTAAAACTTTGGGTTCCAAATTTTCTCCCTTCCTCCCTCACCACCCACCCTCATTGAAAAGGCAAGCAACTCAATATAGGTTATACATGTGCAGTTATGCAAAACACTTCCACAGTAGACATGCTGTGAAAAACTAACTCTATTTTCCTTGATCCTATCCTGCCCTCCCCCATTTACTCTATTCTTTCTTTTGACCCTGTCCCTCCTCAGAAGTATTTGCTTCTGATTACCCCCTGTCCCAATCTGCTTTTCTCTCTATCATCCCCCTACTCTCTTGTCCCATTCCCCCCCTATTTTCCTGTAGAGTAGGACAGATTTCCATATCCAATTGAGGGTGTATGTTATTCCCTCCTTAAGTCAAATCCTATGAGAATAAGATTCACTTATTCCCTCTTCCCTTCCCCCATTTCCTCTCCACTGTAGGAGCCTTTTCTTTTCTGTTTATTTTTTTGTGAGATAATTTACCCTGTTCTACCTCTCCCTTTCTCCTTCTCCTAGTATAATCTTCTCCCACCCCTTAATTTTATTCTCCAGATATCACCCCTTCATCTTCAACTCACCCTGCACCCTCTATCTATCTATCTATCTATCTATCTATCTATCTATCTACATACATACATACATATAATTTTTTCCCTCCAACTACCCTAATACTGACAAAGGTCTCATGAGTTACAAATATCATCTTTCCATGCAGGAATGTAAACAGTTCAACCTTAATAAGTCTCTTATGATTTATCTTTCCTGTTTACCTCTTCATGTTTCACTTGACTCTTGTATTTGAAAGTCAGATTTTCTATTCAGCTCTTGTCTTTTCATCAAGAATGCTTGAAAGTCCCCTATTTCACTGAATGACCATTTTTTACCATACAGGATTATACTCAGTTTTGCTGCATAGGTGATTCTTGGTTGTAATCCTGTCTCCTTTGCCCTCCAAAATATTATATTCCAAGCCCTGTGGTTTCTTAATATAGAAGTTGCTAAATCTTGTGTTATTCTGATTGTGTTTCCACCATAGTTGAATTGTTTCTTTCTGGCTGTTTGCAATATTTTCTCCTTGACCTGGGAATTCTGGAATTTGGCTACAATATTCCTAGGCATTTTCCTTTGGGGATCTCTTTCAGGAGGTGATTGGTGGATTCCTTCCATTTCTATTTTTCCCTCTGGTTCTAAAATATCAGGGCAGTTTTCCTTGATAATTTCTTGAAAGATAATGTCTAGGTTCTTTTTTTGATCATGGCTTTCAGATAGTCCAATAATTTTTAAATTCTTTCTCCTGGACCTGTTTTCCAGGTCAGTTGTTTTTCCAATGAGATATTTCACATTGTTTTCTAATTTTTAGTTCTTTTGGATTTGTTTTACAGTGTCTCGATTTCTCATAAAGTCACTAGCTTCCAATTGCTCCATTCTAATTTTTAAGGAAGTATTTTCTTCAGTAAGTTTTGGACTTCCTTTTCCATTTGGCCAGTTTTGCTTTTTAGGGCATTCTTCTCCTCATTGGCTTTTTGGACCTCTTTTGCCATTTGGCTTAGGCTATTTTTTAAGGTGTTATTTTCTTCAGTATTTTTTTGGGTCTCCTTTAGCAAGCTATTGACTTGTTTTTCCATGATTTTCTTGCATCACTCTCAGTTTTTCCTCTACTTCACTTGCTTACATTTCAAAATCCCTTTTGAGCTCTTCCATGGCCTGGGACCAATTCATATTTTTCTTGGAGGCTTTGGATGTAGGAGCTTTGGCTTTGTTGTCTTTTTCTGGTTGTTTGTTTTGATCTTCTTTGTCACCAAAGTAAGATAATATAGTCTGACTCTTTTTGAGCTGCTTGCTCATGATCCCAGCCAATTACTTCAGTTATAAACTCTTTGTTAAAGTAGAGGTCTGTTTCCAGTGTAGAGAACATACCGTCCCAAACTTCAGGGGTTTTGTGCAGCTGTTTTCAGAGATACTTCTAGGGACCTGTAAATTTTCAGTTCTTCCAAGGTGCTATGATCAAGGGCGAGGTGTTTATTCTTTTCCTGGCCTGTGCTCTGATCTATGAGTGACCACAAGCACTCTTTTCTGTCTTGGAATTGTGAGGAGAATTTCCTTTTCATTGCCACTACAAGCTCCACCACACCAGTACTCCTCCTAGCCCCAGGACCACCACCCAGCACTTTGACCCTGATCCAAGCATGGGCAAAGTAAGAGAATTCTGCACCAGCAGAGAGATCCCTGCAATCCCCCTCTGATCAGTCACTCAATTCCCCCTTGGTCTATGGGCCAGAAGATCAGGAGTCAACCACTGACCCAGGGCCAAGCTTGGGGAATGGGGCTGAGACCCTGCACTTCTTTCTCACCACCACAGAAACAGACTTTTCCCACTGACCTTCTAAGTTGTCTTTGGTGTTTGTGGGTTGAGAAGTCTGCGTGCCCATGCCTAACTGTGTTCCTCTCCCAGCTTGGTGCGATATACCTTTTGATCAACCATCCAGGTTGTCTTGGGCTGGAAATTTGTTTCACTCTGTCTTTTTGTGGGTTCTGCTGCTTTAGAATTTGTTTAGAGCCATTTTTATAGGTATTTGGAGGGGTTTGGGAAAGAGCTCAAGGAAGTCACTGCTTTTACTCTGCCATCTTGGGTCTGCCCCCTGGTTTTACCTTCTGAGGCAAGATTTTGAACAAGGGAATGCCACTTCTATGTGACAGTCCTTCAAAGAATCAAACTCACTTGTCATGTACCCACTAGTTATTCTATTCTCCAGGCCAGATGTCTCCAGGTCTTTCATCATCCTATGACATGATCTTAATGCTCTTGATCCTGCTTGTTAACCCCCTCTGGATATTCTCCAGTTTTTCAATATACTTTCAAAAATTGAAACTTAACAAATGCAAATGTGATCTGACCAGAGCAGAGTACAGTAGCACTACAATCTCTGCAATCCTTAACACTGTATATTTAAATTCAACTTAAGACTTTATCAATTTGGTCTTAGGTGGTAAAAAAAAGAGCATTCCAACCATCCCTACAGCCAAAGCTCTTGGATTTATTCTAAGATATTAATTTATCTAATCATAGATAACTATGTCAAAATAAATTTGTCTAAATCACTTAATTCTATATTGGACCTTTTGATTGTGTTAGCACCTATTATAATTCAATATTTCAAAGGATTTGGATGCTTATCAATGCAAGTGATCAACAGTGCTTTATCCTCTTCCTGTGTAATTCTCATCCATATTCACCCATGGCTGTTTTAGAGATGATCAACCTGGTGACCTTGAATGTGTTCCTTTACTTCACTTACAAGCAGCTAAGAGACACAGCAGAAAGGATGCTGGACCTATAGTTAAGAAGACCTGAGTTCAAATCTGGCCTCAGATACTTTTTAGTTGTATGACTCTGGGCAAATCAGTTTACCCTGTTTGCCTCAGTTTCCTCATCTGTAAAATAAGCTGGGGATGGAAATGACAAACCACTAGAGAATATTTGCCAAGAAAACCCCAAATGGGGTCACAAAGAGCTGAAAATGACACAACACTTCATTTCCATTTGATGGTTCCAGTACAGCCTTTGGAGTATCCCTCTTTTGTCACCAGTTAATGTGCTCACTAAATGACCTTATTTTTCATTTCCTGAATAGGATCCCTCATCCTGATCACTCTGTAAGCCTTCGCTGGAAATAGGGAGCAGTCAATTTTCACTAATTTTTTTTTTTAAATTTTAGATTACTCACAATATTTAATTATTTGCAGTCATGTTCTATCACACTACAATACTAAATTCATTCAATAATGAATCGATTTGATATCATCCTTACAACTTCCATGTTTCTCCCTTTCTTGCCAAAAGATCACTAGAATCATAGCCTCATAGAATCTTCAAATTGGAAGTGATTTCAGAGCTTCACCTTAACCTTAACCCTAAGCAACCTGTACCTTAAGCAACACACCTCTACCTTATCCTAGAAAAGTGATTACTAACTGAAAAACTAACTTAAGGAATGGACTTCTACACTAATAAGTTTTGGGTCTTTGTTTTCATCTACCTTTCCCAAAGTAACAAATGTATTACTGTTAATAGATACATTTAATTGATCTATGATTTTCATCTTAGATTATCATTATCTATTTTTTTAAAGTAATTTCTTTTGAAACCACCATGTAGAGGGCAGCCCCAGTGCTAGCACCTTTGATTTCAGTATGTTTCTTTTCTTAAAAGAAGATTAAGGGGATGAGACATTTTGACTACAAACTATAACTCTCAGAAAAATGACATATCTCTAAAACACCAAGCCTTCATTTAGCTGTTAGCAGTTAAGCACACATGGAGAGATCATCATCTTTAGAAATCAGAGTAAATTTGGCAAACACTCAGGTATAGAAGCAGACTTGTTATTGCCTATGCATGAACCCTTGTGTATTTAACATTCTTTCTTTTTTCAGTGATGATTTTAATAGTGAAAGAAATGAAATATGGATATGTTCAAACTTAACACTTAAAGCTCAAGCATACTTAGAATGATTAATAATACTGAAATGTACTGAATAAAACAAAGGTACATAATTCCAAAGTCGGTAAATACTTTAAGGTGCAATTGTCTATTTCTAATAAGAAGGATTTTCAAATCATAAGCATTCTCTCTGCTTGTATTGTTTTTTCAAGACAGCAGAAGGGGGAATGAAATCCAACTGGTATTTTTTCAAGTTCAATTTTAATTTGAAGTTAAATTAAAATTTGATGACATCTGAATTTGTACATAGTCTAAGCCCCCTCCATAATTATGGTTTAACATCTGGATCACTGGAAAAGTAATGGAAATTTGTAATATTTTCATAATGTTTCCTTTTATTAATTCATTTATTTTGGGGGAATAGGGGTTTCAGTTCTGTGATTTCATCAAAACAGAAAAACCATTCCACCAATGCCAACTGGTAACATCTCTGAAATTTATGGCCTTAGATGACTTCCTGGGGATTTAATGACTTTGACATTGTTACAAAGATAGTGAGTATATTCCAAAGCAAGGATTTGAACTAAGATCTTCAGAACTCCAAAGCCAGACCTTTATTGAATATAGATATGGATATATAGATATTGATATATATTATATATATACACACATATATGTATGTCTGTGTGTATGTATACTTCCTCTTAGTTATTAATGTTGTTACAAATTTAATTATAGTAATGTCACATTTGTATAATGGTTTCAATACATAATATTTGGCCTAAGAGCTACAGTATACAGGTTTCACTGTTTAGACAGGAGGTAACTGAGACTGAGTAGAGTTAAACAATTTACCCTGAATCATCCAGATAGAAAGTGGTAGAGACAGGATTTGAACCAAGGTATGTGTTCATTCCAAATAAAGGATTCTTTATTGAAGTCACGCATGAACTCACCATAGATCAATCTAACTTGACAGTATCACTGTAGGTGAGGAAGGAAATAGAGTTGTTTAAACAATGAAAGTGCAATGATTTGAATTTAAATTAAATGTTCAAGCACCACCTACACAGTATAGGGAAAATGGAGTCAGGAATAAAGATGACTAAAGACAGTTAAAGTTTGCCTCGGACAACCCATGGCCGCAAAATACATCTGGGCCTTGTTCAGAAAATCTTTTGCTTCAAATGGATTTGACCGTGAGAGCTAAATTTCACCAACTGTACAAAACTCCCTGATTGACAGAAGATTGCTCATGCTTGAATGGACACATTGAAATTTTAAACAACTAATGGGAACAGGATGAATATTAGAAATGCATTCTGCTTCTAGGATTTGACCTACTTTTCATTTTATCACCTGAAACCTAGCAAGGAAGAGACGTGCCAAGGAAAGATGAGCTGGAGAATGAGCATTGAGAGAAAAGGGCTGCAAATTCTCTGGAAAATGTGAAAATATCAGTTGATATTGATATAGTGCATTAAGGTTAACAGGGAATTTTACATAAATTATTTCATTGGATCCTCACAATAACCCAGTGATGTAGGTGTTATAGTTATCCCCATTTGTCAGATGAGGGATCTGAGTACCAGAAAATTTAAGTGATTTATTCATGGTCACAGCCAGTTAAGTGTCAGAAGCAAGGTCTAATCAAGGTCTATAATGGTTTCACATCTAGCATTATTGCTACTACATCATGCTCATTTTTTTTCAGTATTGTGGATACCTTAAAGCAAATGTAGGGTGGTAACCACTAACTGGGGATGCCAGAGAATGGATTCTTGTCCAAGGAGACTTTAGGCTATACAACCTCTGAACTCCCTTGAAACTCAAATTCTATGGGTGTAATTAATATCAAGGAACCCTGAGAATTTTAAGAATTATAAGTGATCTCATCTTTTAGATATCTTCATAATATAAACAACATCATTCATTATGATAATTTTTTTCTCTATCAAATTTCAGGTAATAATTCATACCAATAATTGACTTCAGCATGATACCATGGACTTTTATTCAAGAGACTTGAGTTCAAATCTCACTCCAGATTTGATATTATATGAACACAGATTTTAGATTTGAAAGTGACATCAAGGGCCATCTAATACAAACCTCTTATCTCACACATGAGGAAACTGAGACCCAAGAAAGTTAAGTGAATTATTGCCCAAGGACAAAAAGTTGGTAAGTGTGGGTGGAATTTAAACTCAGGTCCTCTCTGTCCAAAGCTAGTGCCATTTTCATGAGTTTTATAACTAGGACAAGTCACTTACTTTCTCTGACCCCCTGATTCCTCTTCTATAAAATGGGATAATAATAACTACATCACTAACTTCACATAGGTATATAAGGAACTTGCTTTGCAAACTTTAAACACTAACTAAATATGAGTTTTATTAATATTTCTGCCTATGATAATTTCATCTCTATATGGATTAAAATTAAAATGAAATTGAACTTTTAATACCATCACTTCCATTTGTTTTAAGATACCTCTTCTAGGATTGGCTTTAAAACATTTTCTGAAATATTTCTTTAAATGTTAAATATACTGCTTTAGAACAGTGCTCCTTATTACATAGATTCAGATATACTTAGTGCCAGAATATGTCCCTTGAAATAAAACTTGCATATTATGGTAGAAATATCATTGAATTATCAGCAATTTATTCATTGATTCTAGTCCTATTATCAGTGCAATCAATATCTGTAGACAAGTTTCCTTGCCTTTAAAATCTAATCCCTCCTTTTCAAGGCCATGTTCTTTTCTACCACCACTATTTTAGGATAGAGATAGTCTCACAGATATAAAATGTCACCTGATGATTTCTAGGTCACTTGAGCAGCAAGATATTTTCTCCAATCCCCACAATCTCTCAGACCTCTCCAAAACAGAAATAATGTGCTAAAGACAAAGCAACTTCAGCTGTTTCCATGGTTCAGATCCCAAAAGAAGGCACATTCACACACACACACACACACACACACACACACACACACACACAAATGGAGAGAGACAGACAGACAGACAGAAACAGAGAGAGACAGAGAAAAACACAGAGAGAGAGAGAGAGAGAGAGAGAGAGAGAGAGAGAGAGAGAGACAAAGACAAAGACAGAGACAGAGGGAGACAGAGAGAGAGAGAGAGAGAGAGAGAGAGAGAGAGAGAGAATGGTTGACTGACCCTGTGCTCATTCAGTAACCCTCCTATACCTTCCACATGAATGGCAGTGAGGCTGCACTAGCAGATCTAAGGACACAACATAGGCTTACATCAAAACTCATTCCTACACTCCAGTTTCTCATTTTCTAGTGCTGTAGAGCCCACATTCCAGATAGTGGAAGTTTCCTCAGCATGAGGACTAGGGAATATAGCCTCTGCTGTTATACAAAAAGTAGACTCTGGATTGTTGAGGCCAGCAAGCTCTGATCTGCCTATTCTCACCAGAGAACTAAGGAATGGAAGGAATAGAACAGGATACTGTGCATGTAGGGAGCTTTCCAGTACTCTAGCAAGTCTAAAGGATGAGTATAACATTCAGCTCATGCCAGTTCTCACCATCCAAAAGTCATCTGGGGCAAATACCTATGCTGGTGAATCATGAATTGTCCAGTGTGAGAGGAGGCTAAGACATTTTGAGATCCAGACCTTCACAGAAATCACAAGCAAAGGGGAAGGAATCAGAAGTGAACGATAAGGAAAATAAGGGGGCAGAGACTGAAAGTACCAAAAATTCTAGGAAGAAGAAATTTCAATGACCTTGAACATAAAAACCTTAAGTAACAACAACAGAAGGAAATACAGCCTCTAGATCTAGTAAACAATTTCAGGCATCTATAAATATACTGCAAAATGAGGGAGAATGATTCAATACTTGATGAGACCTGTGGTATTTGAGAATATTGAACCATGACTCACTGTTTCTGAGTGATTTAAAAGAAAAAGGAAAATTATAAGAGAGATACCAGGGAAGCAAAGTGTTTCTACATTAGAAAAACATTCAATGTAATTAATTATATTAAAACCAAAACATCCAAAACTATGTGATCTTTTCAATAAACACAGAAAAAACTTTTGAAATAGTAAAATTCTCTTTTATACTAAAAATCCTATAAATTGTAGGCATAGAGGGATTTAATGTAATAATCATTTAATATCTTATGATTTAATGTAATAAAAACATATATCTAAAACAAAAATTTGGCATTATGTGCAATGGGGATATATTAGAACCTTTTTCCTATAAGTACAGCAGGGAATCAAGAATGTGCACTCTCCCTACTATTACCTGATATAGCTCTAGAAATACTAGTAATGGCAACCAATCAAGAGAAAGGAATTAAAGAAATAAAGATAGGCACAAAAGAGATAAAACTATGCCTGTTTACTGACATTATGATGGCTTACTTGAAAATCCCAGGGAATCAATAATGATAATAATTAAGAAAATTAATAGCTAATAGGACTATAAAATCATTCATACTCTTTGAACTAGCAATACCCTTACTAGGTCTTTACCTTAAAAAGATAAAAAAGCAAAAAGGAAAAGGACCTATGTGCAGAAAAGTGTTTATAGCAATTCTTTTTTTAAATATTTTTATTAATTTATTTTTAGTTTTCAACAATCACTTCCATACACTTTTGAGTTTTAAATTTTCTCCTCTTTCCTTCCTGCCTCCCTCCCCAAGATGGTGCACAATCTGATATAGGTTCTACATATACATTCCTGTTAAATGTATTTTCACATTAGTGACATTGTAAGGAAGAATTAGAACCAATAGTAGGGACCACAAGAAAGAGGAAACAAAACAAAACAGAAGGGGAAAAAAAAAAGAGCAAATAGTGTGCTTTGATTTGCACTCAAACTCCATAATTCTTTCTCTGGATGTGGATAGCATTTTCAATCATGAGACTTGGAAACATCTTAGATCCTTGCATTGCATAAATCTATCAACATAAGTCATCACACAACACGGCGATTACTGTATACAATGTTCTCCTGGTTCTGCTCACTTTACTCAGCATCAGACCATACAAGTCTTTCCAGGTTTTTCTGAAGTCAGCCTGTTCATCATTTCTTATAGCACAATAGTATTCCATTACATTCATATGCCACAACTTGTTCAGCCATTCCCCAAATGATGGGCATCTCCTCAATTTCCAATTCTTTGCCACCACAGAAAGAGCTGCTATAAATATTTTTGTACATGTTGGTCCTTTTCCCATTTTTATTATCTCTTTGGGATACAGCCCTAGAAGTGCTATTGCTGGGTCAAAGGCTATGCACACTTTTATAGCCCTTTGAGCATAGTTCTAAATTGCTCTCCAAAATGGTTGGATCATTTCACAACTCCACCAACAATGCATTAGTGTTCTAATTTTCTCATATCTTCTCCAGCATTTATCATTTTCCTGTTTTGTCATATTGGCCAATCTGATAGGTGTGATGTGGTACCATTTTGATTTGCATTTGTCTGATCAATCGTGATTTAGAGCATTTTTTCATATGACTATAGATGGCTTTAATTTCTTCATCTGAAAACTACCTGCTCGTATCCTTTGACCATTTCTCAATTGAGGAATGACTTGTATTCTTATAAATTTGACTTAATTCTCTATATATTTTAGAAATGATGCCCTTATCAGAGATACTAGTTGTAAAAATTCTTTCCCAGTTTTCTACTTCCCTCCTAATCTTGGTTACATTGGCTTTGTTTGTGCAAAAAACTTTTCAATTTGATATAATCATAATTATCCATTTTGCATTTCATAATGTTCTCTATCTCCTGTTTAGTCATAAACTCTTCTGTTCTCCATAAATCTGACATCCTTGCTCTCTCAGTTTGCTTATAGTATCAGCCTTTATATCTAAATCATTAACCCATTTTGACTTTATTTTGGGATATGGTGTAAGATTTTGGTCTATGCCATTTCTGTCTTACTCTTCTGATTTTCCCAGCAGTTTTTGTCAAATAGTGAGTTCTTATCCCAGAAACCGGAGTCTTTGGGTTTATCAAATAGTAGATTACTATAGTCATTGAGTACTGTGTCTTGCATACCTAACCTATTCCACTGATCCACCACTCTATTTCTTAGCCAGTACCAAGTAGTTTTGATGATTGCTGATTTATAGCAATTCTTTTAGTGATGGCAAATAATTGGAAATTGAGGTGATATCCATCAATTGGGGAATGGCTGAACAAGTTGTGTTGTATATGGTTGTGATGGAATTCTGTTGTTCTTTAAGAAAAGACAAACAGGATCTCAGAAAAACCTGGAAAGACCTACATGAACTAATGCAAAGTGAAATGAGCAGAACAAAGAGAACATTGTACACAGTAACAGCAGTATTGTATGATGATCTGTTGTGAATAGCTTAGCTGTTCTCAGCAATACAATGATTAAAACAAATCTTATGATGAAAGATGCTGTCCACATCCAGATAAAAACTGGTAGAGTCTGAATGTATATCAAAGATACTTTTTCTTTACTTTATTTTTCTTTTTTTGTCTGTGTTTTCTTTCACATCATGACTTATGTGTAAATGTGTTTTGCATGGCTACACATTATAATTTATGTCAAATTGCTTGCAAGCTCCATGGGAGGGGGAAAGGTGAGAGGCAGAGAATTTGGAAGTCAAATTTTGAAAAAAAAGTTAAAATTATTTTTACATGTAGTTGAGGAAAAAATATAAAAAAGAAATTACCAAATATTTATTAATTGATTAATCATTTTATAGCTTAATGATATGTGTGTTCAAATGATAATGTAAAATCCTGGCTCAGGATTCACAAATCATTGAATGTCTCCTTCTACCTATTCCGACTGAAATAACATCATTGCTTGAAAAAATAATGGCTGGGCCAGAATGTCATCCAGCAAAAGAATTATTGTTCCCTTTGTATGAAGCATCTGTGGTACCCCCAGATCTGTTCATTCATGGCCAAATTTATGATGGGTGATTAATCTCTTCAAAATTCAACTTGGGAACCACATGTACAAAATATTCACAGTAGTTCTTTTTTTTGTGGTGCCACAGAATTGGAAAATGAGGGAATGTCCACCAAGTGGGGAACGGTTGAACTAGTTATGGTATACAAATCTAATAGAATACTTTTGTTCTGTAATATATGAAGGGAGTGGTGGTTTCAGAGAAGCCTGGAAAGACTTACTTGAACTAATGTAAAGTTAAGAGAAAACCAAGTGAACAAGCTCCATGGTTATAGAAATATTGAAAAGATAAACAATTGTTCAAGACTTAGTAACTCTGATCAATACAATTACCCACTACAATTCCAAAGGACTCATGATGTAAAATTCTCCACCTGCAGGTAGAAATCTGATGGACTCAGAGTACAGACTAAAGCACATTTTTTTCTTGCTATTTATTATTTTTTCAGAACATTGCTAATGCAGAAATATGTTTTGCATGACTTCATATATATAATGGGTATAATTTCTTGCCTTTTCAATGAATGGTAGATAGGGTCTAGAAAGAGAGAGAACTTAGAATTAAATTAAAAATTTTTTTTAAAAAAATTAACTTAGCTGTGTAAGTTCAAAGACAGATACCCAGACAGCCCATCATCAGGCTGATGCTTAAAGCCTTTTTCAACTTAGGAGGTTTTTTTCGGGTCTTGAGCTCTTTTCTCATAGTCTTTAAAAACAAAATGTCACTTCCAGAACTCTGCATTAAATTCTCAAGGTAATGTCAATGTATTTGTTCACTACATTTAAAAGTTAAGGAGTGTGTGAAAGAAATTTGAGAGTTGGAAATCCTGAATTGAAACTTATGAAGGCTGAATCACCTTCATGATCTCTAAAAATGAACAAAGAATAGACTTTTAAGTCAAGTCATCAAGGATTTATTAATTACCTAATATGTGCCAGGCAGTGTGCTAAGAACTAGAGATACAAAGAAATGTTTAAAAAAAAAAACTATATCTCTCAAATAGCTCATAGTACAATGGGGGAAACAACATGCAAAACAACTACATACAAACAAGATGCTTACATCTATATCTATATCTATATCACTATCTATATCATCTATATCTCTATCCAGATTTCTATCCATCTCTCTATCTATAATGTCAGAAAACTCTCGGTCCCTAGGAGAGTGCCACAGTCTCTCTCTAGTGTCTGTTCTCCAACCTTCCAGCATTTCCATTTTTTTTAATACCTTATTATTAATCCCCATTTGACTCTGCTGTGTAATACTTTCCCCTTTGGCCTACAAAATGGATAAGCCAAAGGTTCCTAAAATATACTTATTGACCAGTTCCTACACAGTGGACATGTTGATGTTTGTAGAAAGAAGGATCCTGCTTTAAGTGGTAAAGGGATGAGCAGATAGTGAGTAACAATAGTTCACACACAGAAGTGAGCCTGCTGTGTTTGGTTGCTGACAGCAAATCAATTGATTTGTGATCATCTGAACCCTGTCACCTCTTCCCCCAAACTCAACTAAGCCACTATTTCCTTTCAGAGATTCTCATAGCCATTACATGGCATTAAACACATACTGGGAAAACTACAGGAGACTGAGTGCAACCCTGAGAATGACTAGCTTCTGTGATAAAAGGTTAGAGAAAAGTAAAAGGTGGTCAGTAGAAAGTCCAACCTTTTTACAATAAAATAATAAACTATCCTCATACCTTGCAAAATATTCATATTTTGAAAAAAAAAAGAATAAAAATATTCATTCTCCCTTACTCAGACGTTCATTTCAGTATCCTTTAGAATCAGATCAAGATCCCTCAAATAGATAAAAATTGAAATGATGAAAAATAAAATTAGTAGTGGAAATAAAATGAAATGAAAAGTTTACTTAGAGTGATATGTATTCTTTCTTCTAAAATTGTAGTCTTTACATCCTCTATGTACTATCTTAGGAAGTTTGGGAGTAATGTTGCATAAGAATAGTGAATGGATTAGTCAATATCTTTTGCAAGTCCATTCTTGGTACCCTCTGGTGATTATGGACTGTGAGTCTTCTCACTGTACTAGCGGCCTTGTAGCTTAGTTTTGTTTTGTTTTGTTTTTTGTTTTTGTTTTTGTTTTTGTTTTTCCCCAGCTTTGGCACCATGTGTATGATCATCTTCCCTTGAGGCTAGCACTGACAAGGGACTCCACTTTCTCTCATGAGAAGGTTGGCTCTGGGATCTTCGTCTCTCCCCAAAATGTTGAGTGCTACCAGGATCTCTCACTTCCCTAAACTCTCAAATCTAAGATTGCTAAAGGGGTAACTCCTAGGCTAGCACTTGCCTAAGAACCACCACTTCTGTATCTCTAGGAACTTGAATTGAGGAACTTGGAATATACAAACTCTTTTCAGGCTGTAATGTAGAGTGACCAGTCAACTCCTATCTGCCTCTGAACCAAAGCAGCCATTAGCAGCTCCCCAAGTGACTGAGTGTATGGAGAGGTTTTACATCTTCATAGATCAGGATTCAAGTTCTGCCTGGGAAGCCTACTGAAGTTGGGCAAATTCAGTTAGCCTCTCAGTGGTCTAGATTGTTCTCTAAGGCCATATGTAACAGGTAAGATGATAACTTCTATTGATTGAGTAGTTTCCTCACCTAGGAGCTTCCTATACACATAAAAAAAAATCCCAGGTCCAGCCCCCATCCTCTATCCATTTCATAGCTGCTCAGATCAAATATTTCATCCCCATGAAAAATGAATCAATGAGATTCAATCACTTATCCTCAATGAAGTTTGACTGTTTCTATAAATACCTGTGGCCATCTCTACTTCCCATGTTGTGGGGAAATGAAAGGCTCACTGCCTTGTAAGCACATGAAGTTGATTGGTGAACCCCCCTCATCAACTCTTTATAAAATAACTGACACTTACATAAAGGTTTCTGAAATGTTTCATGTGCATTCTCATTTGACTCTCATGACAGTCCTATGAATTGAGCAAGTCAACCTCTGTTTGCCTCAATTTCTTCAACTGTACAATTGAGATATAAATAGCACCTATCTCACAGGGTTGTTGTGGAGATCAAATGAGTTAGTATTTTTAAAATGTGCTTATCACAGTGCCTAGCACACATTACGTGCTATACGAATACTTCCCTTCCCTTATTTCCTTCTCTTATTTATCTTTGTTTTACTAATAAATAAACTCAGAAATATTCTAACAACTGTACAACTAGTAAACACAGGTCATGAATTCTGACTTCAAGACCTCCACTCTTCCCACTAAACAGTAGAAAATAATAAATACAACACAAAGTCTCTATGCCCAAGGATTTTCAATGTACCTGTAAATGTCCTATGTGTTGTCTCCCCAACGAGAATGTAAACTCTTTATGATGAGGGACTGTTTAACTCTTGATACTTGTTAGCACCTATCACACCTGGGACATGGTGGGTGGGTAATAGACACTTATCAATTGATGTGGATGCAAGAAACATTAAAATACCTGGAGGCAATGTTTGATTAAGAATTATCATGTGTAAATATTCTATTTATTCGTTCATCTTCCAAACCTGTAATTGCATTGGTTTAGGGAATTCTTGGTCAAGAAATTCCTTTTATCAATATTGATCATCAATTGTTCTGCAAATTCTTCTCTACTTAGAGAGTTACTTAGGGCTCTAAGAAGTTATAGAACATAGCCAGGTTGGCTAGTATGTGTCAGAGGGTGAACTTGAACCCAAGTACAAAAACCTAAGTTTTCCTGACCCAGGTTGATTCTAAGTCAAGCAAATTCGAATTATATGTAGTGTAAGTAAGGTCTGTTATTTATTGGTAGTTACTTAATAATTGAAATTCTAACGAATATGGCCTGTCGGACCAGTTCAAGTGGAAAGATCAAAGAACTATAGAGTTTACTGAATGGTCTTTGTTTTTTTTTTTTTAAATCTTTGTCATGGCTCCTCACCTAGACCCAAACTCCCTGAGGGCTGGGATAATATCTTCTCCACTTACATCTCCAACTTCTCATTCCTAATAGTATATAGTATCTAGAAGTTACTCAGTAAACATTTGACAAATGACTGATAGTTGAAGCAATTAATTTACATGAGTCTCTGGAGGGCAGAGCATTTATTTCTAGTGGCATCTCTGACGTCCTGTGGAACACAGCCTCATGCAACTGTTGGTGAATGGCATGAAGGCACCAAAGATGGCTTATGGAAACTAAAATTCCTCACTGTTGTATTTTAAGGGATTGTGTTTTGTGGATGGACAATTTTCAAATTTTATCAAGCATTACATTGGTGATATGATTTAATTTCAGAAGAATTTTTTAAAAAAAGTAAAATTATTAGGATTTTGATATGCATTGAGAAACCTGCAACTATTGCAAAAAATGCTAGTTTTTTTTTCAGTAGAAAAGTAGAGTTCAATAAGCAAATTCAGGATTTGGCAAAAGAATGATAGAATGTGGTGACTTGAAGCAACTTTACAGGTCATAGAATCAATCTTAGATGACATCTAGTCCAATGACATCATTTTACAGATGAGGAAACTGAGGTCTAGAAAATCGAGTAAATTTGAGCCTAGGTCCTCTGATTACAAATCCAGCCCTCTTTCCATAGAAATTTATATCCTTTAGATAAAATGAAGTTGAACTTACTAATATTACAAATGAAGAAAACTGAGACACAGAAAGGTAAGTGACTTGACCAAGGTCAGCTGGTGAGATATTAGCTGAACTGGGAATATTGCCCTGGTCCCCAGATTCTTAGTATAATTATATTTATATTATACCATTATTACCTCTATAGTTTAAATCTAATCACCCTAAGATTTGTCTTTTAAGAAAAATTATCTCATGTTACATGGCCATGAGTATATTAGAAAATTCAAATCACCTAATTTAAGCTATTGATTGTTTTAGATAACAATATGTGAATTTCCTCACCTATAAAATAAAGAGGTTGAAATATGTTTTCTCAAGTCCTTCTCATCTCTAAATCTTATGATCTACCAAATTCTAGTACCATAGCATTTTACCAAGAAAGAAAACATTTTTAACTTACAGGTACAATTGAGAAGGTAAAGTAAGTCTAGTTATTAGAACTTAAGTCCAGAAGGACATAATTCAGAGATATGCTAGAGCCTGAGAGTCAATTGTTAAAGTTTAAGTGTGAGGTTTGAAATCAGAAAATGCACCAAATTTTCTGAAATCACAACATCAACAAATCAGGTCTTGATTTATTATTTTCGTGGTTATCCTTAAGAATTTTAAGAAAGAATTCAGAAGGAGAAGGAGAAAATGTGGATAATATAGATTAAACTTAAAATATATATCTTGCAAACTTTTTTGAGAGCCAGTTGTTAAACATTTACCAGCACACCTCTGGCGTAAATTATTTTAAAATATATTAACCAATCTTATGGGATGGGCTATTACTGATATAAATATGAAACATGAAAATAAATCAATTTTTAAGAGAAAGAGGAAATAGCTTTTAAAATATCTACTGTAGGGCTTTCATACAACATAATGGGAAATGTAAATTGCATTAATTTTTTTTTAAAAAAAAAGATTAACAATGGGTTCTTATCTCTGTTCTTAAATAATGCAGATTGTCTTTAATTGGTACAATCTAAGTGTCCAAATAGACAGATATAATACACCTGCTTTTTTCTCTCATGCCTTCTTAATGTTAATTGAAGGTTATTTCATGGGAGATGCATGTTGCAAAATAATCCTCATTCCAATGCTATTGCTTATGCAATATTCCTGGTTTCCTTCTTCCTCTCCATATCTTGCAAAGAGAGAATAGTTTCACTGAATATTTCCCTTTGGAAATGAAATCACTGTTTAACTATATTTCTTGCATCTTATAGTATAATGATGTGGCTGAAAGATGAAGTTAAATAAAAAAAATACACATATGCACAGAAATGTGGGCACTGATCTATCTGATCTATAGAGCATTTCAAGTCCCGCCTTTTCAATGACTGCTTACTTCTAGAAAATGTGATTCAAAAGATTTTGTAAAGTTCTTTCCTCCCACTCTCTTAAACTTTCTCCTCATATTATAACGTATGCCTTTTGGTATTATCATAGTAATTCCATACATTTTGTCATCTTCCATCAAAGGACAAATCCAAGAAGCTTCAGGAACAAGAAGATGAGGAATGCTAGGTTTGCACAGAATAGGCTACTGCAAATGATTCAATGTGCAAATGGGGTTTGGATTCATTTCCACGATAAACGGAGAGGGAAGCCCCTTGGATGTTCAGGTCGATGTGTTTGTACACCAAAGCAATCCATGTATGGAAGCATTTAGAAGCCTAAAAGGAGAACCAGTGGAATTCACATTTTAAAAATCTTCCAAAGGCTTTAAATGAATTTGGGTAACTGGTTCTTGAGGGAGCCTCTGTTTAGGAAGTGAGAGACAACCCAAAGGGAAAACACGGCAAAAAAAGAAAACTAAAAGGAGATCAAGATATTTTTCCCTCTGAGGACTGCTTTAGCTGTACCCCAAAAATTTTGGCCAAGACATAGTTCTAATACACAATTGGACTTGACTACAATAGGCAGGAATAACAGATACTACAACTGTGGTGGCCTTGATCATCATGCAAAAGAATGCAATCTACCTCCCCAGCCAAAGAAGTGCCATTACTATCAGAGCACCATGCATATGGTGGCTACTTGCCCCCATAAAATTGGTCCACAGCAGCCTACTAGTTCTCAGAGAAGACGCGAAGCAGAACCATAGCCATCCACTTCAACTTTCCTCTGTGAAGTGGGATGAGCCTATGGCTACTCATCTCTACCTTATTCTCAGGAGGGCAGATCAGAGATATCAGAATGATCAGGCAGGTCACCTCAAAAAACTTCTTTGAGTAAGTTATCTACCTCACCCAAAGAACAAAGCAGAAAGGGGCCCTCTGTTCAAAAAAGGAAAAAAAAACCTTAAAACTTTTTCATCACATACCATTTTTTTTAACCCAGTTGGGATGTCTACCTCATATAAGTACAGGGGAAGTAATTTCACCAACAGCAGGTGAAGTGGAATTTTAACTACTGTTGAGGAACTGTGAATTTTCTTTTAAAAAAACAGACAAATCACTCTAAGCAACTTATATTTAAGCAGGGTGTCATATTTTATGTTGTTGGAAGAATAAGAGCAAATATGAGAACATATGTGTATCTGCATATGCATATGTATTTATGTGTATATATATATAATATATACATACCTATATATATGGGTATATCTTTATATATGTATATGTATAAATATAAGCACACACTCTCACACAACTGGAAATGCCCAAAAGTTGAATGTCCATGTGAAGCAATATTCAAATTTTAGGATGCATTTGAAAATTACCTCTTGGAAACTTTCTTGAAATATGTTTTTATTTATAGTCATTTATAAACAAGAAAAATATGACTGGTACTCTTTATTTGAACCAAATATTACTTCACATCTCATAGCTGCCAGTCATGTGGTAATAAGGGTATTAAGATATCCATTTCCCCCAAGTTTGGGATAACTTTTTGTTTTTCCTTTTTTTTGCTAATTCACATATATCAGCATTTCCTATTATCACATCTCAAAGGCCGTATCTTAATCCTCTATGCCTCTAAGCGTCACAGTTTTTATTTGTTCTGGAATACAGAACTCCAGAAAAGACAATGAATGTGTATTTTATGTGATGGTATCTCAATGTTCCTTTCATGAATAATGGCTTAATTGTGAATTAGATGCCTACTAGGAGGAACGAAGGGAAGGTGATATAAAAATTGTTATGACTTGATCATTTTGTATGGTACTGTGATACCACCCCACTGTGACCCTTTATGTATTGTCAGGTTTCTGAGGGTCTGCTGGTAGTAGCAGCTTTCCTAGTCAAGTTAATCCCTCTAACCATTGTTTTAGATCAAGGGGCCCTCCTTTGGAAAAAAAAAAACTACTGAAAATCTTGGAGAAAAACTGTATTAGTTTGATGTATATTTTGGTGGTTGTTTTTTCCTGGATAATATAGGGATAAATCTGTTTTTAAAAAGATCAAATGGAAAAACCAAATGGACAGATATGTTCCAAGAAGGTCATATCAGTTTAAACCTTCCAGCTATTTTCTCTGACCTCAGTATGATCATTTCTTCAGTTTATGAATAATGGCATTTTTCAGATTGTCTGATCACTTATGATAAACATTCCTACTGTTGCTACCAATGAGCATTTGGATAATATTCATGTTTTATTTTTTTCCATATAGAATTACTATTAGCTGACTCTTACCAAGGGACTATGGACTAGCTCCAGAGGATTCATACAGAAAAGGAAAAAAAATAATTCTTGTGCACAGTCAGCACTCAGGAAAAGGATGGACTAGGTGTGAATTGACTTGAATATTTTGCAATGCAAACCAAAGTTTAGTACTGAAGTCAGTGTGCCTGCCACCCTAAAGTTTGGAAGTGTCAGAGCTAAAGGGTACACTCACCTAAATTAACTGTGATACCTGTCAAGTAATCATGGGCTTCATGTCTTTGGAAAATACAAGAGTAAATGCAGAAGAAAAGAATCGCATTGAGAACATAAATATAAGGACTAAACCTGGGGTTTCAGTGCTGTGCAGAAGTCCCAGTTGAGGAAAAACCTTCTTCTAATACAGATCAACCCATTCTTGGAAACTTAGAGACTTGCCTAGAGCACTGAGAATTTTAGTGACTTGCCCACAGTCCTACAGCCACCATTTGCCAGGGGCAGGTCCTGAAGGAGATCTTTGTTTTTGCAAGGCTGGCTCTCCATCCTTTTTGCCTTAGAGCTTCTTGTGGGCATATGGGATAGATGAGGAAAGGTATAAGAGCAAGGTATAAGAAACAAAGTATAAGAAAGAGGGAAGTTTAAAAATGCAAACATGGTCTATTTGTTCATACCTTTCACAAACTAGATTGCCATTAGGGTCATAATTTCAGAACATCCTCAGAGGAAAAGCAAAGATAAACTAGAGAGTTTAATTTGAGCTCATGAAAATGATAGATGCAACTCTACATGCAAGCCTTAACACTCTCTGTGTTTGTCTCTCTCTGTCTCTTTCTCTGTCTCTGTCTGTCTCTGTCTGTCTCTCTGTCTCTCTCTGTGTCTCTGTCTCTCTCTCATTATCTTTAGTCATATTGAAAATGGGTCAATGGTTACAGGAACAGTGATGCCAGCACAACTAATTTCAATTAACTTTTGAAAGATAACTTTTACATTTTAAGTTTAGGATTTGAATTCAATTTAAATTTCTCCTACTTAATGGCTATGTGGTTTTGAGTAACTCACTTTATTTCTCTTTTCCTCAGTGTGCTCATTTATGAAATGAAGGGGTTGGACAAGATGACCTCTGAAGTATCTTCAAACTGTAACACTATGATCCTATGTTCTTTCCCTGACTTATCTCTTGAACTCCATGATAACAGCCTCATAATAACCACAGTTCATGTGTTCCATAAAGATAATTTAAGCTGAAAGGTATGCTATAGGAAGATCGGATTGTGAAAGACCTGATCCAGAGTTCATGTTCATGGAGAACAACCATATGATTCATCATACCACTATGTAAGTTGATATTTGTAGATTTAATTGATCCCTTTTTTTCAGTTTTTCATGAGCCTCATCTTTGGATTAGCAAAATTACTTGATGATGCAAAAAGATCAACATTGTTAGATCAAGTCAGCAATCATTTATTAAATACCAACTATTTTCAGGCGCTGTGCGAAACACTGGGGATACAAAGAAAATGAAAACATAGTCTCTACCCTTAAGGAGCTCGCATTCTAATGGGAAAGATGGCATGCAGATAGAAAAAGACAAACAAGATGTATGTGTGTGTATAATGTGTATATATATATATATATTTATATATACACACACATACATACACATATACATATATACATACATTTCAACCAATGGTGTTCACAAAATTCTAGGTGGCCCCTGAACCCCATTTATATTTAAGTACTTAACAGTCAGATTAATTTTTACAAATGAATATGTACTTCAAATATATAGCAAGAATAAAGATACAAACATTCCCCCAACACCTGGAGGCATAATCTCCTTGCACCACCTTAGTCTCTCCAGAGGAGAAGGGGAATGGTTTCACAGCTTAGCTCAGTTCCTACATAGCACAGTCCCATCAATTTCCAAGTCTAAAATTTCCCTTGGGCTCAAGCTCCAGTCACCCTTTGTTTTAGAAATTCCTTACTTGCCTGGCAGCAACAGCTAGACTGGAATCCTGCCCCCAAGGTCACCATAGTTCAGTTCTGGGTCTGGAGATTCCATTTATGCATTTTAACTGAAAGGGAAAAATAAATTCCCAACTCTGTGTTGGATAGTCTAAAAGGGAGAGGAGAAAAGGTAGTTGTTTCATTTGTAGCATGGTCAGTGCATGATACGCCTGCTTTAGATGAACTTGGACTTTTACCTTTTCTAGATGCCTTGGGAAAGCATGAGAGTGTCTCAGTCTGGTAGCTTTAAATATGCAACCTGTTCTGACTATGCAGTCAATGAAGCAAAGTTACCCCACCCCATTCCCCCAATTGGTAGGGAAATGTCTCCTCCCAGAAGTGGGTTCTTAGTTTCTCCCACATTGCTGTCTCCGTGTGATGTGATCTGGGCACGCTTCAAAACCTTTTTACACCATGAAGTAAAAATGAGTATGGAGAGAGTTTCAGACATAGGGGACAACCAGTGAAAAGATTCAGATTTAACTGATACAGTGTCATGAGTCAGAATCACCCAAGGACACCAGTGTCACAGGATTATAGAGTACATGGAGCAGAGTGAGGTGCAATATTAGAAAGGTGAGAAGAGACCAGATTATGAAGAGATCTATGAGCTAACCATTCTTTGTCACCAAGGAATTTAAAAAGTAAAGTCTAAGAATAATCCTGTTTTCTCCTCTTTCTTGCTTTTCCATTGCTGTTTTTGACACTGCTTGAGAAGGACAAAGGATTTAACTGTGTAAGTCTTCCAAGTAAGTGGCCATATGCTCAGCTCTAAACTACTTTGATTTGTCAGGCTCTTTCACCTTCTGCTGACAGTCCATCTTCTCAAATGAGATGCACAGCAGCAGCTGAGTTGCCTAAGTCACGTAAACAGGCTTTATTAAGCATTACACATTAAGGCTGCAAGGTCATTGGCTTGACATTTTCTGTCTCTTGCAATGTATATAATTCATTTGCTCAAGTTACAAGGAAATTTTTGTGAGATCATCATGTATCTTAAATGAACAAATTAACATATTATATCATATCAAAGCTGGACAGAAAATCAGAGATCCATACATGAACAAGAATTCACTCTACAAATACCTGGTGGATGACCAGCCATCCTTGGATTTAAATCCTCAAGTGAGGGAAATCTACAGAGTCCTGAAACTTCCAATCTGCTTTGAGATAGAGCTAAATGTTAGAAATGCTCCCCTCATCCCTTACAATAAACCTAGAACTTCCAAGAATTGCTACTTGTTGTATGCTCTGGTGCCAAGAAGAACATGCCAAATTATTCTTCCATAGCTCATAGGATCATTTATCTAAAGCTAGAAAGGACTGGAGATATCATCTAGTCCAACCTCTTCATCATTTAAATGAAGAAACTGAGCTTAAGTGTCTTACCCAAGGATTTGAATTCAGGACTTGTGACTCAAATTTTCATGTTCCAACAAATGCACCATGTTAGATGATATCCTTTCAAATACCTGAAGATAACTATCATATCTACCCTAAGTATTTTCCTCTCCAGAATAAACCTCCCCAGTTCTTTCAGTTGATTGTTATATGGCATTCCATTATTGAAGTCATGTCTCAATGAGAGAAATTGACTGAATAGAAGTCAATTTAATTTAATCCTAACTGGTTAGTGTTTACTAGGAAGCTGATGTGCTTCAGGTTTTGGGTACATAATTGTGTTAGAAGGATACAGAGGATGCAGAAACATAAGATAAATAGCTACATGGGTGCTGATTAGTGCAAATAATGAATCCCCTGAAATGGTTACCTTATTAGAATTTGCACTGTTTTTCCATCGGGCTGGAACCATTTACCAAATTTTGAATTTCGAATACTGAAAATTCAAATAGATGTGACTTATCATGTGATTTGTTATCAGTACTCATCAAGACCTGGTTGTACAATATTTTCTTCCTAGTGATTTAAATTATAGCTGGGGAGATAAGTCATAGGCAGTCAAATAACATTGACTGGTGGCGTGTATTAAGTACCATAATGAGTGGTACAAATGACAAGTTCCATAGGAGGTTAGGGAGGGAAAGATCAAGGTGGACTAATGTAGTTGGGATAATGAAATAAACTAAGATTTGCCTGAGAAGGCTGAAGTTCTACAGAAGGAAATAAAAGCTGGAGATTTGTTGAACCAACAAGAAATCATTTATCTTCTCTGAACTGGGGAGTAATAATTCCTTATTCCTGAGATAAGAACACTAGAACATAAAAAGAGGTCATCATCAGAAGACCATTTTAGAGAATCAAAGCCCATTTGTGAATGTTCACAAGATGGAGAAATATGCATGCAATTATTCTCACTCAAAGTGCAGTTAAGCTGGGCTTCTTAAGGCTTCATTCAAGGCTACCAGCAAACTTGTAACCAGGAAGGAATATCCAAGATACCCAAAGCTAAAATTCTAGTTTCGGACCATAGCATGGACCCTGCAATTGCAGACCTATGTAAGTTTAGCCAAGGTTTTAGGAAGTTTATCAAGTGATAAAATCACCATAATTAACAGTTCTAAATGGAGACAGATCTATTCAATCAAAGCTTTGCATCATAATTGTCAGTGAAAATGGCAATTATAAGGAAGAAGTGTAGGCTCTCTAACAGTTAAACAATAATTATTCTCACAGCACTTTTCTCTCCCTGCTATATCACTGAAAATCACAAATTGTCAGCACCTTAATTCTCAGATGTGAAAGTTATTTTCTGGGCGTTTCATTACCATTTTAAGCAGCCTTGCAAAGTAACACACATCTCCATGGCAGGAGAGGAACAAGGGTATTCAGCAAACTTCATAGCATCAGGGATTTTTATCTGAAAGGGACAATAGAAGTCATCTAGGCTGATGCACTCAAGATGTAGCAGTAACTGAGGCTCAGAGATGCGTCTTGTGCAAGGCCATTCCCAGGTGTCCATAGGAGAGTCAGGATTTGAACTTGGGTCCCCCTTTAATGCCTCATGGTACAGTTGGAACTTGGTGCAGTTATTCCTGTATTCCAAAGACCTATAATTTCATTCACAGGAGTTCTATATTGTTTGGAGGTGAGGCAAATAATAGCCTGCTTCCATACCTTTGAGAAAATGAGTGGAGGTTATTGCAACATATGTCAAGGAAAACAGCATCCCCAGACCTTGAAATGGAGAGGACAAAATTTTTTCTAAAAAAAAAAAGACAGTACAGCCCTGGAATCTTTAGCCTGTATAGAATACTGTAAGTGCACTCCAATTTAGGCCTCAGAAGATGAAAAACAGAGGAGGCAGCATGTGTCTCCCTAGTGGTGAGGATTCAGTCAGTGCAAGGCTTGACAACCCATGTTGACTAATGAACTTAACAAAATGGCACATGGGGTGTGGATTTCTAGTCCCTCATTATTGGTGTATTTTGCTCAGCAGTAGATCTGGCTGCTGTGTAGGAAAGATGTCATTGTGGAAGCTGAGGGCCATGAATTCTGGGAAGAAAGAGAACCTAGTTTTGAATTTAACTCTTTGCACCTTATTGCTTAAATCTATTTATCCTTTGAGCAAGTGTAACTGTGGGGGGCTCATGAGTATCAAAACTCTTTGGAGTCAGCAGAGGCATATGTTGCTCTGAGGTGTGTGTCAGCATGCAAAAGGACCAATCCATCAATAAATGAACAAATATTTATTGAGCTTTTAATGTACAAACCCTACTAAAATCCTACCTTGATGATTATTCACCAATCTTATGCCACAGTAATGCCAGCTATTGCAGATTCTACCAAATATGAAAGGCTTCTCAGATGGGCCCAATGATGGAGTGAATAAAGGCCCACTTCCATGAACCAGACTAGCCTAGTTTGGAATGACCCATCATCAGGTTTGGTTATAGATCATGGGTCACAGACTTAAAGCTGGAAGGGACCTTGGATATCATTTGGCCTAACCTCCTCATTTTATAGATGAGAAACTGAGTCCCAAGGAGTTGAAAAGACTTATCCAGAGTCACACGGGTAGTAAGTAGAAGAAATGGAATGTGAACCCAAATCTCTCTTACTTCAAATTTAGTGCTTTTAAAATCACATCAAGCTTTCTTGTCTATAACTCTCACAGACAATCTACTAAGTCTTAGAGAAGACATGATTAACATAGCTGGCAGAAGTTCCTACAGTGATGAATTATAAGTCCTCAAAGTCCTGAAGGACTATGAAGGATTGTAGAGGATCCTGATGTCTAGAGATGTTAGGAAAAGCAGACACCAATATATTCAATTCTCTCACCTGACACTTGGGGAAACTGAGGCCTAGAGAGTTTAAGTGATTAACACATGGGTAAGCAAATAATCAGTATCAGAAGAGAGGTTTGAACCCAGGTCCATGGACTATGGAATTGGTGTTTTTCCCAATATACCAGATAATCTCACACAAGGAGGAAAGTGACTTGATTCAATTAATAAAGCATTTATTAAGTGGCTACTATGTGTTAGACATTGCACTAGCCTCTAGTAATACAAAGACAAAAAATGAGACAGCCTTTGCTCTCAAAGGGTTTACATTTTATTGTGAGAAAATAGTATATACTTTAGGAATGAATACATGCAATTACTTACCATTTACCAGGTATTTCATAGAATAAATCCTTTGGGAGGATCTTTGGACTAGAGGCTCCTTTCCCCTATGAAGTTCTGATTCTCTCTAAGAAATGATCCCTAGGGGCAGTTAGGTGGTACAGTAGATAGAACACTTGCCCTGGAGTCAGGAGGACCTGAGTTCAAATGTGACCTCAGACCCTTGACACTTACTAGCTGTGTGACCCTGGGCAAGTCACTTAACCCTGATTACCTTGCAAGAAAGAGAGAAAGAAATGGTCCCTAACATTAAGATACTTACAGTTCAGTTGAGGGCTAAGAGGGATTTGCTGATTTTTATAAGATGGGGCATCCATGATCAAATTGTAGTCATCTGAACCCTTTTCTGTTCCAGACCAACCAGTTAGAACACTAGATGACATATTCCTCATTTTTTTTTTGGCTAGGCAATGGGGTTAAGTGACTTGCCCAGGGTCACACATCTGGTAAGTGTTATGTGTCTGAAGCCAGATTTGGACTCTGATCCTCCTGAATCCAGGACCGGTGCTCTAACCACTGCGTCACCTAGCTGCTTCCATATTCCTCATTTTCAACAGCAGTTTTATAGATCAGTGCTCAAATGAGCTGACCTCTCTAGGAAACTCTGGTGCTTTACTTTATTACAGTATAGTGTACACATCTCTAGAGCAAGGACCATTTTTTTTTTATTTTGATATTCCTAGCACCAAGAAGCATACCTCGAATTCAGTAGCCAATTATTTTAATTGCATTGATTCATTGTACTACTTGCCTCCACGGAAATACCTGCCCCTATTATTTCAGGAACTGAAATTACTAAACAGGAAGTGGAGGCACATTTAACCTCTTCAGTCCAATTTTCTTATCTGTAAAACTGAAAGTGGTTGTATTAAATTGCTTCTAAAATCCCTACCAGTTCTAAAACTCTGATCCTCTAATCCAAAACTGACTATGCCCTATACTTTTAACTCCTTGCTAGAGAAATTCAGAGTTGTCACACACCAATCTTAATTACTTTGGCAACTCAGACTTTGCTCTTTTCCTTTTCACAGATGAAAGGAAGTTAAAGATATCAGGTGACCTCAACAACCTAGGTTCATGGATTATGGGTTATCCATTCTGTGAAAAATGACTATTTATCATGAAAGGACAATTCTTGCTGCCTTACCATTCTATATTGCTTTTCTTCTAGACATTATATGGATATAAATTTGTTCACTTCCTGCTTCCCACTCACCTTCCCCACCACCACCAAATGTACCCACATAGATTACATGACAGTATGCCTTTTTTAGTCTTAATTTGGTTTCCTATGTATACTGAAAATAGAGAAAGGATGGAGGTGGTAAGCAGACTTGATCTAGAAACAATGCTGCCTCACAGATCCCTGGTAATGTAAAATTTAATTCTGAATTTATCCTATAATGTAAAAAGAGAGAAGGAGGGAAAGTTAACAATTAATAAACCATTGGAAAAGATGATAGCTGGTCATGTAATTCCTTTCTAATTGTAACTGGTTTTATAAGAACAGAATAATCAACCCACCCTAAAGATGCTTAGATAGGAAACTTTGCTTAGCAAAATTGGACACAGATTATCAAAAAGAATATTAAGGGTGGGAGTGGAGAGCACAGAAAAGGTATCAGAAAACAACCAACCAGATTGATGAAACATGGGTATCATGGAAAGGAAAAAAAACACTTTAAAAAATACTATTTGCCATTAAATAAGAATGTGAAGGATCAGCAAAAGACAGCTGGTGTGGGGTGGAATTAAAGTAATTAAAAGTGTTTTTTGACAAGGTGGGATGCAGCTGAGACTGAGACAGTCATTCAGTAATCTCATTTTTCTACGAAAGTGTTATCTTTGCAGGATGTTTGAAGGCTGTGATGTTGACTTCTACTGGAAAGTAGGTATATTTTTTTCTTACTGAGAGAGGTCTGAGAAGCTAGAAATTGGTGCTGCCATTGCAGCATCTTTTCTCCCAGTTACCATTACCTGCATCCAACTTTATCATTCCTCTATAAACCTCCTAGGAAGAAAAGGCCTGATACTCCTTATTTGCAAATGTTTGAGAACAGTTGTAAAATTGATGAACTTCCCAGTACTTAATTTGGATAAGGAAAGGAAGATTGAATTTGAGGGCACTGATCAGTCCTCTGATGCCAAGGTGAATGCAGCCTGAGCTCCCCACATGGCTGCTGAATTTTTAAGAGATGTATACCTCACCTCACATATGTCCATAGCTAAAGGCGATGGCAGCCAGGCATTCCTGAAGAATCTTAATCTGGGAAGGGTTGCATGATGGGCAAAAACCCTCCAATGTGAATTCCTTTGGAGAACACTTGAAAAGTAAAGACAAATTTGTTGAATTCCAGTATTATCATTATGCACAATCCCTTTTCGAAACAAAAATGCCCATTTCATGTTCAATGTGGCTATTTGTAGGTCTAAGTTCCCCCCTCCATTCATTCAAAAACATGTTATAGCAGTGTACAGGAGTAATATAGCTGTGTTCTTCCTGAGCATTCAGATATCATCTCTTTATGATTATTCCTACTTGATTGTCAAGCAACCTGTGGTATTCTTAGAGCCCCTGACACATTAGCAATGAGGTGTGAATAAGAAGATCAGGTTTCCTAGCCAATACTAGTCCTTAGAATGGTCTGAAAAGGACAATACTGACTGCTATCCCTGCCTCTATTACTCGGGGAGATTATAGAAGGAGTTTTATCCCTTAGAGAGACTTTTTTTAAAAGGGTGTTATATGTTCAGATTTTAAATAAGATAGGTAGATTAAAGGAATATTTGAGGAAGAGTGCTAAGATAAAATATCTCTTACATGTAAATAGGTAAGTCAGAGTACAGAGTACAGCTGACATAGGCTTAAGGAAGAGTTGAACGGGGAGAAAAATATAGAAATAGCCAGTAGGGACATGGAGCTTGTATTGTAAAGTCTTGATACAGGCAGTAAACAACCAGTGGGATGGAAAGTAGACAAAAACAGAATTTTAGCCACAATGGATATATCACAGGATGATCATTTTAGAGCTGACAGATATTTCTTGGTCATCTGGACCAATCCCTCATTTTTCGGAATGAAAATGAGGAAATTGAGTCCCAGAGAAATTAAGTGATTTAAGTAAGGTCACACAGAAAATAAGGACTCAAGGAAAACATCACAACAAGGATTCAAACACAGATCTTTGGATTTCAGATCAGCGTTTTTTTTTTTTGTTAAATAGGAAATTTGAATAATTAGTCCTCAAATCCTGAGTCAAGCGTTTGAGAAAAGGTTGATTTGGTGGAGTGTAATCCACACATGGGCCCTTGCAGAAGTCCAGAAACCTTCTCTGCTGGAGACTTCTTGAGGCTTAGCTGAAGATGCGGATTATAAGCCTACTCTCTCAGACTTTTCCCTCCTTATGTGTTCCCAGGCTTTGGGACCCAAGACTACTTTCCTCCAAAGGCAGCTAACCATTTCCAAAGTGAGTGATTATTGCATTTTCCAATTTCCAAGGTATAAATGCTCACATCGAAAATTTTACAATGAGTAAGTAATAGCTGGTTCTAGCACACCTCTACATAAGTGATGTGGAATCTGTTCTTCCCATGTCTTTATCCTGTCTGTCCCCCAAACATGGAATGTTTTTTTTTCTAACTTTTGCTTTAGCTTTCTTTAACAAACGAATTAGGGGCTACTTTCTATAGCAGACCTTTTCTGATGCTCCTGGTTCCTAGTACTCTTCCTCACTCCTCACTCCCCTCCAAAATTACTTTGTATTTTCTTTATATACTTCATATATATATTTATCTGGTACATGTTGTTTTCCCCTATAATGTAAGCTTGTTGAGTAGACAGTGTTTGATTTCGTCTTTGTATAATTAAATGATTGGCCTAGTCCTTAGAGACTGCTCATATTTGCCCTTGCTGGTAAGTTATACAGAACCTGCCAGGAGATATTTCCTGTCTGCTTCCAATCTAGCAAATGCAACTTTGAGGATTCACAGACTCCTTATTGAAGGGTGGGTACAGTAAGATGATGAAAAATCTTCTGCTTCACTACAGAGCTTGAAGAAGCAATGGCAAGGATACACTTTAAAACTGAAAGGGCACACAAGAGACGTGGCCAGCGAATCTCTCATTATTGTCCTTCCTGGCCCTGAATGAGGTAAAAATTTCTGTAAGCACCTGTGTGGGGAAGGGGCCACGAGCTTCATTTTTCATTCCTCAGCAGGAGGACAGAGTCTCCCTATTTGCTTTGTATTTATTCTCCCCAGATCTTAGGTGACTGAGTTCTAGGGATAGAATCATTTAAGCAGCAGCTATTGAGTTCTGAAGATTCATCAGAATCATGTGAGATCCCAGCATCAGTGGCAGTCAGCTTTCAAACGTTTTTGGCCTACAACAGAGGAAAAGCTGGCAGACAGATGAGGGATATCAGTTGCTCAAGACTGGCAGCGGCAGTTTCAGGGACATGATAGGTGCTGAATAAATATTTATTGATTGACTGAAGAGAGAAGGGTAGGCTATGACCTAGAGAAAGGCACTGATACTTGGAACTCTAAAATAGTAATAATATTAGCTAGCACTTATATAGTGTTTAAAATTTTACAAAGTGCTTTACAAATGTAATTTCATTTGATCTTCATAATACCCCTGAGATTTAGGGATTTAGGATTCAGATTATCCCAGTTTTAAAGATGAGGAAAGTGAGATTAAGTGATTTGCCTAAGGTTACACAGAAAATATGTGTCTGAGGCTTGATTTGAACTCAAGTCTTCCTGACACCAGGATTAGCACTCTATCCATTGTACTACCTAGCTACTTCAGTAAAGCAATAACTAAGGTGAAATTCAGAAATGTTCCGCAAAGTCAGGGCCAAAAATTCGGGGGTTCCCCTTGATTCTGTCCATTCCTTACCTATGTGCCTCATTAACTTTGTACTTTTGAGTTTGAGTACATTTTATCTTCCCAGTCAAAGTAGTAAGAAATGTATAGGCAGATGTGGTTAATGGGGAGCGTCAGGTTGATCTGCCTATGGATGGTAGCCTCAAGGTTCTAGGGGTAGATCTGGTCCATCTGAAGGAAGGCAAGGTCATCATCATAGCTGCTGAGCTGAATCTTGTATACACAAAGGGAGAATGTGCCCGAAGTTTTGGGTAGAATGTTTTGTCTGTTTGTTTGTAATTACTGTTCTTGTGTCTTCTCACTAAATCCCTTTTCTAAAAGCAAATGACATTCAATTGATTCTGATTGATAATGGGGAGAATACTGAAAGGGACTCAGAAGCCATAGTATTTGCCACCTCAGTCCCTCAAGGTTATCCTAGAATCCTAAAGGGAATCACAATCATGTGCCCTGCTATGTACAAGTGGAAGTAGGAAGCATGAGATGAGAAACCCGTTGCATTTGTGTAACTTTGTGCCTAGGACTAAGTAGGCACTCAACACATACTTGCTGAATAAAATTGAATTGAGGTAGCTTTCCCAAGGTCACAAAGGGACTTTGTGATAGAGGAGATAGAATTTTGACCCCAGCTGCATTCATCTTTCCACCATACAATTCTGACTTGAAGTATATGTTGAGAATACATGGGAATTGTATAAGTACATATGTGTGGAGATTTGCGCATGTGTGAGAACACTTGCAATTTTCTTTATTGTAAACTCACTCAGAGTCACATCCATCTAGGACTCGAGTTCCTAGCAGCACAGAGGACAGGGTCAGTATATTCTAGCAGAAAGTAATAATGCATTCTATCCCTGAGCCATCCTCATTTCCATATAAATGCCAGCTATTACAGTAGACAATGCACTTTTGCTGCATGGGAGAAGTTAATGGTAAATTCATTTGAGCATGTCATTTATTTTCTTATTTTTATTCAGTTACTTGCCAAACTGATAGAGTTCTGCGTTGAAGCCTTTGATCCTTGGCCTTTCACCTTATAGGGCATGTCTAAACAATAAGAATTGTTTCCACTGATCATGAGAATTGGAATGTAGAATCTGACTTATTAGCTTATGTTGTTGGTTTTTGTCATAGTTGTTGAATCTGATTTATCGACTTTTGTTGTTGGTTTTTGTTATGGTTGCTATTTTGGTTTGTTTGCTTTACTCCCTAAGACAAATATCCTCCAATAAAATCCTGCCCCGATGTCTCATCAGTGAGGTGACTTTCATTGATGACTCTTGATTCTTAAGGCTATGCTAGCAGAACATAGGCTTTAGTAAATCCTGACAAGTTGGAAAGGCTTAATTAACCACCAGGTAGTATCAAGGGATAGCCACTAAACAGAACTCATTCAGCAAAAAAGGATCTGGATCTGTGGGAATTCCACAATAATTGTTGTTGCCCCAGCTGCTATTATGACCTTAGCTTTCTTGCAGATGGGCCAGATTTGCCCTAGAACCTTGAGGCTACCATCCATCGGCAGATCAGTCTGAAGCTCCCCATTAACCACATCTGTCTATATTATTATTTTTTTTTTACTACTTTGATTGGGAAGATAGAACATTTGAGAAATATTCTCTACCTCAGTTCAAAGAGGAGAAGAAATATACTGAAATTGGGACATTAACAGAGATTACCAAATTTTATTTCAGGTCATCCAAAAACCAGACTATAATTAATGGGAAAATGAACTAAGTGCAATGGTATATTCTCTGCAGTTTTGGAGGGAAATGCTTACCTTTTCACCCTTTCACTATCAAGTCACTTTATTGGGAGTTAAATGGTGGTGGAACATCAGATACCCAAAATATCTATGCAGTGTTAAACAGTAAGGAATAAAGAATACAATTCAGGGTTGTGGTGGAAGTCAGGATGAAGCTCCACTCTTATTGTCACTGTCTTGAAGGACATGATCATTAAAAGAGACTTGGCCATGTCAAAATTTGAGACCAATACTTTTTGCAATTTGGTTACATTGTCATGTGGTCCTTTGTTGAAATTCCCTCCATCTACTGACTCCATGCCTTTTAACTTGCTGTCCCCCATGTTTGTAATGCTCTCTCTTCTTATCTCTACCTTTAAATTCCCTTTAAGACTCTGCTCCAATCCTACCTTCTGTAGGAGGACACCCCGGCCCCTACCTCCTGCTAATGCTTTCCTTCTGAGATAATCTTGTCTGTCTACTCTGGGTCTTATATTACATACTTATTTATATATTTTCTCCACCTTTAGAATGTGAGTTTCTTCAGAGGTGGGAACATATTTTTGAGTGATATGTCCATCTTTTATTTTTTAATTGAATTTTTTTTGAATCACTAAAAATCAGATTTTATTCCTCTCACCTCCCCCTCCACTTTGAGAAAGAAAGATGTATAGAACTTCTGTTAGAAGCATGTAATTAATATAATCAAATTTCCACATAGGCCATGTTCAAAAACAAAAAAGTCTCATTTTGTGCTTTGAGTCTTTCACTTCTCTATCAGGAGGTGAGTAGTCTTCTAGAATTGTGATTAGTCATAAAAATATTCAAAGTGAGATCTTCAGTTATTCAGAGTTGTTTGACTGTATAATATTGTCATTATATAAATATGTATACTTAAATAAAAATATAACATTGTCATTATATAAAATGTTCTCCTGGTTCTGTTTACTTTACTCTGTATTGATTCATACATGTCTTCCCAGTTTTTGTTTGGTTTTGTTGTTTTTCGGAAACTACGCCATCAATTATTTCTTTGTTGTTGTTGTGGCACAATAGATAGAGTGCCAAGCCTGGAGTCAGAAAGACTCCTCTTCATGAATTCAAATTTGGCCTCGGGCACTTACTAGTTGTGTGACCTTTGGCAAGTCACTTAACCCTCTTTGCCTCAGTTTCTTCATCTGTAAATTGAGCTGGAGAAAATAATGGCAAACCACTCCAATTCCTTTACTAAGAAAACCCAAACGGTGTCATGAAGAGGTGAAAATGCCTGAACAATAACAACAGTTTCCCGTTCTTTGCTACTGAAAAAAAAAGCTATAAATGTTTTTTATACATACTTAGAGTTTGTTTTGCTTAGGATAATCCTTCCCTTATTCTACTCCTCCTTTAAATTCCCATTCTCCCTTTTCCTTTTCCCCTCCCATTTCCCTATTAAATGAAATGTATTTTTGTACCTAATTCTATGTTTATTTTCCCCTCATTTGACCATTTCAGATAAAAAGTTCAAGGGCTAGCTATTCCCTCCACCTCTTCCTTCTTGATTAGATAGTCTTTGACTTTGGATAGCTAATTACACAAGATAATTTTCCAGAAAATTCCTCTCCCTTTCCTCCTCTAGTAGATTTCTTTTGCCCTAGCTTTCCATTCTTATTTTAAGGTGATCAGTATATAACAGAACCAATCCCAGGCCTTTTGTCTAATTAGACTCCCTCTATGATCCATGATGATGACAGCATTCAGAGGTTATACACATTAGAATGTAAGCAGTTTATCCTTATTTAGCCCTTTCAGATTGTTTGATCATGTTTACATTTTTATATTTTGTGTTTGTACTTCAAAATTTCTACACACTCTGTTCTATTCATCAGGAATTCTTAAAAGTCTTCTATTTCATTAAAGACTTTTTTTTTGCCCTTAGTAGTATTACACTCAGTTTTGATGGCTAAATTTGTCTTGGCTGTAAACCTAGATTCTTTGCCTTTTGTGATATTGTATTCCATGTTTTCTGTTTCTTTATGTGATGACTGTTAAATCCTGTGTAATCCTGACTATGGCTCCTTTGAACTTGAATTATTTCATTCTCACTGCTTGTGGTATTTTCTTGGTTGTAGATGCTCTGGATTAGACTAGTAGCCTCTTAGACAGTCTTTCTATGCATGTCTTGAACTCTAAGATATCCCCATATCCATCATGGCCTATGTTGACAACCTAGATGGCACCGATAAGCACTTATAAGTGCTGCCATCTTATCACCTTGGCATCCTTTTATATGACCTTGAGCTTGACCACCATGCCTTTCTTCTTTAGTTATATCTCTCCTCACTTTCTGGTACTACTTTCTAGCCAAATTTTATCTGTTTGCTGCTTTCTGCAGCATGAATGGGGAGAGACAAACAACAGGCATCATATTCTGAGTATGAGCCATGATAATCCACTGTGTGTCTGTTATCCAAGTATATCCTTGATAAGTTCAAAGAACCTAAATTACCAGGTTGACAATGATTTCTTGTTGTTGTGAAAAGGAAACTGTGTGTTGGGATAGAGAACCAGCCTTAAAGCTGAGAAGAGCTGCGTTCAATTCCTTTCTTTCTTATATATTGGAAATTTTCCATGCTCCCAGGCAGCTATGCTATCAATTGAAAAAAAAAAAGTTACTGGCCTGAATTTGTAGAGGGACTTTCCTCACAAGAAAGCTCCCTATATCAATGAAATAACAGTACCAATACCTGTGGAAGGATTGTGATCCGCGCTGGTGGAGAGAAAATTGGCTTCAACTTACCTTTCCAGGTGTTATACATTACTTCAGTTATATTGTCCAACTCCACTAAATTTATCTTTGTTCCTTGAATAAAATAATCATACCCCTACCTCCATGTCTTTGCAATGGCTATTTCCCATTCTTGGGTACATGCTCTTAACACCTATAGTCTTAGAATTCCTAGTTTTCTTCAAATATCAAGTCAAATGCAATCTGCTACTTGAAGCCTTTTCTAATCTTCCCAAGTTTCCCCTGAAGTTACCTTGTATTTTTTTTCATATTTATGTGTGTATATGGTACCTTCACCAATAGAATAAACTCAATACATATTTAGTGATTAGCTGATTAAATATGTGTACTATTGAAATAAAGGATTTCTGAGATATGGAAGGAAGATTATGAAGGAAAGAAAAGAAGGAAAGAAAGGAAATAAGCTTTTCTATAGTACCTGCTACCTTCCAAATGCTTTTAAAAAATCTCACTTAACCGTTAAAATAACTCTGAAAAGTAGGTTCTATTATTACTACAATTTTATAGTTGAGTAAACTGAGGCAAACCAAGATTAAGTGACTCAGCCAGGGTCATACAGCTAGTAAGTGTCTGAGTCTGGTTTTGAATTCAGATCTTCCTGACTGCAGGCTAAGTGCTCTATCTACTTTGCTACCAGCTTCTTCTTCCTCATAGAAAGGAAATAAGATTTGTTAAGTGCCTTTTATGTGCCAGGCACAGCTAAGCACTTTACAAATATGTCATTTCATTCTTCTGACAACCCTCAAATGTAAGTACTATTATTATTCACTTTTTACAGTTAAGAAAACTGAGACAGACAAAGGTTGTGATTTGCCCCCTGTCACACAAATAGTAAGAATCTGGATTTGAATTCAGGTCTTCCTAGCTCCAGGCCCAGTGCCCTAACCACTGTACCACCTAGCTTTCATCACAAAAATATGAAGAGATCCCAATAAGAGGAGAGAATGGACTAGATGTTGAAAACTTAGAATTCTTAGAATCCATATGGAATCAGGAGTTAAATTAAAACAAAATTAAATTTGAAAATAAGGCTGTTGTCTTAATACGTGATATATTCATGTCATCTCCTTAAAGATTTCATAGCTTATCCCTCTGAGAAAGGTTTTCTCTTCTTGATCTACCTAGAGTTGGACTCCAAAAAAGGCCTCATAGAGTTCCTGTGTACAAGGTTATTTTGGATACAGAGTCAGTCAATGGATAAAGGTGTTTGCTTGATATTCATAGAAAAAAATGGAATTAAATTGCTGTTCCAGTTGAATCCCTGCGCTTCACAGGAGACACACTGCTTATCTCTAAGTTGTTATGTTATCACTTGATGTTGCTAATATTTTCATCCATAGCACTTCAACCTGTGATTTTTTTCAGCTTTCATAATTTAAACAGATTTGATTCAGGTCATTATTTGGATGGGAGCACTTTAAAGCTTTTTTATAAGTATAGAAATTCTTCAGACAATAACCAATATAGAGCACAGCATGTGTGGTTCTATTGATTAGAATAACTTATATCATTCATTTTTTTTCTGAGTGACATCAACACTGACCTTTACAAAAAAAGACAACAACAACAAATAGCAAAATAGTTCAGCAACGTTATTACCATTTGTGTCTCATCTTCTACCCCCTTTCTCTTGTTCTTTCTGAATCTTTTGAGGATAGAACATTGAGTTCCAGTTTGGGTGCAGGCAAGATTTCTAGGGGGTGACAAGCCAGGAGGCAGTTTAACATGTGCATGTGGGAAGTGAGGAAGCTTGGAGGTCAGAAATAAAGGTATAGATATGAGATTAATCTGCATAGAGATGATATTGGAAACTTGAAATGGATGAGTTTTCCTAAAAGAGTGTGCAGAGTGAATTTCTAAGATAGAAGGGATCCTTTGGGTAGGCTAATATGAGAAGTAGTGTTGTACAGTGGAAAAATCCTTGGAGACCCAAGTTTAAATTCTATTCTTCCATTGATTCACTGTGTAACTTTAGATGAATTGTTTAATCTTCGGATGTCAGTTTCTTCATCTGTAAAATGAGGGATTATGAACAGATGATTTGTAAAATCCCTTCTGTTTCTAAAAAAAATAAAATAAAATCAATAATGGTCTGAAGCATTTTCTACTCAGAGATATTCCTCATCTTCCAAGCTAATATTGCCCTCCCTCCTTGCATTTATCCTTATTCCTATTTATCCTGAACGTACTTACATGTGTATGTCTCATCCCTGTTATAATGTAAGATGCTTGAGAGTAGGGAATGTTGCATTCCTTATCTTTGCATTTATACAGCTAGTATAGTATCACATGTGGTTGTTGTTTAGTCATTTAAGTCATGTCTGACTCTTCGTGACCCCATTTATGATCTTCTTGGAAAAGATACTAGAGTGGTTTGCTATTTCCTTCTCCAGCTCATTTTACAGGTGAGGAAACTGAGGCAAACAGGGCTATGTGACTTGCCCAGTCACACAGACACACTAGTAAGAGTGTGAGGCCAGATCTGAACTCAGGAAGATGAGTCTTCTTGACTTTAGGCCCAGCATTCTATCCACTCTGCCACCTAGCTGCCCCAGGGCTGCATATTGTCTAAGAAAACCACAAACTAATATTCTCTACCTTGGACTGTATTTTTATTTTGTTAAACATTTCCCAATTACTTTTTAATCTTTCTCAGGCCCATTCAGGAGTTTTGCATTTTGAGGCCAATGGATAAATCATTCACTGGTGACCATTGTACAATATTGCTATTATGGTGTACAATGTTCTGGTGCTGCTCATTTCATGTTTCATCAGTTCAGGCAAGGCTTTCCAGGCTTTTCTGACAGCATCTTGCTCATCATTTCTTATAACACAACAGCTTTCCATCACAATCACATAGCATAATTTGTTCAGCCATTCCTGAATTGATGGGCATCCCCTCAATTTTCAATTCTTTGTGACCACAAAAAAAACTGTAATAAATATTTTTCTACAAATAAATCATTTTCTTTTAAAAAATCTTTTTGGCATAGACACCTAGTAGTGGTATTGCTGAGTCAAAGGGTATGCACAGTTTTTTAGCTCTCTGGTCATAGTTCCAAATTGCTCTCCAAAATGGTTGGATCAGCTGAACAACTCAACCAACAATGCATTAGTGTCCTAATTTTCCTACATTCCCTCCAACATTTGTCATTTTCCTTTTTTGTCATATTAGCCAATCTGGTAGGTATGAGGTAGTACCTCAGAGTTGTTTTAATTTGCATTTCTCTAATCAATGTTGATTCAGAGCATTTTTCATATGATTATATATAGCTTTGATTTCTTTATCTGAAAACTGCGTGTTTATATCTTTTAACCATTATCAATTAGGAATGACTTATAATCTTGTAAATTTAACTCAGTTCTCTATGTATTTGTGAAATGAAGCCTATATAAAAAAAAATTACTCCAATTCCCCCCAACCCCAGTTTTCTGTTTTCCTTCTAGTCTTGGCTGTATTGGTTTGAGCTGCAGAAAATATTTGTAATTTAATGTAACCAAGATTCTACATTTTATATCCCTTAATGCTCTTTATCTCTTGTTTGGTAGTAAATTCTTCCCCATGCATAGACATGATAGATAACCTATTATAGACTCCCCTAATCTTATCATGGCATCATCCTTTATGTCCAACTCATGTACTTTTGATCTTATCTTGGTATAGAATGTAAGGTACTGGTAAACATGCATGCATACATACACATATGTATATATGTATATTTCTGCCAAACCACTTCCCAGTTTTCCCAGCAGTTTTTGTCAAATAGTGAATTTGTGTTCCAATAGTTTGGATCTTTATGTTTATCAAATACAAGATTATCATGATCCTTTCCTAATATGTATTGTATACCTAATCTATTCCACTGATCCATCACTCTATTTCTTAGCCAATAGCAGATTGTTCTGATGATTACTACTTGGTTTGAGTTCTGGTATAACTAGGACAACTTCCTTCCCTTTTTTTTCATTAGTTCCCTTGATAATCTTGATTTTTTTGTTCTTCCAGCTGAATTTTATTATTTCTAGCTCTATAAAATAATTTTGAATAATAGTGGTAATAATGGGAATCCTTGCTAATGATCATTACATATAATACTTGTTGTTGGTTTTAGATAAATACTACTTATTATTTTAAGAGAAACTTGATTTATTCCTTTGTTTTCACTTCCACAGTATTTTGAGTTCCAAATTTTCTCCACATCTCACTCTTTCCCCCACCCCAGGGTGGCATGCATTCTGTATACCCCTTCCCTAATGTGCCCTCCCTTATATCTCTCCCCCACTCCTTCTCTTATGCCCTTCCCCTTCTATCTTCCTGTAGGGCAGGATAGATTTCTATACCCCATTTCCTGTATTTCTTATTTCTCAGTTGCATGTGAAAACATTTTTTTTGTACATATGTGTTTTTAGGGTTACAAATTTTCTCCCTTCTTCCCTCACCACCCACCCTCATTGCAAAGGCAAGCAACTCAATATATATGTGCAGTTATGCAAAACACTTTCATAGTAGACATGCTGTGAAAAACTAACTCTATTTCCTTTAATCCTATCCTGCCCCCCCATTTACTCTATTCTTTCTTTTGACCCTGTCCCTCTTCAGAAGTATTTGTTTCTGATTAACCCCTTTCCCAATCTGCTTTTCTCTCTATCATCCCCCTACTCTCTTGTCACCTTCCCCCCCCATTTTCCTGTAGAGTAGGACAGATTTCCATACCCAATTGAGTGTATATGTTATTCCCTCCTTAAGCCATATCCTATGAGAATAAGATTCACTCATTCCTTCTCACCTTCCTCCATTTCCCCTCCACTATAAAAGCCTTTTCTTGTCTGTTTTATGTGAAATGATTTACCCCATTCTACCTCTCCCTTTCTCCTTCTCCCAGTTTAATCCTCTCTTATCTCTTAATTTTATTCTCCAGATATCACCCATTCATCTTCAACTCACCCTGTGCCATCTATATACCTATCTATCTATCTATCTATCTATCTATCTATCTATCTATCTATCTATATACATACATATAATTTTTCTCCCCAACTACCTTAATACTGACAAATGTCTCATGAGTTACAAATATCATCTTTCCATGCAGGAATGTAAACAGTTCAACCTTAACAAATCTCCTATGATTTCTCTTTCCTGTTCACCTCTTCATGTTTCACTTGAGTCTTGTATTTGAAAGTCAAATTTTCTATTCAGCTCTGTTCTTTTCATCAAGAATGCTTGAAAGCCCCCTATTTCACTGCATGACCATTCTTACCCCTGAAGGTTTATACGCAATTTTGCTGGGTAGGTGATACTTGGTTGTAATTCTATCACCTTTGCCCTCTAGAATATTATAATCCATGCCCTCCGGACCTTTAATGTAGAAACTGATAAATCTTGTGTTACCCTGATTGTGTTTCCACAATACTTGAATTGTTTTCTTTCTGGTTGCTTGCAATATTTTCTCCTTGACCTGGGAACTCTGGAATTTGACCACAATATTCCTAGGAGTTTTCCTTTGGGGATCTCTTTCAAAAGGTGATTGGTGGATTCCTTCCATTTCTATTTTACCGTCTAGTTCTAAAATATTAGAGCAGTTTTCCTTGATAATTTCTTCAAGATGATGTCTAGACTCTTTTTTTGATCATGGCTTTCAGATAGTCCAATAATTTTTAAATTCTTTCCCCTGGATCTATTTTCCAGGTCAGTTATTTTCCCAATGAGATATTTCTCATTGTTTTCTATTTTTTCATTCTTTTGGATTTACTTTACAGTACCTTAAAGAAGTACATTCTTCAGTAAGCTTTTGGACTTGCTTTTCCATTTGACCAATTTTGCTTTTAATGGCATTCTTCTCCTCACTGGTTTTTTGGACTTCTTTTGTAAACATTTGGGTTAGGCTATTTTTTTCAGGTGTTATTTTATTCAGTATTTTTTTGGGTCTCCTTTAGCAAGCTGTTGACTTGTTTTTCATGATTGTCTTGCATCATTCTCATTTCCTTACTACTTTTTCTCTACTTCTCTTACTTGTTTCTGAAAATCCTTTTTGAGCTCTTCCATGTCCTGGGACTGATTCATATTTTTCTCAGAGGCTTTGGATGTAGGAACTTTGACTTTGTTGTCTTCTTCTGGTTGTATTTTTTGATTTTCTTTGTTACCAAAGAAAGATTCCATGGTCTGACTTTTTTTGCGCCTTTGTTTGTTCATGATATCAGCCAATTATTTCACTTTTAAACTCTTTGTTAAGGTAGGAGTCTGCTTCCATTGTGGAGAATGTCCAAGCTTCAGGGGTTTTGTGCAGTTGTTTTCAGAGATACTTCTAGGGACCTGTAAATTTTCAGTCCTTCCAGGGTGGTATGATAAAGGGCGAGGTGTTTACTCCTTTCCCGGCCTGTGCTCTGGTCTATGAGTGACCACAAGCACTCTTTTCTGCCTTGGAACTGTGAGGGGGATTTCCTCTTTATCACCACTACAAACTCCACCACATCAGCACTCCTCCTCACCCCAGGACTCTGTGACCCAGATCCAAGCATGGGCAAAGTAAGAGAATTCTGCACCAGCAGAGAGATCCCTTCAATCTCCCTCTGATCAGCTATTCATTTTCCTTTCAGTCTGTGGGCCAGAAGCTCCAGAAGCAGCCACAGCCCTGGGGCCAAGTTCGGGGACTGGGGCTGGGACATCCCTTCTCTCTCTCACCACAGTAACAGACCTTTCCCACTGACCTTGTAAGTTGTCTTTGGTGTTTGTGGGTTGAGAAGTCTGGAATCCACCACAACTGCTTGTGATTCAGTCCCCTGAGGCCTGCTTCAGGTTCCCTGAGGCCTATTTTGCCTGCATGCCCATGCAGAACTGCGCTCCTCTCCCCACCCAGCGTGATATACCTTTCAGATCAACCATCCAGGTTGTCTTGGGCTGGAAATTTGTTTCACTCTGTCTTTTTATGGGTTCTGCTGCTTTAGAATTTGTTTAGAGTCATTTTTTACAGGTATTTGGAGGAGTTTGGGGGAGAGCTCAAGCAGGTCACTGCTTTTACTCCACCATCTTGGCTCTGCCCCCTACAATTAATTTTTAAATTGTTTTCACAGGCCTTTATTGAATATTATTTTTATCACATTATAATTTGAAAATGGTGCATTTAATGTTTCTGCTTTTTCTGCATTTGGTTGTCAGGTTTTTATGACCTAATACATGGTCAATATTTGTGTAAATGT
This sequence comes from Vombatus ursinus, assembly GCF_900497805.2. Taxonomy (NCBI): domain Eukaryota; kingdom Metazoa; phylum Chordata; class Mammalia; order Diprotodontia; family Vombatidae; genus Vombatus; species Vombatus ursinus. The sequence goes on from NW_020940527.1 coordinate 16,919,819, forward strand.
CATGTATAGCTGAGAAAGAGGTATATATATTTCTATTATGATTCAGTTTTCTCCAGAGATCTCTCATATCTACTTTTTCTAAAATAATATTGATTTTCTCAACTTCTTTCTTGTTTATTTTTTGGTTAGATGTCTCTAACTCTAAGGGCAGAAAATTGAGGTTGCTTACTAGTATGGTTTTATTTATTTTCTCCTCTCATTCATTTAACATTTCCTTTAAGAATTTGGGTGCTATACCATTTAGTGCACATATGTTTAGTATTGATATTCCTTCATTGTCTATGGTACCTTTTATCAAGATGTAGTTTGTTTGCTTATCTCTTTAATTAGATCTATTTTTTTTCACTTTGTCTTAGATCATAATTGCTAGCCCTGCTTGTTCTGCTTCAGCTGAACCATAATAGATTCTGCTCCACCCCTTACCTTTAGCCTGTGTGTTGCTCTCTGCTCCAAGTGTGTTTCTTGTAAACAACACATTGTTGGGTTATGGTTTTTAATCTACTCCACTATCCACTTCCATTTTATGGAGAATTCATCCCATTCTCATTCACTGTTATGATCACCAACTTTGTATTTCTTCACATCTTGTTCTCTCACTCTCACTCTCTCTCTCTCTTTCTCTCCTTTCACCCTGTTACCCCTCAAAAATATTTTGCTTCTGCTCACTACCTCATCCAATCTGCCCTCCCTTCTATCACCCCCCTTTTCTATTCCTCTCCCCTCCTACTTCCCTATAGGGTAAGATAGATTTCCATACCAAATGAGGGTGTATATTATTCCTTCTTTCAATCAATTCCAGTGAGATTAAGGTTTGAGCACTGTCTGCTTAAACCCTCTCTTCCCTTCCAATTGTGAAATCTTTATGCCTCTTTTGTCTGAGATAATTTACCCATTCTACCTCTCCTTTCCCACTTTTGCCAGTATATTCATCTTTCTCACGCCTTCATTTTATTTTTAGGTATCAGCCTATCATAATCTGCTCACATCTGTGCTCTCTGTTTACATGTACTGCTTCTAACTGCCCTAATTATGATAAAGTTCTTAACAGTTTCAATATATCATCTTCGTATATAGAAATATAGACAGTTTAACCATGTTGAACCCCTTTTGATGTCCCTTTCCTGTTTACCTTTTTATACTTCTCTTGAGTCTTGTATTTGAAAGCCAAATTTTCAATTCATCTCTGAACTTTTCATCAAGAATGCTTGAAAGTCCTCTATCTCATCAAATGCCCATTTTTTTCCCCTGAAGGATTATACTCAGTTTTGCTGGGTAGGTGATTCTTGGTTTTAATCCTAGCTTCTTTGCCCTCTGGAATATCATATTCCAAGCCCTCCAATCCTTTAATGTAGAAGCTGTTAAATCTTGTATTATCCTGACTGTGGCTCCACCATACTTGAATCTTTTCTTTCTGGCTGCTTGCAATATTTTCCCCTTGACCTGGGAATTCTGGAATTTGACTATAACATTCCTGGCAGTTTTCATTTTGGGATCTCTTTCAGGAGGTGATTGGTGGATTCCTTCCATTTCTATTTTGCCCTCTGGCTCTAGAATACCTAGAATTCTAGGCCAGTTTTCCTTGATAATTTCTTGAAAGATGATGTCTAGGCTCTTTATTTGATCATGAGTTTCAGGTAGTCCATTTTTTTTAAATTATTTCTCCTGGATCTATTTTCCAGATCAGTTGTTTTTACAAAGAGATATTTCACATTGTCTTCTATATATTTTTCAATTCATTTGGTTTGGTTTTGTTGTTTCTTGATTCCTCATACAGATATTAGCTTCCATTTGTTTCATTCGAATTTTTAAGAAATTGTTTTCTTCAGCAAGCTTTTGGAACTCCTTTTCCATTTGGCCAATTCTGCTTTTCAAGACATTCTTCTCTTCCTTGGCTTTTTGGACCTCTTTTACTATTTGGCATAGTCTGTTTTTTAAGATGTTATTTTCTTCAGTAGTTTTTGTGTCTCCTTTAACAAACTCACATTTTTCTTTGGGGCTTTGCATTTAGCCCCTTTGACATTGTTGTCTTTTTCCTAGTTTGTGTTTTGATATTTGATATTCCCTGTTCCTGTAGTTACTTTCTGCAGTCAGATTCCTTTTTGTTGTTGTTGTTGTTGTTGTGTGCTCATTTTCCCAGCGCATTTATTGACTTTTAACTTTATGTTAAAGTTAGGTTCTGCTCCTGGCCTGCAAGGAGCACTGTCTGAAACTTCAGGTTTGTTTGTTTTTTTTCTTTTTCTGTTGTTTTCAGAGCTCATTGAGGGTGGGGGTGAAAAGTCACTGATCTCCTGCCCTGTACTTTAGTCTGTGAGTGACCACAAGAATTGTTTTCTTCCCTGGAACTGTGACCAGGGTCCCCCACTTTTCTGCAGCTAGGAACACTAGTGTACTAGTTCTCCTCCTTGTCCTGGGACTTTAAAGTGGATCTCCATATCAGCAATGCAACAGAATCCTGTACCTAGTACCAGATAAGGTTCCTCTATCATCTTCTTCTGACCAGTTGCTGACCCCTTTACAGTATGTGGAATGAGAGCTCTGTAACTCACTGTCACAGATTCAGCTATCCCCAAAACCTACTCCTGACTTGTGCCAGAGGCCTCACTGCTGGCTTGCCAGACAAGGTGCTGGACCAGTATCTCCTCTTTCCCCAGTAAGACAGATCTTTCCTGATGACCTTCTAAGTTGTCTAGGGCTGGAATGCTGTTCCATGTTGATATTTCGTTTGTTTTGATGCTCCCAGATTCATTCTGAGGCATTATTTTGTCATTGTTTGGAGAGGAATTGGGAAGCGGTTGGGTGAGTCACTGCCTTTATTTTCCCATCTTGGCTCTGCCTTCATATTTGTATTTAATAGATTTCTTCTGATGTTTGAGTAGAAAATGGTTAAGGGATTACATGTTTGTATACAGAGGAATAGAGAATGGCAAGGGATATGGAATTATACATTATAGTTTTTTTAAATCATTTTTGTTTATGGCATGTGATTCATAGTTCTCATTAGCCTTGGCAAATGTGCTTTTCCTGGATCCTCCTCTTTAATATTTGTACTCTGTGGTTGCCTTGTCAAGACTAAATTATTTCATCATTTTATACCTCTATTCCTCAGTAGACACTCTTCTTAGTTTACTGATATTAGCTTAGCTAAGCTAAGCTAAGCTGATAGACATACCCAAGGGACAATAGAAAATAGATGTTTTACTTTAGGTCTCATTTAGGGAATTGATCACTTCCTCATTGCAAGTTGAAAAAAGTTTCCTCTGGTTGTGTCCTCCCTTCTTTTCTCTATCCCTAAAACATGGGGTTGGCTGCTGAAAACTATATTCTGCAATGACAATTTTATTTATATGTAGCATTTTCAACACAGCTTTATTCTTGTAATAAGCAGTAAAATAGTCATCATTTCATCATATTTCTAAATCTAACCAAGGTGCTGAGATGCAATCTAGAAGAAAGCAGAAAGAATAGTACACATTGACCGGGGTAGAACTAGTGAAAGTAAGGCCTAGCTTTGATCCCTCCAAAAATGTTTTCTTCAATGCTCCAAAGGTCATCAATTTCATTGGTGAAAAGTGCTCCTTTCATTGATGCAGATATTGACCCTTCCTTGGCTACTCAAATAGTTCTATAAATTGTTATTTCAAGAAAAATTTACCTGTTTGCTGACTTTCTGCTCATCAACTTTCTTGATTTAGTTAGGTGATTATGTACTTAGGAAACACTTTAAAAACATTATTTGAGCATATAAAGCACATAGGAAATAAACTCAAACTAATGGGAGGTTGATGCAGATAGGAATAATGATGAACCAGATGATGAAAAAAGCATTGAGAGCTGAAGGATGGGGCAGAAGGGAGGAAATAAACATTTATTAGGCATGCCCTATGTGTCAGGCACTATGCTAAGCCCTTTATAAATATTATCTCATTATTTCATGGGAGAGAAATCATGAATGGAGATACAAAGTTAGAATCAGAAAACCAATTTAAAGGTTCCTATTGGCACATCTCCATCTCTACAAGACACCCAGCTAAAATAAAATCACATGACTCCCTATTCCCCCCCTCCCCAGTCTGGAGCTGAATAGAAGAGAGAGCTATTATATACACATATCTACTCCACATCTTTAGAAAAAAAGTTAATGTTAGCTGATGTTATTTCCAAGTAAGGCTAAACTGAGAGATGTCTAACAAGGGTGAGATGATCAAGAGTTTAAAAAGCATCCAGTCCAGGAACAACTTACATTTATTCTGACCTCTGATAACCTGAATAGTGCAATCTCTGCTTCTGTAGGCTTGAAGAATCCTAAATGGGGTATTATAATTGCTTGCTAAAACAACTAGTCAAAAGTTTAATTTGTATGGGAAGGTAGAGAGAGAAGTATTTTTGCTGCTTTGTAATTAATCCTCTTGTATTTGTTTTGAATTTCATTTCTTCCAATCAATGTTGTAATTTGCTACATTAATACAAGTGCCTGGCATAAAAAAAAATTCTAGAAATAGCTAGGGGCCTCTCAGGTCATCCATTACTTCCACTAAAGCTGCCCCAAATCTTTCTCTGATATGTCTCTCTCTACTTTTAACTTGAAGATCTTTAGATAAGAAAGGTGGGAAACAAGCATTTATTAAGAAGTTACTATAAGCCCCAGAACTATGCTAAATAATTTACAATATTATCTCATTTGATCCTCACATCAACCTTTGGATCTAGGTGTTATTATTATTCATTATTTGACAGTTGAGGAAATTGAGGCAAACAAATTTAAATGGCTTTCCTAGAATCATATGGCTAGTTTCTGAGACTGGATTTGAACTCAGGTCTATCTTGACTGCAGAACTAGTGCTCTATCCACTGAGCAACCTAGCTCTCTGTTAGGTAAGAAAATTTTAAAGTCTCCTTTAAGGATGAATTCCTGAAATGAATAGACTAAGCTTCAGTTTGGAAAAGGAGATGGGGAGGGGAAGAGAAGAGAAGAAAGAAGAGAGGGAGATGAAGCAATCTTAAAAAAGATGTTCTGTGGCTCTTATTGATGGAGTTACATTTTTTTATATAATTATGGGACAGAACAACAAGTGTGTAAAGTGTGTATTCGTGTTTCATTATGTGCTTCATAATTCTGAATACTTCAAACAAGTTTCTTCTCACTTTTTCTATTTCCACATAAATTATTCTAATTGTTGGGAACTCTTGTGGTACACAAGTCCTAACTTGACACCACATTTTCTGTGGCGCTTCTTATGAACTTTCTATCATCATAATAAACACCACTCCTCAAGAATAGAAGAGGGAGAGCTCTGCAGAAAACCTAGGGCTAAAATGTAATTATATATTGACTATTATGTAATGTAATGACTTTTAAGGATGTCTCCATTAGTTCTAAATAAGTTTCATCTAGAATTATCAGAGAACCAGTTGGGAGTATACTTGTGACATTCTATTTGCAATTAGCATGGAATCAAGTGGGAACTAAGCCTGAAAGTTAATGCATCATAGTGAAAAGAGTGTTAACTTCAAGGCAAGAAGGACCTGGGTTCAAATCCTGACTCTGACACACACTGATTGTGTGGTTATGAACAAGTTCTTTAACTTCTTGGTGCTTTCCAGGCAACTTGCTGAGACCATACATTTCAGAGAAGTTGCTGACCTACATTGATAGAGAGTTTCCTTCTTGAAGAGCTCCCTATACCAATGAAATCACAGGTTTAGTTCTTATTCCTGTAAAGTTGAACCAACCAAGTTGTGTGCCAGCTCCAGGGTATCAACTGTCTAGTTCCCTGGCTTACTTTTCCATTATATTGTACATGACTATTTTCTTGGATTTATCTTCCAGAGTTGGGAAAATATAAGCAGATATAGTAAGAAATATTTTCCTCTTCCCAAGGGACCACATTTATAAATTACCTACCCCCCCAGTATTCAATGTTAGCTTTGAAAAGGTCCCTCTCCATTACCCTCAGACTCTAACAAAGAGAAATGTTTGAATAATTGAGATATTGCGTGAAATTTAGCATTTTAGTCCAGATCTTCCAAAGCTAATTGGACTGGTTGGGATATCTGCAAAAATGTAATATAAATGCAAATGAGATATAAACCTTTGTGTTTTCCTTTCAGCATGAAAGAAAAGTTTGATGGGAATTAGCAATAATGGTTATTGTTCACTATATAATAAAGTGGGAAGAGTAAATCAAAGAAGTGTGAACGGCAGATGCAGATTAGAACCTGAAACAACATCAGCCTCTAGCATTTCATTGTAGGATTCGCTGAACACTATAGGTTTGTTTATGAAACTGCTGGATTTCTCTATTCTGGGGTGAGTCTCTCTCTCAATCTTCTGAGCATACCTAATACCTCCAAAGACTCACATTAACAGATAAAACATGAATAATTGTTGTAGACACTAGAGTTCCATAATCAAGGAGGCATATTAAGTGAGTAGCACAAGACAAAGAAAACTTGCATGGAAATGATCAATGATATTGCTGAATTCCAAGACATAATTGTCCCCAGAATAATTTTATTTTTCTGTTTTAAATCATGACACACTAAAATCATACCAATTCTCATAGGCCCTGACCCATACAAGACACTGGCTTTCATCTATATTTTGAGAGTATTAATCTCCTACAAAATGGTTTTTTTTTCATGATTTCCAGTGCAAAGTTAGGTATATTATACCACAATTGGAACTCAAGGGGGAATACATCAATCTGCAAAACAAAAAGAAAACACCATTTTTGAAAACTTGTTAGTCTAGGAAAGAAATGTATCACATGGAAAGTCCATCTTATATTAAACATACTTTTTTCCCCTATAACCTAACACCAGATTCTTTCATTTTAATCCCCAATAATCACAAATTATAGACCGGAAGATGTTTATAGTTTGAATCTAAAAGTCTTCATTGGGCAGAGATGACAATGTTACCATTTACACATAATTTTTCCAAATGAAATATGGATACAGTTGCCTTTTAAAGAGGCCTTCCAGAGGCAAGAAGGTGTGTGTATGTGTGTGTGTGCATATGGACACAGATAAAAAGATATATATGCTTATCCAAAAATGTACGCACATATATGTGAATATATGTACATATATAGATGTCGGTCTATAAAGATAGATAAATATCTACATACACACACCTATACATAGATATAAATATTTATCCATATTTCTATATTGTCCTAACTTGATTAATAAGAAATGTCTTGAAATCATGGGGGTCATTGATAAAATGAGCAAAAATCATTTAAGGAAGACTATGTAAACATATAGGGGTATAGCTTTGAAAAATAAATATTATAACTTTTAAGGCAAGGTCCAGAAACAGCATGCTATAGTGGATTGGGAGCCATGTGGATTCAAGTTTTGCCTTTGACACTTACTGGATATGTGAACCGTGTCAATTCATTGAACTTCTCAGTGCTTAGTAAGACTTTAAGTTATAGAGTAGATATCAATCTGATTGTTAAAGGGTATTTTCTCATTAGGAACTCCCTATACTAATGAAATCAAAGGCCTCATCTATTGCAAGTTTATCATAATCAAGTTCCGGGTGTGAATATTCAAAATGAATGTTAATATTTTCCATGTGTGATTTTTGTGTAGCAAAGAATGGATACTGTACGAAAAGCATGCTCACATGCGTACCCAATATAACAATATTAATCTTTCCAGTTGGAATTGTTTTTTTTTTCTTTTATCCACAAATATATACTTACTTTACTCATTTATACAAAAAAAAAAAAAAACATGATCAATCAGCATTTATTAAGCACTTAAAATGTGCCAAGCACATTGCTAAGTGATCGAAAAATATTTTGGAAGTGATGACTATATTCAAGTTATTTTCAAGGAAAGGTGAAACTAATATAATTGAGGAGGAAGAAGAGGCATGTCAAAGAAAGTGATATTGGTGGTGACTAGGCCCTGATGAAACAGCTGATTCACTTGCTGACTCCACAATTTGTCCCCGGCTTCAGAAAAGCGAATCCCTAGCAGTCTTGTGCCTTTAAGAGAAGATGAATGAAGCCACTCAGCTGGGAGAACATGACAGAGGCCAAGGCCTAAAAGAAAGATCTGCCCAAAGGGTGAATGTGACCAAACACAAGCCATTTCATCCTCCTCAGAAGCCCTAGACATCATGCCAATCATTGTGAAGAACCTGCCAATGACAAATCTTGAAAATCAAAATTTACCCTTAAGGCACTGGAAGAGAAAATTGATAGCATAAAAGAAGTACACCTTTCCAGGAAAGGGCCAAAAATAATTTTTTATATTATGCAGGAAAAATCCTCAATGATGATACTTCTTTCAAAGAATATAGAATTGACAAGAATCAAAATACTCAGTGTTGTTTATGGTAACAAGATTCAAAACAGGACCATCACTCACTGTAGCTTAGCAATCAAACACCGTTACAATCCATCTATAGTACCATTTGTGTGGTTCAGGCCTTGGCTTTTCCTTTACCTTGATACCCAACTCCACAGCTAGATCAGTTATTCCAGCACCATGTAAAGCAGCTTGTGAAACTATACCCATTAGTACTGTGAAGGAAAAAAAATCAACTGAAAAACCAGTACATTCACTTAATTGGCATCAGCCCAACACTTTTTGGCAGGCTTTATGGAGGTTAAAATCTCATATCAAACTAATATTATTATAAAGTTCACTTGTTTGTAAAAAAAAAAAGAATATTTTCACCTCTCAGCCAACAATCCACACTTACATTGCTTTGCTGATATGGATGGGGTTAGTAATAACTTACTTATCAGGATGCTACCTATGTGTCAATTTCAAATATCTGGAATAGCATGAAGAACCCGGCAATAAGAAAAAAAGACCTTCGTGCAGTCAAAATAGGCATCATATATTTCCTAATGGTCAATCCCTTTACTCATTGGAAAGCCCCAATGCCTTTCCTCAAGCTCCATTAGCATATTTGGAACAGAGTTTTTAACTATTTTGGCTATAAAGGAGCTCTTCATGGTATAGGAACACTAATAACAAAAAGTAGAAACAAAGGCTAACTTACGGATAGAAGAAACAAAACAAAAACAAAGAGGAATTGAGGTAAAGCATGAACATTTAGTGTAGAGATAAACCTAGATACTTCGGTAATGGACATAAATACTCCTGTATTCTGGGCTGGTATAATGATAATTCATGTTCGTAATGATTGTCCTTCATCACAAAGAAAGGGATAAGTATATTCTGTTTGAGTCAGAAAAATATGTGATTTAGTTTTAGAAAGACTTTCATCCACAATAATGATTTTTAAAAATGATACTTAAAGAGGTCAGCTTGAATTATCCAGAAAATTGTGTATACGGAACTAGATGAGTGGGGTGTTAACTATACAATTATTTTGAATTTGAAGTCCTGTATTGTATTTATTAATTGATTTTTCAGTCAATGGGTTTTGTTTGTTTTTTGTTTGTATTTTTGAGACAGAGTCTCCTGAACTCAATCAGGCTGGAAGTGTTGAGGATATTTACAATGCTGATCCCAGTGGTCATCTGCACAGAATTTTGATCTCCTCTGTTTCCACCCGGTATCCATTCAGCCCTCTTTAGGCAGCCTGATGGTCTCCCCTACTCCTGGGGTTCACCAATATTGGTGCAGACTTAGTGGGACAGCTCACTGCCATAGCTCAGGACTCTTAAGCTCAAGTGATGCGCCAGCCTCAATCTTCCTTAGAGCAAAGATTACAGGTTTTTACCACCCCCTCTCAGCAAAAATCCTTTTGATGAACTATTTATATGTAGCATTTGTATTTGAATACTTATTAAATTGAATATCAATAAATTTACTTCTCTCAAAAATAAAAAAAGAAAAAGGGAAGAAAACTGACACAATCCTTGTGGGGACTATGATATAGCAGAAGGGACATTGTATTTTGAATCAAAGGTCCTGAGTTCAAATTCCAGCTTACACTATGATGGCCAGTGTGATCTTGAGCAGGTTATTTTTCCTCTTTAGGCCTCAGTTTCCTCACACTTAAAATAAGGGGACTTGAAGTGAAATAGACTATTTTTTTAGTGCTTTTCAGATCTACATCATATTACTCTATATGTTACCTGATACTTCAATTTATGTTCTTTTCTACTCTTACTTTCCTTTCAAAAAAGAATTATGAGAATTTGGATTATGAAAAATATTTGTAGTTTCCTTATATTTTATAAAAAACACTTTAGAGCATGGGGACAATTGGTAGGAATTTGTATAGATGGCAAAATTAGTGATTCCAAAACTTCCTTTTACTCTAAATTTCCAAGAATTGTTATAGAAAATTTACAGTAATAATCAGAGTTCCTTCAACAAGACATCAATAATGCTGAAAAATGACTGATTTAAAAGATGCAATGTAAATTTAGTGCACAAAATAGAACCTTCTTGTGTCTCTGTTAACGTAGAGGTCTTCCTTGTTAAGTAGATCTCAATTTCTTATAAGAAATGAAAATTATGATTTTACAGAACCCTTAATGAGAAAGAGATTTAATTAACATAAGCAATTCCAAAATTCATTTAAGAGCTAATAGTGAAATGTTTTATGGACAGTTAAGGTAGTAAATTATTGATTGGCTAATCAAATTCTCAATTACTGACTACCTGATAAATTGTCATCTATTCAATAACAGATATTCTCAAAATACATTGTCAAGGCTAAGTGACTCCTACAGCATCCATCATATTCACTAACAAATTATGAGCTCCTTTATATAACACCAGTCATATTTATCCACAATGGTGCTGCCTAATCTTCAGGTGCTTTCACTTATGTGTTCTCAATGATCCATCAACCATATTCTTCACCTGCCTTCCCTTTATATGCTTACTCTCCTTTTCATCCAAATGGCTCAGAATATTAACTCAGTCAGCTCAACAGACACAAAGACTCAATCAGTCAGTCAGTCAGACAATCAGCACCTGCTTGACACTTACTACATGCTGGGCACCTGGGCAACTAGGTGACAGAGGGAATAGAGTGCTGGGCCTAGAGTCAGGAAGACTCATCTTCATAAGTTCAAATCTGGCCTCATACTTCCTAGCTGTGTGACCCTGACCAAGTCACTTAACCCTGTTTCCCTGTTTTCTCATCTGTAAAATAAGCTGGAGAAGGAAATGGAAAACTACTTCAGTATTTTTTCCAAGAAAACTCCAAATGGTGTCATGAAGTCAGATATGACTGAACCAACTGAACAACAATAACAAATAACAACAATTTTGGCATCATGCTAAGTAGTCACTACCCTTATTGATACCATATTCTGATTGGGAGAGACAACGTGTAAACGATTAGGTACATACAAAATATTATATATAGTATGTATATATTCAGATATATTTAATGAGAGTTTCATTCATATAAAGGTACATATTTATATCTATGTCTATACATCTATATATGGAGATTTTTCTCTCCCTCAATGCATATATATATACTTCCATTTTTAGATTATATCTTTATTTATATCTATTTCAAATCTATCTCTATCACCATTATATCATCGCCATGATATCTCTATTTCTACTTCTAGTTCTATTATCTCTTTATTTATGTGAAGAAAGCCTGGGAAACTAAGAGAAAGAGATTGAGAAGGGACAGCATGCCAGCCATGGGGGAGAGCAGGGCCAAGACACAATTGTGCTCACGATAGACTGGAGCAATAAGAGACGATGCAGGGAGACCAATTTGGAGCTGTTGAAATAATCTAGAGGGGATGTCAGGAAGGCTTTCATTGTACACAGTACAGCAAAGTTGAGCTATATTTCTGGTGACACATTACCACTTTGCTTCTATTAATGACAATCTTCCTCAAACCACTTTCTTCTAGTGCTCATTAGGTCAAGGAAACAACAAGTGAGTAATTTTCTCCAAAGATAACTATCTAAAACTTGTCGTTGCCCAGGGAATATTTCTTCAAGTTTTCTAAGATCTATAATTTAATCAGGGTGAATATTGCATCTATCCACACAGATCAGTACACCATGTTACAATTAATGTTTTTTTATCAGTTCTCTGAGCAAGATACACATACATACACACCCGCACACTTCTCATCATTTTACTGTAGAAAGAACACTGTATGTTGAGCCAAAAAAGCTGTAGTTCTGTAGAACCCCAAGGCCATATCAGGATAAGATATAAGATATATTTCAGGGTCTAGGCGGGAATAGCTACCCAAAGTTCAAGGCATTCTATGGGTCTGTAGTCCTCAAGCTCCCACTTATAGTTTGATTTTGTACTGTCAGTCAAAGGACTCAATCCAGAGGAAATTGCTGAGGTTGATTAATAAAGAAAAGTTGCCACAGAAGATCTCCCCCACAAACCTGGGGCACACTCCTCCAATAAATACTCCCAGCATCAGCAGGGAGAGAGCACACACAATGGATATGAGTAAGGAGAAACACAAGGAATCTGAGGGAGTAGAGGATATTCACACCTGTCATTCTTAAGGGCTATGGTGGTCATTGAAGTCCTTGTGCTGGTTTCACAGTCTTCACCAGCTGTTGTTCCACTTCTTTCTGCCATCACTGCTTGGCTGTAGTCTGTACTGCCTCTAACAGTTGGCTCAGCTGCAGTACTCAGTTCCTATGTGCCAGGAATTATGTGGATGTTTTCTTCCTTCCTAAAAAGCAAGAAGCACAGGAAGAATGTAACACCTTTCTCAAAGATCCAGCGTATAAAACCATTGAACTTAGAAAATGTTGAACTCAAAGCTATAAGACTTGTTTCAAAGCTGGTGCTACTCCAGAAATCCCCCTTCTCTACTAGCAAGCTAGATCACAGAGAATATGTTCTCCATCAAAT
>NW_020940527.1:16932729-16950227 GCF_900497805.2 Vombatus ursinus
TTCCGCCTTCTCCACACAGATGGTTGGAGTTTAGGAAAGTGTCCTTGAATCCACCTCATATACTGGTTACAAGCAAGGTATCTCCTATAGCCATATGCTTCTGCTATTAAAATACCAGGAGAAGAGAAAGCCTCTCCCTGCTTCGTTGCACTCAGCAAGAGGCATAAAGCAAAAGCAGAAGGGTGAAACCTGAAGAGCTCTAAGTTGCCTCAAGAGCTCTGTCCTTCCTCTAGAATTGACTCAGTTATAGCAATTTGCTTTTCAAAGCCCAAATGGCATGGCTGATCCTTCATCACCCAATCACTGAGAGTTTTCTGTATCCCATCAGTTTCCTTCTTCCAGCTTCCAGCATCCTGATATTTTATCTGATAATTTAGAAAATATTTGATCAAATTAAAAATATATTTAAAAAATTAATAGTTCTAATTTTCTCACATATTTTTAAGTCTGGCTTAAGTATCCTGCAGACAGTTTAGCAATTCTTTTCAAGGACACAATTTCCAAATATTCAGAGCTTTAATAATGTCTCTCCCCAACACTACAATCTTTATATCTACTGACAAAAATAAAGATCAAAGTCCTGAGCTTGACATTTGATACCAATTTCAATCTGGCCTTAACTCTGTTTCCAGACTTAAGACTCATTCCTTCCTTTCCCAGTCTCTAAGCACTGTCCAAACTGAACTTTTAGCCAATTCTTTAAACCAGAGGTGGGGAACCTGTGGCCTTGAGGCTCCAAGTGGCCCCCTAGGTCCTCAAGTGGAGTGGCTACTGTAGACTTGAGACCGCAGGATCCACCCCTGCATTAAACCATCTTTCCTGAGTATGCCTCTGTGCCCTTTTCCTAGCTGTCCACCTAGGAAGGAAGATGCTTAATGCTACCTCTTTTCCCCACAACCTTGAGTTGCTCAGGACCAGCTTAAATGCCATTTCTCCCTCAAAGATTTTCTTGATTCCTGACCGTCTCCCCCAATCTCAATAATCTCTTCAGCTTCTGTGCTCCTATAATGTCACCTTTATACTTCATCTATGGCATTTCAGTTTGGCTACGAGCATATTTATTTGCATACATTTCTTATCTCCCCCTGGGTGTTCCCCCTACCGTAAGCACCTTAGGGGCAAGTCTTCTTCATCTTTGTAATCTCTACTCATAATAACTAATAATATGTCTTGAAGAGAATAAGAGTTTAGCAAATGTTTTTTATTGAGATAAATCTAAATATTGATTCTGTATCAAATCAGGTTGGGCTTTTATGAAATGGCACATTTCCCCTAAGACGTATTTGTTATCCAAATATAATCCTCTTAAGAACTGGAAATATTTATGAGTTATATATAAACAGCCACTTAAAATACATTGAAAAATATTCCCTTTCTTCCTCTTAAACAAAAGAAGTTTCTCTTTGGATAGCAGAAGGAACAGATCTCACTCTCGTTAGCATCGAGGCAGTGACACACTTGGGTCCCGTGGTTATTGGCTACAACTGGGAGTTATATAATGTCAAGGTCTGGGTCATGAAAGCAAAGCAAAAACACCATTGAGGAGTCTTGGGTGAGCATTAGAAAGGCAGATAGAAGTATAAGCGCAAAGAAAATTAGTTCTTGTCCAAGAGTACAAGGTAGTAGTAATCGCAGAGCCCACCATGTCAATGCTGACTCTAACCTACCTTTGCAGTATTATTTCACACTTTCCCCCTTCACTTACCATCTATTTCAATCAAATTGAGTTCATCGCCATTTCCTGATCTTATCCTGTTCTGTGCCATGCAGCCCCCATCCACTGAACAATTTCTTTCAAATAACCCAGGGGAATCTTTTTTTTTTTCATTTAAGGCTTCATTCAGGTACCAATTTCTCTATGAATTCCTCCCTGGTCTTTCCACTAGAAGTGATCTCCTTTCCTTGGATGTCCCGTGATATTCTGCTTAATGTATACTATGCACTTAACCACATGTTATATAGCATTTGAATTCTTCGTGTATGTTTCTCATACCCCCTAGGGGAACATAATAAGCTCTTTGAGAATAGGGTCTATCTTGTTTTCACCTGTGTGTACTCAGTGCCTCCATATGCTTTATATTAAATTACATTAAGGGGATAATGCAGCAGAGCTCTATAGAATCTGAAGGGGATAGGATAGACCCATGGCAGAAGTTATTCTGCTTGCTTCTAAAGCCTCTGGCCACCTCTTAACTGTGAACAAATCTTAAGACCTGCCAAACCCTGTGCTGTCTGAGCAGCTTCTTCCAATGTCTAACTAGGATCTGTGTGTATGTGTGTGTGTGTTTCTTCTCTCAAGTAGTGGAAAATTCTTCAGATGTGCAACAGAATCTATAGAAGGATACGAGTTAACCAGGGTCCTGGGACTACACTCTTTTTGTTCTTCCTTACTATTCCTTTCATCTTCTGAGAATAGAGCAGAGTCTCTGGTCATAAAGGCTTGAACAGGCTGTGACTTTCTAACTTGTTAAGAGGATTATTTCAAAATGTTGATTATGGCAACCCTTAATAATGCCTAGGAGTTATGGATAGACAAAAAAAAAATGGTGCAGGAGCCTGAAATTATCCTTTCACATTTGCATCATGGAACTATTGTCAGGATCCAGTGAGATAATAGATGCAAAGTGCTTTGAAAACATTCAAGTGCTTGAGAAAAACAAGAATTTCTGCAGTTTTTTTTTTCTCTCTCACTACTTGGCTTCATGAACTCATTATTCTCTGCACAGGTCTTGGTTCATAGCATTCTGTCTATCTACAATATTACTTTGTAGCTCCTTCCTCTGAGGAAATACCACCTTTTAGGGCTCCAATTATCTGTGAAGTCTTTTTTCATTACCCCAGATTTGGGAATCACCCCAGTCTCTAAATATAAGAATCATAGAACTTTAGGCTAGAAGGGCTTCTAGGGATCATTACATTTGATTCTATTATTCATAATAACAACTGATATTTGCATGCTGGTGTTCAGTTGTGTCTAACTTTCCACGACCCCATTTGGGGTTTTATTGGCAGAGATACTGAAGTGGTTTGCCGTTCCTTCTTCAGCTTTTTTTTTGGTGAGGCAGTTGGGGTTAAATGACTTGCCCAGAGTCACACAGCTAATAATTGGTGTGTGTCTAAATCTGGATTTGAACTCAGGTCCTCCTGACTCCAGGGTCACTGCTCTATCCACTGTGCCACCTAGCTGCCCCTCTTTAGCTCATTTTTACAGATGAGGAAACTGAAGCAAACAGGGTGAAGTAATTTGCCCAGGGTCACATACTTAGTAAGTATCTGAGGCCAGATTTGAACTCAGAAAGACGAGTCTTCCTTATTCCCAGCCCAGTGCTCTATCTAGCTGCCCCTGATATTTGCTTGTCCATTTACATTTCATAAAGCAGTGGTAGGGTAGACATATAGTTTTAAAGTCAGGAAGAGCTAGGTTCAAATCCTATTTCAGATACATGCTGGATAGTTTTACCTTGGGCAAGTTATTTAACCATTTAATACTCTCTAAAGACCAATTAGAGACTAAAGTTGAATTTTCTTAACCAGGAGTTCCCTCTAACAGTGTCATCAGGGCCTATCTATCCATCCATTCATTCATCTATCCATCCATGTATGTGTGTATGTATGTATGTATATATATGTATATGTATGTATATATGCATGTATATATGAATATGTGTATTATACATATACATACATACAAATACATACACATGTGTGTGTGTGTGTGTGTGTGTATACATACATACTCATTTGGTCCTTCAAACAGCCGTGGAAGATCGATACAAACAATATTGTTTCCCCCATTTTACAGATGTGGAAAGTAAGGCTGAGAAATGTTAACGAATAATATCGCATATTTAAATGTAAACTTTAAGGTTTGCAAAGTACTTTACAATTTCTTATTTGATTCTCACAATAACCCTGTGAAGTAGGTGTTATTAGTATACCAATTTTACCGATGAGCAAACTGTAGCCGACAGAAGGTAAGTGACTAAACTAGGGTTTCACAGCTAGTACGTGTCTGAGGCTGGATTTGAACTCATATCTTACTGACTCCAGGTCCAACACTGTGCCACCTAGATGCCTAAAGCTAAACCATTAATAAGTGTTAGGAGAAGTATTTAAAAATTTCAAGTCTTTCCTGTCACCATATTCAGTTCTCTCACCTCTATACTGTGTTTCCTTCGTAAGTACTGAGAAAGGTAAGGCATAGAGCAACTTATCCGAGGTTATAAGTGGGATTAAAGTTCACATCCCCTGATTTCAAGACTAATGAACTTTTAATTACACTATTAAATTATACTATTTAATTACACTACAATTCTATACAAGTCATTGAGTACCTCCCCTTTTTATGTACATGCTCACTTTATCCAACTAGATTGCTACAAGCTTTAGGTCAGGACTGTCTTCAATTTCTTTGTATCAGTAGGACCCTTTACATAGGAAACATTTGATGAATTGGTAGAGTTGCCACTGTGGTTGTAGATGGGGCTTTCATCAGCTTGTATTTACCATCTTCATACTTATAAGCATCCAAGGAAAGACCTCAGATGCCTGGGTAAATCAGAGGTACACCTGAGGAAATTTATCATACAGATATACTCCACACAGTCACCCCAACCAATTCTGTTTTGCAATGCTACCTTTAATAACCTTTAGCAGACAGAATCCCATCATTATATAATAAAGACTTCCTGTAACAGCATATTATCCCCACAGTATAGATGCAAGTTTCCTTGCAAGTTGTAATGAATGGAAACTGAAAGGGAGACGATCCAATAGGCTTTGATATGCTGGCCAATAGGAAAATGGTTGCTAGGTCAAGGCAGTACCAATACATCACCAATTATGCTTGCAAGTAGAAGCTCCTACTTGCAAGTAGGTTTCCCCCACCTTTCCAGAAGAAGAAAAGGTAAATGATCCATCTCAGGCAACTTACAAGCTAAAGATGGAGGTGGGGAGAAGACACAAATTTATGTGACTAACAGGTACAATGTTGAAGGAGATCCCTTGTTTCTGTCTTTATATCTCCAATCCACCTCCATCCAAAGGAGCCCTTAATAGAAGCTTTCCCTTCCTAGCAGATAAGAATCTCTAGATTTCTGGAGCAGAGATAGGAGGAAGTTGTGAGGAAAAAAAAGAAATAATTATTAACAGTATAAAGAAAATGTTGAATCAGGTCTCTGCTCAAAAAAAGAAAAAAGAATAATTTAAGCTTTTATAGTCTGAATTCTGGCTGCTCAGTAACAGAAATATCTCCTATAAAGCTATTTTATTTAAGATCAAGATTTATAAAACCAAATAGCACTATTAGATAATAATAATAATTCACATTTACAATATAAGGACTGTGAAGAACTTTTCTCATAACAGCCTTGTTAGGCAGGTATCCTCATTTGTTGATGAGGAAATTGAGGCCTTGAGAGTTTCAGTGACTTATTGGTTATTTCATAACTTATAAATGGTTGAGGCAGAATTCACACCTAATTGTCCTGACCACAAATCCAGCGCTGTATTCATTGTGCCCAATTGATCCTTGTGCGGTCATAATTGTAACAATATTTGCTTACATTTGTATATAGCAGTTTTCATATAGAGTATCTCATTTATCCTTAATAAAGCATTGTACTTAAGTGGAGCAGATGTTGTTATCCCCACTTTGTAGATAATGAAATTGAGGCTCGCAGGAATTAGTGACAAGACCAAAGTTGCATTAATAGCATGTAGCATAGAGACTAGAGCCAAGGTCTTCTGACTACTGGTCTGGTGTTCTTTTAACTATCCTGTGCTCAGTATTTCATTTGTGTGCTTTACTAACTATTAAAAAATCTACCTTTATTTTTTTTTCCAACATCCACATTCTGCCACAGATGATTGATTAACTTTTAACTGCTTACCTAAATGTGTGATAGATTTCTTGGGTTTATGCCCCTCTCCCCAACCCTGTACTAGTATGATGAATTTATGTTATGATCGTTCTTTCTTAGTGCTTTACCTTTAGTACCAATTTCTTTTTAAAGCCAGGACAAGGTCCATCCTGTTCTCCTTATGAATTCTTGAACTATCTGTTTGAAGAAAAATTCCTTTTTCTTACAATCTTCATCTTCATTTTTTTGTTCCAATGAGACATGTCACCAATCTAGGTTCAGATGCAATCCAAACTAAATTAGTCCAAGAGGCATTTATTAACCACCTACTCTGTGCTAGGCAATAGAGATATAAAATCAAACAAAAAGCAATCCATGCCCTCAGGGAGCTTCCATTCTACTGGATATTTTAAGTCCACCATCATTACTATTAGAAATAGTTTACTTCCCGAGTTACATCTACCACTTCTATCTTATTTTCATCATTCTAGTTAGGCAGTTTATAATATACTCTATTTTTGTCATTTAATTATGAGAGTGTGACATCTCTATTCATAATGGTTCCACTTGAGTTTATTCTCTCTCTTGAGCATCTGAACAAACAGACACCATAACTAGCATAATAAGAAGTTAATAGTGCTCTATTTTTGGAGTCAGAGGATCTTGGTAGAAATTCTGCCTCTGTTGCTCTGTGTGACTTGGAAAAATCACCTATCCTCTCTGGTCCTCAGTTTCCTCATTATTAGAATGAGAGGCCTTTGAGGGTCCTCCTAGGTTCAGAGGTATACTTTGTGATCTTTGCTCTATGAAAACAAGTAGCCTTAACCAGGAGCAGAATCAACAAGTTTCATTGTTGGCAGGGACCTTAGATGTAACCTAATTAACAAGACAACCTGAGCAGAAATGGCATGATGTAGAGATGGTCATGAAGGAAGGTAGAGGCCTCGATCTGGGCAAGATCAAGGGAAATCTTGCCTGGCAAGCCTGGTATCCAAGACTGAGCTCCAGGTTCATACAGGAGTGAGAGAAGGATAAGTGATAAGTGTTCCAGGATTTCGGGGATGAGGAAGTCATTATTCATCTGGACAGCTTGAACTTTTAGATGAATTTTAAAATGTAAGACATCATTTATATATATATATGTGTATGTATATATTCATGCATTATAAATATATGTACATATACACATTCTGAGTGAATCAATGTCAATGCATACATATGTATGTATATATGTACATATATGTATACAAGTGTAGGTTCATACATGTGCATGCACACATGTACATATACACATGTGTGTGTTTGTGTTAAATGTATCTGTATGCATACATGTATGTGTATTTCTATATATGCATGAATGTGTGCATGTATATGTGCATATTAGTTATAGGAAAAATAATTTCTTTCTTAGAAAAAAACTAATCTGTTTAAACCCAAACTTATTTGATTAAAGGTGGTCCACACCCAGAATGTCATCTGACCCTGGTAACTCTCTAGGAGTGATAGAAATAGCTACAATGTATCTTGGATTCCCCTAGGTCCTGAATCATTCTGGTTTGGTCTTACTACAGACAGGACTTGTGATGGATCCAGCCAAGCTCGTGATC
Organism: Vombatus ursinus; assembly: GCF_900497805.2. Taxonomy (NCBI): domain Eukaryota; kingdom Metazoa; phylum Chordata; class Mammalia; order Diprotodontia; family Vombatidae; genus Vombatus; species Vombatus ursinus. Next base: position 16,940,198 of record NW_020940527.1, read on the forward strand.
TTGCTTACTGTGGTTCCTGTGCAAGTACCCTTGTCTAATTTCTATATAATGTAAACCTTCCAGAGCCTGGAAGAGAGAGAGCCATTCCTCCTTTCTGGTTCACTCTCCTCTACCAAATGACCTAATAAATTTCTTTCTAAAACTATTCCAGATTTCGGAGTGTATTCATGTGAATAACTATAAATACACACATGTGTTTACATATATATGTGTGTATATATGAATATTTGTGCATGCATGAATATTTTATCAGTATCTGTATTTGTATGTATGCATGTGCAAGCATGTACATGTATATACACATGTATATATATAATCTTTTTCCTAGCCTTTGCTGATCTCCCTCTACCATTAATCTCAGAAACCCTCTTTACATTATTATATTTCCAAACACAGCAGCCTTTAAAAATGGATTTCATTCCATTCCTAAAAAACATATTCATATTAAAGAAGACACAAATATAAGAGCAAGAGGGAGTGACTTCAGTAGCCAAAAAGCTTAGACCTGAATTTAAATTCTGCCTCTGATCTTTGTATGGACCTGCACAAATCACATAAGTTCCAGACCTCAGTTTCCTTATCTATAGGATAATGCAGGTTATAGGATATGATCCTTAAGATTTCTTCTTGTTTTAAATCCTCTCATTTCCTTTCGGTTTGCCACCTGATTTCTTTCAGGAACTTGAACAAACAAGGCTCCAAGCCCTTGGTCCAATGTTTATTTTCATGGTTGACTGGAAAGGTCTATTGTTTTTCTCTCTAGGCACCCAGGTTAAATGGAGCATTGTGATCTATACCTGCAAAACTCTATGACATTACACGTGGGAATGCCATGGTTTAGGGCCCCATCTAGTGATCCAGCTAAAGAAATGCCTTAATTTAAAGCAGCTAAATCAGGGAGACAAAGAAAGTTCACAGTACAGACCGAGTCCCCAAGGTCTCCAGCTTGAATCTTTGAATTTCATTTAAAAACCCATGCAATTCAAAATTGATAATAGTGATGTGATGCTACTTACTAAGGGGCAAGAATAAGAATTTTTCTCTCTTTTAGGAAGAGAGGGACCTATTTGGTGGTATAATAGATAGCTGTCCTCTTTAGTTCCACAGAGTTGCCCCTAGAAAAGAGAAAAAAAAAAAGAAAGGATACCTCACTGATTGCATCCCCTCTCCCCACAAAATGACTGTATTAGGTAATCCAAAGTATGTATGCTGGAAGGGAAGTTAGATGAGAAAACATTATTGTGCCTCATATGTGCCATCTTATGTCAGTAGGAGATTATAGACAATGTGGGATCATTAATCCTGACAGCTAACTTTGGATAGTAGTATTCATGATTTCCTGTCTTTAGTTCTCCAAAATAGAGATGCATGAAGTAGAAGTTGGAAATCAGAAAGTAGGAGGTATTTAACATCCTTTCATCAGTCAAATGGGCTTATTGGGAGCTTGGTTCACTTAGGGATAAAGCCTGCCATAATTTAAAGAATATGGAACCCTGAGTAAAGAGAACTGCATTTGAATCTCTGATGTTAATTCTTGGTAAGATGTTCGTTAAGACACCCAACTTCTCTGAGACTCAGTTTCCTCATTTGTAGCAGATGGATAGTATTTGCTCAAAGGGTTATTATAAGGAAAATACCTCAAAGTGATATACAACTATTAGTTTTTTTTATTTTTGAAAAGACTTCTCAAGAGAGTTTTGAAAGCAATAGTGTTACTTTGAAATTTGATTTTGTCCCAAACTCTGATTCTGTGATAAAGATGGAAAATAATGGGATTCTGGCATGGGATGGGTGGAAAGCAACATGCTCATGAAAAGAATACTGGGATGGGAGTCAGAAGTCCTGGGTTCTCATAATAGCAAGAAAATAAACTGTGTCCTTAGGCAAGTTGATTAGCTTAGCTGAATATCAATTTATTTATATGTATAATAAAGAATGAATGAATGAATGAATGAATGAGTCTCCATCATCCCCTGGAAATTTACTCTAATGTGCATCCCAACATGGCACTGTCAGCTGTTTTCCTAAAATATGTACACAATGCATTCTGAATTCCCACCAGGATAAATATAAATTCAATATATCCTTTGTTAGGATTTATTTCTTCATGAAAGACGGACATTTCCTGAGTATCTGCTTATCAAACCAATTAGCATCCTTCTACTTTCCTGTTATCTTTTCACCAGCTTCCATGGTGACAGGACCAGAAACCACATCCTGAGGACTTAACTTTAATATCTTAGGAATTCCTTCCCTAAGGCCCTGCTGGGCTGATTGGTGAGGAAATTTGGGGGTCCACTATTTTAGATGGGCCATGTTTCACTCTCTAACCAATTTCTAACTATTAGCTAGGATCAGCAACCAAGCCAAATTCATGTTATCAAATCTCAGATAGGCCTGTGGAGAATCAAGGCAAATGTCCTACTCATTGCCAATGAATTCATGACCCTACTCTCTACAGTAGCTACTCTAAACTTTTTCATCTTTCTTAAGCCTTCCCACTGTACTGTCTTCCCTCTCAACTGCCCTTCTGAGAAGCTTGCCTCACTGGGAAAATTGAGGCAATTCCTCCAAAAGTCTTCCTTCTCCATCCTCTGATCTCTTTCTCCAGTCCATCCTTCGTGCAGCTGCCAGAATGCGTATTCCTACAGTCAAGTTTTGTCCATATCACCCACACTCAATAAACTCCAGGGGCTCCCTAGTACGTCTAGGATAAAACATTAAGCTCTCTATTTGGCACTTCATAATCTGCTTTTTCTGCCCTTCCAGTTTTCTAACACTTAATTTCCTTTACTAACTCGATAAAGAGAGATGGGAACAAACATTTATATGGTGCCTATTCTGTGCCAGGCAGTGTGCTAAGCACGACCCTGCAAAGTTGATTTTGTTATTATCCCCATTTTACAGTTGAGAAAACTGAAGCAAACATAGGTTAAGTGACTTGCCCAAGATCACACAGTTAGCAAATAACTGAGATCAGATTGAAACTTGAATCTTCCTGACTGTAGGCCCAGCACTGTATTCATTGCTCCACTTATCTATGACTGAACAAAACTGGCCTACTTCAAGTTTTTCAAAGATGACAGTTCATCTCTAGGCTCTGTACTTTTGCAATGGCTGTCCCCAATGTCTAGAATTCTCTGCCTCCTTTAACCACTTAGTTTCCCTAGTTTCATTCAGGTCTGAACTCAAATATCACGTTCTACATGAGACCTTTTGCAGTCCCCCATTGGTTGGGTGGGTGAGGGGTAATACTACTATCAGCTGATAGTGACTTCCCCTCTGAAATTACTACTCAATCCCTCTGTATATTTTGGATGTACTTAGTTTTGTGCATGTTGGTGCCCCAACTAGAATATGAGCTCTTTGAGGGAAGGGACTATTTTTAATCTTAAACTTTCTCTGTATACTCAGCACTTAGCATCATGCCTAGAATTTTAAGTCTTAATAAATGCTTTCAGATTTATTGGTTATTTGAGAGCTATATTCTTTCATCTCCAGAATCACTGCTGAACTGATTTGTAAATCTCTCCCTCTTGGGGTCTACTTTTTGATGGGACAACCATGCTTTAATCTCTTTCCTTTCTAGTTGTGTTGCTACTATATCTACTTCTCTCATCCACCCTATCTACTACCCTTTTGAGTTCTGGGACCACAAGGAGCCATAATTACATCACATCATTCCTAGAAATGGTTCCCCTGAAGTCCCACTCATCAACCCATTAACCCAAACCAAAATGCCCCTCTTAAATGATCAGTGGGTTGTCTTGTCTGATAGGGGCACTTAACTTGAATGAGAGTTTAAAAATTTGATAAACATACTTCATCATAATTGGTTTCTTTTGAAATCCTATAAATTTTATATTGTGCATTTAAAAACATTCTGAGAAGGGGTCTTAGGCTTCATTAGATTACCAGAAGGGTCTATAAAACATAAATAAAAGTTAAGAACCCTTGTTTTATTAAACTGGATGTGGCTTGAGGGCAAGGGATCTCCAAGTTTTTGTTTTTGTGTCTACAAAATTGGGCACAGTGGTTGGCACATAGTAATTTTTCCCCTCCATTAATTCACAAAACAAAAGAATTGAAGGTTTCTGTGTCTAACAATCCACACTATAGATACTACTTTGAATATTTATTCATAGAACTCAATTTGGGACCCATCCAGAGAATGCTAACTAACACGCTTATATTATGATACTATAAACATGTTGCTATCAAGTGTTTCAAAGATATTTGGAACTCTTGAAAACTGAATTTTATCTTTATATCTTCAGGTTTCCTACCAAATAAATAATGGTGATGAAAGATACGCTTTTTTTCTTTTGTCTTTTGCCTCAAAAATAATTGACTACAGACATATAACAGGTTTAGGATCACCTGAGCAGGCAATGTTTCAAGAAACTTGTAAGGGTCTAGAATGTGAATCAGTAAAAGTACCACAATTAGGTTACCAGAGACAATAATTGGAGTCAGTATCAGTGTGGAGTTGAAATGATTCTCCTCTCTCTTCTTGTCCTTCCTCCCTGCCCAAAACTTCAAAATAAGGATTAAATGGAATAATATATGTGATGTTCTTTGCAAATGATAAAGAATTATATAAATGCCTATTCATACTATTGAGCTTGGAAATGCTGTAAGTGAAACTATAATCCTTGGTATCCTTTCAGTTATAGATTTCCATGCACACAATATACATACACATATATACACATTCATATATATATGGATATATATATATATACTACACATGGCAATGTGTATATATAATCTATATATATTCATTTATGTATGTGCGTATGTGTATATGTATGTGTATCGAAATCTATTGTACATAAAACATACACACATAAATCTATATATGTAATGTTTATATTTCTGTTCATCTCTCTGTTGACTTCTGCATCCCTAATTCTCTTTCATTAGATTGTAAGATCCTTGAAGTCAGGGATTGCCTTTGCATTTCTTTGTATCTTCAGCTCTTAGCTCAGTGATGACATATAATAAGTACTTAACAAATGTTTGTTTTTACTTGACTTGTGTAGATGGAACAACATACTTTTAGCATTTTACCTACATTTATGTTCTTCTTTGAAGTTATTTAAATATGTTCCATTAAACCTGAGCCTGGGATTTGCCCTGCTTTGTTTTACTAGACCAACACATTAAAACATGCTTCTCTGAGTACAAATAATTTTGTGATTTTTTTAAAGTTACATCAATCAAAAGCCCTTAAGACGTTGCCAGCATCATGGCATAAGTATTCATACTAAAAATAGTGATTTGATTAAATGTGAGTAAAATTTATTTTAACATGACTTTTATTTTAATTCTTAGAGGAGGTAAAAGCTAAATTTTTAAGTTATTTTCTAACAGTAATTGTTTGTCAAAATGTTTCCTTTTTATTCCTTTTTGTTTTATTTTTATTACACCCTTAGCATAGTTGTGATTGATGAAAATTTTATGGCCCAAAAACAAACATTTCAAACCTTAAAGACTGGCCTTCAAAGATAAGGCTTGCGGGAACCTAAAAAAGTAACAGAATCAAATAAATCAATAAATTGCAAAGAAACTCTGAGGACACTAATCTAACCCATACTGACCAATCATACCCTCTACCACATACCTGTCAAGGAGTCATTCAGCTTTTGTTTGAAGACCTCTAATGAAGGGGAAAGCCCATTCTGTTTTTGGAGAGTTAATCATTAAGAACTCTTCCCTTGAATTGAGGCTAAATGTTCCTCTTTTCAATAACACATAATTTTTCCTATTTCTACCCTTTGGGGCCAAACAGAACAAAACCAATTCATTTTCCCTAAGACAGCCCTTCAAATACTTGAAGTCATCAATAATCCTGTACCTCAGTCACCAATTTTTCTCTTCTACAGACTACATATTTCTATTTCCTTGTATTTTTAAAACGCTCTTGAGAATCTTCATTGTCCTGGTAGACCTCCTTGAACCTTTTCCATTTTATCAGTGTTCTTCCTAAAAGGGGGTGGCCAGAACCATTCACTGTTCTGTAGATGTGGTCTGACCACATTTTTAAATATGGCCAAAGATCACATTAGGTTATTTAAAGAACTGTCTAGATATGAAAATTTTCAGCTCTTTGTTTCTCAAAAATAAAAAAAAAATATTCTATTATTCATAACTAGGAAAGCTTCCACCCATATCCTATGGAGGAATAGAGAAATGAAAAAGTGCTAAAGGCTTTCTGTATAAAAAAGGCAAGGTAATTAATTTTTTTGTTATTAAACTATGTTTTATTGATAAGAATCTAAAAGCATTAATTAGGAAACAGATGAATCATCTTAGACTGACAGCAGTACTCCAGCTACAAGATGGTCATAAGTTCTTTTTTTTATTAAGAAATTTATTTATTTTTAGTAGTCAACATTTACTTCCACAAGATTTTGAGTGCCAAATTTTCACTAAATCTCGCCCCTCCCCCACCCCAAGATGGCATGCATTCTGAATACCCCTTCCCCTAGTCTGCCTTCCCTTCTATCTCTCCCCCTCTTCTCTTATCCCCTTGCCCTTCTATTTTCCTGTAGGGCAGGACAGATTTCTGTGTTTCTTTTTTCCTGTATTTCTTATTTCCCAGTTGCATGTGAAAATATTTTTTAAATGTGTTTTTAAAACTTTAGTTTCCAAATTTCCTCCCTTCCTCCCTCCCCATCCACCATCATTGAAAAGGCAAGCAACTCAATATAGGTTATACATGTGCAGTTATGCAAAACACTTCCATAGTAGACATATTGTGAAAAACTAACTCTATTTCCCTTAATCCTATCCCATCCACCCCATTTATTCTATTCTTTCTTTTGACCCTGTCCCTCCTCAGAAGTATTTGCTTCTGATTACCCCCTTTCCCAATCTGCCCTCCTCTCTATCATCCCCCTACTCTCTTGTCCCCTTCCCCCCCTATTTTCCTATAGGGTAAGACAGATTTCCATACCCAATTGAGTGTGTATGTTATTCCCTCCTTAAATCAAACCTTATGAGAATAAGATTCACTCACTCCCTCTCACCTTCCCCCGTTTCCACTCCACTATAAGAGCGTTTTCTTTTCTATTTTTTTGTGAGATAATTTACCCCATTCTACCTCTCCATTTCTCCTTCTCCTAGTATAATCCTCTCTCAACCCTTAATTTTATTCTCCAGATATGACCCCATCATCTTCAACTCACCCCGTGTCCTCTACCTATCTATCTATTTATCTATCTATCTATCTATCTATCTATCTATCTATCTATCTATCTATATACATACATATAATTTTTTCCCTCCAACTACCCTAATACTGACAAAGGTCTCATGAGTTACAAATATCGTCTTTCCATGCAAAAATGTAAACAGTTCAACCTTAATAAGTCTCTTATGATTTCTCTTTCCTGTTTATCTCTTCATGTTCCACTTGAGTCTTGTATTTGAAAGTCAGATTTTCTATTCAGCTCTGGTCTTTTCATCAAGAATGCTTGAAAGTCCTCTATTTCACAGAATGACCATTTTTTTCCCCTGAAGGATTGTATTCAGTTTTGCTGGGTAGGTGATTCTTGTTTGTAATCCTATCTCCTTTGCCCTCTGGAATATTATATTCCATGCCCTGTGATTCCTTAATGTAGAAGCTGCTAAATCTTGTGTTATCCTGATTGTGTTTCCACAATACTTGAATTGTTTCCTTCTGGCTGCTTTTAATATTTTCTCCTTGACCTGGGGACTCTGGAATTTGGCTACAATATTCCTAGGAGTTTTCCTTTGGGTATCTCTTTGAGGAGGAGATCAATGGATTCTTTCAATTTCTATTTTGAGCTCTGGTTCTAAAATATCAGGGCAGATTTCCTGGATAATTTCTTGGAAGATGATGTCTAGGCTTTTTTTTTTTATCATGGCTTCCAGATAGTCCAATCTCTCCTGGATCTATTTTCCAAGTCAGTTGTTTTTCCAATGAGATATTTTACATTGTTTTCTAATTTTTCATTCTTTTGGATTTGTTTTACAGTGTCTCGATTTCTCATAAAGTCACTAGCTTCCAATTGCTCTATTCTAATTTTTAAGGAAGTATTTTCTTCAGAAATCTTTTGGACTTACATTTGGCCAATTTTGCTTTTTAGGGCATTCTTCTCCTCATTGGCTTTTTGGACCTCTTTTGCCATTTGTGTTAGGCTATTTTTTTAAGGTGTTATTTTCTTCAATATTTTTTTGGGTCTCCTTTAGCAAGCTGTTGACCTGTTTTTCATGATTTTCTTGCATCACTCTCATTCCTCTTCCCAGTTTTTCCTCTACTTCTCTTACTTGCTTTTCAAAATTCTTTTTGAGCTCTTCCAAGGCCTGGGACTGATTCATATTTTTCTTGGAGGCTTTGGATGTAGGGGCTTTGACTTTGTTGTCTTCTTCTGATTGTATGTTTTGATCTTCTTTGTCACCAAAGTAAGATGATACAGTCTGACTTTTTTTGCACTGCTTACTCATGATCCTGGCCACTTATATGAGTTTTAAACTCTTTGTTAAGGTAAAAGTCTGTTTCCAATGTGGAGAATGTACTGTCCCAAGCTTCAGGGGTTTGTATAGCTGTTTTCAGAGTTACTTCTAGGGACCTGTAAATTTTCAGATCTTCCAAGGTGGTATGATAAGGGGGGAGGTGTTTCCTCTCCACTGCCACAACAAACTCCACCACACCAGAGCTTCTCCTTACCCCGGGACCACCCCACAGAACTGTGATCCAGATCTAAGCACAGGTAAAGAAAGAGATTCCTGCCTCACCACTGGCATAGAGATGCCTGCAATCCTCCTGTGATCAGCCACTTGATTCCTCCTCAGTTTGTGGGCTGGAAGCTCAGGAAGCAGCTGCTGCCTCCAGGCCACGGTTGGGACTTGCGGCTGAGACCTAGCTTCTCTCTCACCACAGTCACAGACTTTTCCCACTGACCTTCTAAGTTGTCTTTGGGTTGAGAGGTCTGGAAACTGCCACAGCTTCCTGTGAATCAGCCCTCTGAGGCCTGTTTCAGGTTCACTGCGGCCTGCACACCCACGCCAAACTGCTCTCCTCTCTCTGCCCGGTGAGATATACCTTTCCAATCAACCATCCAGGTTGTCTTGGGCTGGAAATTTGTTTCACTCTGTCTTTTTGTGGATTCTGCTGCTTTAGAATTTGTTTAGAGCCATTTTTTACAGGTATTTGGAGGGGTTTGGGGGAGAGCTCAAGCAAGTCTCACTCTGCCATCTTGGCTCCGCCCCCCCCCAGGGTAGTTAATTAAGAGTTCAGCTCATCCATTCCTCCTGAACCTCTAAGTTGGAATGATAGCAAAGGGGGATTTAATATACAACTTCTCCAAATTCATGGCTCGATCTAGCCCTCTGATTATCTTCTCATTTGCCTAGAACTAGCCAACACTCCATTCTTCAGCTTCATAGAGTCAAGTAGATTGAGTGACAGGTTTCTCCCAAGCAGATGAAAATCAGAATAAACAGGCATTTTTTTTTAACTTCTAGAGAATGTGATTCCAAAAACACCTAAGTAAGCCATTTTGGTCTATAAATCCCCTTTTAATGTCAAACTGATTTCCTTGTGCACTACCTCAAGTCCATTTTCGAATCTTGTGTCCCCAGTGGGAATAAAAAACAACTGATTGCTCTCTTATGGATAATAATATTCTACCAGGTCCTAGAAGTACATTATTAAATCATCCTTTAGCCTTCAACAGGCTTTAAACTTTCTTCACTATTCCTCTACATGTTCCATTGATTTTAACCAAGTGTTATTTTCCCCATACATATTTTGCTCATCTTACTTCCTTATGACCAATAACTGCCATTTTTTCTTGGAGATATGACTACCCAAGTCCTCTCTACTAATTTATATCTCCTATCTTCTCCTAAAAATGCTTCAAAACTCACTTACAATAAGCCTTCCTTGATTAATCCCATCTGTATTCCCCACCTTCCAGCTACTTGATTTTTTTTTATTAAAGGGGCAATCCTTTGACTCACTTATTAATGAGAACTGCTCACTGAGTGGGTGTTACCT
>NW_020940527.1:16950237-16952950 GCF_900497805.2 Vombatus ursinus
TTTTTTTTTATTAAAAGGGTCATTTTTTGACTCACTTCTTAATGAGGCCTGTTCACTGAATGGGTGTTACCTCATTCAAAGTGAGAACCTGAAAAGATCTTAGCTTAAAAGGGCCAGGGTGTCCCATTGCATCCTGGGCTATCACCAGTCATCCTGATGAATATCTGGCCATTGGACCCAGATGGCTCTGGAGGAGAAAGTGAGGATGGAAACCCTCCCCTCTCTCACTCAAATCAAATTCAATTGCAAGTCATGTCATCTCCTCCCTGATGTTATGGTCCTCGTCGAGAATGAAGCACACACACAAGACCCTCAGTATTGTTATGCCAGTCAAACTCATTCAATTGGCATTTGAAATGTACATGGCCTTTGAATGTCTTATAATTGTCCTAATGAAGTCTGGAAATAGATAGAAATTGGAATAACAAGGCTTAGGGAACCATACTTGGAGAATAATTGTTCAAAGTATCTAATTTTTTTGGAGGGGTTGTGATATGAGTGCCCCCAAATATGGTGATTAGCTCACATTTTGACCACAAAATGACTACATTTTATAATCCCTTATTTTCAATAAATTATCTGATTTAGAGTGGGAAGGAAAGAGAGGGAAGAAATGTATGTAGTGCCTACTATGTTCCAGGCATGTTGCTAAGAAATTTACAATTACCTCATTTTATCCTCACACTAATCTTGTGAAGTAGGTGCTATTATTATTTTCATGTTACAGTTGAGAAAAATATAAGTGACTTACCCAGGGTCAAAGAGCTAGTAAGTATTTGAGGCAGGATTTGAACTCAAATATTTCTGATCCCAGGTCTAGACCTGAAAGAGGAATTGTGAAGGATATTTGGAGAATTCGAGATCTGGAATAAGACTTTAAATTAAATTTTTGGAAGGGAAGTTTGAGAGGACTTACAAATTTTCAAGCCTCTATATAGAGAAAGAAAAGAGGTGGACCCAATGACTGGGAAACATCTGAGACCTGCAAGGAGCGATTTATGAGTGTAAGAACATACAGAGCAGAAAGAAGATGGAAAACAAAAGGAGGAAAGAAGTTAGTAATAATGTGTATGTCAAATTGGTAAGACTGTGTAAAGGATTAGTAAAACAAAGGATTACTAAAAACAAATTAAGAGGTTTAGGTTTTAATGAAGTGAGAAAGTACTACATAGTTGAGGAGAACTGAAAAACTGAAGATTCTTATAATTGGTCACAGTTCTTCTCTAAACACTACTGCCAAGAACAACAAAGGTCTCATTTTCAGAAGTATGGAAAAGCTAGAGAAACAGTTGTGGGGTGGTTGTATTTCTTCCCTGGCCAAGTAACTGCTACGTATGTTTAAAGTTCAGGCTGGAAGTAGAAATCATAGAGGTTCTCAAGGAAGGCCTTTCTACTTTACATTTTTTTTCATGGAGAAGGAAGGAAAATAAAGCAGGAAAGAAAGAAGGAAGGAAGGAAGGAAAGAAAGCAGAAAATGAAAACAAATAAAAATTATATTTAATGTCAATAAAAACAAAAAAGATTTGCAAGAGCAAGGTGTAAGCTTGACATATGTGAAAATTATAGAATGCAGAATGTTGGAACTCAGCATGTGGAAGTAAGCAATAGATATAATTATGTACATGCTTCATGTAGACCAGGCTGGTTTTGTTTTAAGGGGACAGAGAGGCTCTCCTTGAAATTTAGCTGGTCAAGGATTAGGGTTTGAATTATTGACTTGACTTTCTTGTCCCTTGAGACGTGAAAGGACCAGCCTAAGGGACAGTGAAGTTCTGGAGATTTTATTGGAATTCCTGTTGATTTGTGGTGACTTGATACTTCTACGTCAAATATTCTTTACTGATTGTAGCCAATTGCTATGGTAAATGTGCAGACAAAGAGGAAATGTATTTTATTTGACTTTAATTGGAAATTGTATACTTTTTAATCTTATCATATATAAAGTTGTTTCTCTCTCTTTCTTTTTCTTCCTCTCTCTCTTCTTCCTCCTTTTTCTTCTCTCTCTGTCCTCTGTCTCTGTCTCTCTTTCCCTGTCTTTCTGTCTGTCTGTCTGTCTCTGTCTCTCTGTCTCCATTTGTCTGTCTGTCTCTGTCTCTCTCTCTCTGTCTCTCTGTGTCTGTCTGTGCCCCCCCCCCTTTTGGTGGTCCATATATGTCTCATTTCAATCTAATGGAGAGCCTGAATTTTTGGACTGGTTTGTTAGGCCTGACCCAGAATAACAATGCTCTTCCTGGGGAGTGGTAAGCTGGACTCTTTTAGGAAAAAATGGCTATTTGCCTTCCAAGAAATGATATATAGATTAACAGGTACTGTCAGGGAAGAGATAATCCAGTATGGATCAGCAGAAGAGTAATAGCAGGGGTGGCGAGTGGCTCCTGCTGTGTACTGAGGCAGCTATTTGTTAACCTCAGAAAAAGAATAACTCAGTTTATACTCTTTCTCTGTCATATATCCAAGATATGGCCCTAAAACTCCTAAGGCCTGTAAAATACAGTGACTGTTATTTATTTCTTATGATTCAAATGGGCATAAATGATACTTCTAGAAGGGATATAGTATAGAGAAATATTATAACATCTTGGACACAATCCTTAGGGGCAAAATTGGTGTTTTGATCATTGCTACCAATAGAAGGTAAGGATTTTAGGAAAAGCAGAGAGAGAGAAAGAGAGAGAAAGAAAGAGAGAGAAAGAGAGAGAGAGAGAGAGAGAGA
>NW_020940527.1:16953050-16962382 GCF_900497805.2 Vombatus ursinus
GAGAGAGAGAGAGAGAGAGAGAGAGAGAGAGAGAAATTGATTTGGTAAACGACCAGCTGGCAAACAAGATGTTGTCTGTTACTGCGATTTGAATATCTGGAGCACAGAATATGGGAATGACAATCTCCTGTCCACTGATGGAATATGTCTAATTGATGGGCAAAAATACATTTGCCTGGAATCTTACAACTCTAATCATTTTTTTTTGCAAATGGTGTGGGGTTTTATTTAGAGAACCCTAGAGAATCAATGAAAAAATTAACCAATGTGACTAATAGTTTCAGCAAAATAGCAAGATAGAGAATAAATCCTGAAAATTATCAGCCTCTTTGTCTATAACTAACAAAATCCAGGAGAAAAAAAGATAAGAAAAAATCCATTTAAGATAACAAAAAGCATGAACTATCTGGTAATTAACTTAACAAGAGACATGCAGAACTTAAATAAATACAACTACACAGCATTTTTTTTTTTGCAGAAATAAGTGAAGATGAATAATTGGAGAAATATTCAACATTTATCCTCAGGGTAAGCTAATAGGGAAGATATTCCTGGATTACATTATTGATTTAGTGCTATACCAGTTAAATTGCCAGAAGGATAGTTCATAGAAATAGGAAAAATAATAAAAAAGAATTTGGTTGAGTGAAAGGTCGAAGTACATGAGAAATCAGCTTTTTCTAAAAGCCATAAAAAATTATTAATCACCATCTGAAAAGGGTTCAGTAAGTAAAATCAGTAAGAATAAGAAAATCCAAATTAAAACAACCCTTATGTATCACCTAATAATGTTTCTGTTGTTGTTAGTCTTTTGTTCTCTAAGAGGACCAGGACTTCAAGAAGGTGATGCCATGACCTGCAAGTGAATTGGATTTAAGTAAGGGAGGGCTATGCAAAGTTACCAGTCTCATTCTATCACCTTACAATGATTAAAGTAGCAAAGATGATTTAAAAAAATCATTGAAAAAGCAATGGTAATATAGGAATGGTAATTCACTGCTGGAGAAATTGTGTATTGTTTCAACAATTCTAGAAAACAGGCTGGGATTACAAAATAATAAAAACTACTAAACTGTTCATCCTCTTTTACCCAGAGATTTACAAGGTACAGGTATTATATCTCAGGGAAGTTATGAACCTGAAAAAACTCACATGTACAATATCTGTAGCAGAATCATTTGTGATTAAAAAGCTGAAGAGAAAATATATTCCCACCCATAGGGGGATGTCTGAATGATTTATGGCACATGTAATTAAATTGAATGTTAATGTACTGTTAAGGAATGATGAAGATGAGGAATTTAAAGAAACGTGGGAATATGTGAATGATGAGATTCAGAGTAAAGAAAACAGACAAAAAAGCAAACAGCAATTGCAAAATTTTAAATTAAGTCAACATTAGCAACAAAAAAAAAACCTCATCAGTTACAATTAACAGTCAATGTTAGCAACATATTGTCAGAAATAAAAGGCATCCCTTCTTTCAGTTTGCAGCAGATAACTGTTGCGGAGAGAGTTGAATTTACTTTGTGAAAATACTTCCTTTGGTACTTCTTGGGAAGTTTCTGCTAGGTTAAATCTAAATACATGTATGTGCACAAACATACAAATAAACATATATATGCAAATGCATATATATATATGTATATATATATATTTATATATCTTCAAAAAATCAAAGGATGGCCAACACTGCAAAAGAAATAAAAATGAAAAGAAAATACCTGTTTATAATACAGTTATGTATGTATATATCTGAAATCTTGCAAATATGATTTAAATGATCTTAAATTAAAAATGAAGATAATAGGAGAAAATTACCTACATGTATCCATTAAGGTAGATATCATAGAGAACAACTAAAATGTAGAAAGAATAGCAGTGAAGAAACTCATGGAAAAAAAAATAAGACAAAATGAAGTCAGCAGCAAAACTCATAGCCTGTTATGTTCATGCACAAATATACAAAATTTGGTCAATGTACAAGTTGAACTTGAACTTTCTGGGCCACAAAATTCCACTTGTAACAAAAGTCATTGAGAACACCAAGCATGATTAATCAATTTATTAGGGAGTCCCTAATTACTTGAGTCCAAGATTTTCCTCACCATCAGGGACCCCTCTTCTTGAGTGCTAGCTACTTTTTATACACTTGGGAGAGCACTAAAAATAGGAAGTGTTAACAATTCACTGACCGGTCAATTCCAGAAGTGGAGAGATCTTATGGTTGGCTAAAGGAAATATCTATCAATCATAATTACTTTGTCAATAGGCCTTTCATGGGTCATGAGACCTTCCCTAGGTCATGAATTCCAAGTCATCTTATCATGACTTTCCATAGGTCATAAGTCCCTTTCAACAACATCTCAAGGCCTTCTACAAGTAATAAAACCCTATTGCTTGACCAACAGTATCCTAGGGTCCAAGGAAGTTATGGGTTTGAAGCAAATGTCACTAGGGAGTGGAAAGTAGTGATTCATAAGGTGTGTGTTGGGGGTATTCCAACAACAAATAAACCTTATTATAGTGTATGTGTTGGGGGTATGTGTGCAACAATTACATTCTTACTACATATCTTTTTTTTTCTTTTTTGAATTTGTAGTATTTTATTTTTCTCCAATTAAATGTGAAAAAAAACAATTTTTAACATAAGTTTTTAAAATTTTGAGTTCCAAATTCTCTACCTTCCTCCCTCCCCCGTCCTTTCATTAAGAAGGCAAGCAGGGGAGAGGATTCTGGGAAGATGGTGGAGCAGGTCAGAAATTTTCAAACTCTCAAAATTTTCCTCCACAAAAGAGATAAAATAACACCTCTGGGTGAACATAGGGTCATCAAAACAAATAAAAGTGGGGGCTGAACAGGGGTCCTCACTGTACAATTGGAGAAGATCCAAAGAAAAATCCCAGGATAAGATTTCCTTCCTGTGAAGAGTAAACACCTCCAGGGTAGAGGCCACATTAATCACATTAACTACAAGCAGCAAACTACTTAAACAACAAGCCACAAGCCCTGGGGTTAGCTGGTTTGGGAGGCTGCCTCACCCCAGTCACAGGAACTTTTACCCCCAGGGGAGTTAGGCATCTGACTGGGGGAAGATGCAGAGAACTTCTGCTGACAAGGAACACCAGACCTGGCTGTGATGCAGAGAAACGGTGGGGGTGAGGAGCCAGCACATGCTCAGTGAGCATAGAAGTAGTGAAATGGGTATGCCTCTGCTGTGAGGACTTACAGGAGGCTGGAGGTCTTGGTTTGAGTTCAAGGTCAGAAGGGAAAACTGAAGAGGATTAGAGGCCAGAGGTACCATCCCCCACACCCCAGGACTAGAGATGATTATAAAAAAGCTAAATTATTACAAAAAATGCACAGGCAAAGGAGAAAGAATCTAACCACAGAGAGCAAATATGGGAATAGAGAAGATGGGGGTTCATCTTCAGAGGAAGATACTGAAGCAAAGAAACCCTCTTCTACCCCAAAGAGTAATGTCAAATGGTCATCTGCCCAAAAAGAATTCATTGAAGAAATTAAAAAAGACTTTAAAAATCAAATACAAGAGATTGAGGAAAAACTAAAAAGAAAAATAAGAATAATACAAGAAAAACAAGAAGATTATGAAAAGAATGTCAACCAATTAGATCCAGAATCTTAAGGGAAAAAGTGACTCCTTGAAAATCAGAATTGGGCAAGGGGAAGCTAGCAAAGTTATAAGAGATGAAGAAATAAAAATATATAAATAATTTAAAAATAGAAGAGAATATGAAACATCTCATAAGAAAAATAATTGGTCTAGACAACAGATCAAGAAGAGAAAATAAGAATAATTAGATTACCTGAGAGTTCTGATCAAAAAAAGAATCTTGATACAGTAATACAGGAAATAATTAAAGAAAATTGTCCTGGGACATTAGAACAAGAGGAGAAAGTAGGAATAGAAAAGATCCACTAATCATCACCTGAAAGAGATCCTATGAGGGAAACTCACAGGAATATTATAGTCAAATTTTGTACCCCCAAGATCAAGAACACAATATTATGAGCAACAGGAAAAAAAAAATTTACATATGGTGGTAATACAATTAGAATTAAGGAAGACCTGACAGCATAATTCTGAATGAAAAAAAATGGACATCTGATCAACTGTCAGACTTTCAGGGCTTTGTTTTAAAAAAGGTACATACTAATGACCAATTATGAGGAAGTAAATAAGGATAGAATGATTACCTTTTATGTATGAAAAGTGTAAAACCTATGTCTAAGATTGTTACTAGTAATTAGGTAATGTATAAGGAAGATTGGGGTAGACCTGAGTATGATATGTCTTCAAAAAGTAAAACCATTCAAGTACAACTAAAACAGTAATTATCTTTTACAAATGAGGTGCAAGAAAAAGAACAAATACAGAAGAATTAGATGGGAGAGGGGGGATGTTAATTCTGGAAACCTACTTTCATTGGGAATGGGTTTAAGAGGGGAAAATACACACAGAATTAGAAAAGTATAAAAGTCTTCTAAATTTAAAAAGAAATAAAACTCTAAGGGGATAGGGAGTGGGGAGATGATGAAGGTGGGATCTTTAGAGGGGAGGGTGAATGAATAGGTTAAAAGGGAGATATTGAAGGGGGTTTAGATTTAGGAGAATGGGAGCATAAGGGAGGGGTTGCTGGAGTAGGGCTAAGCCAAGTAATAGGAGAGTAAGGTAGCAAGTAGAAGTAAAATAGAGGAGTTAGGAGAGAGAGGAAAAAAGAGATATGCACAAACATAAAAAAAAGACTAGGAATAGCATCTCATAGGAAAAATATATATTTATACATGTATGTATGTATATGTGTGTGTGTGTGTATCAGTACCTATATATAAATATATCCACACTCAATTATAGCCTTGAGGTAGCAGGTATGGGGGAGGAAGGGGGAAAAAAGAACAAATAAAAAAGTGTACAGCAGAGAACAAAAGAAAACCTACAAGGAAGCAAAGAAAAAATGGACAGTTTTCAATATAATGCACAGTATTTAACACATAGGCTTTCTTGAAAAGAAAAGTTATTGCTATATATTTTAAATCATCTCCTATGTTATGCTGCACACATGAAATATTTTTTCTTTTCTTATTTTATATTTAGGTTTAATATTTAAATTTATGTTTCTTTCTCTTTTCTTATTATATATTTAAGTTTAACCATTTGTCTAAAATAAAAAATAAAAAGAAACAAAAAACCATTTTACATACAAAATAGAAGGCAAGTAATTTGATATAGGTTATACATGTCTAGTCATGCAAAAGTATTTCTGTATTAGTCATGTTATAAAAGGGAAAGTAGAACAAAAAGCAAAAAGAAAAAGAAAGATTAAAAAAGTCTGCTTTAATCTGTCTTGAGATACAATTACTTCTCTGTCTGGGGATGCATAGCATTTTTCATCGTAAGTACTTCCTTTACAGTTGTCTTGGATCATTGTATTTCTGAGAATAGCTAAATCATTCACAGCTGATCATCTTAAAACATTTCTGTTACTTTGTAAACAGAACATTTCACTTCACATCAGCACATTTAAGTACAGGTTTTTTTGAGAGCATCCTGCTCATCATTTCTTATAGCATAATAGTATTCCATCACAATCACATACCAAAATTTCCTCATCTACTCCCCAAATGATGGGCATCCTCCCAATTTCCACCAGAAAAAGAGGGGATATAAATATTTCTGTACATGTAGGTCCTTTTCCACTTTGTTTTTAAATCTCTTTTTCGATACAGACCTAGTATTGGCACTGCTAGGAGAAAAGGATATGCACAATTTTGTAGCCCTTTGGGCATAGCTCCAAATTGCTCTTAAGAATGGTTGAAACCCATTTCTATTAAAAAAAAAACTAGAGAGAATAGGAATCAGTGTAATTTTCCTTAAAATGATAAGTAGCATCTACTTAAAACCATCAGCAAGCATTTTATGTAATGGGGATAAGCTAGAAGCATTTCCAGTAAGATCAGGGGTGAAACAAGGATGTCCATTATCACCACTGTTATTAAATATAGTGCTAGAAATCCTAGCTTTAGTAATGAGAAGAAAAAGAAATTAAAACAATTAGAATAGGAAATGAAGAAACAAAGCTATCATTGTTTGCAGATGATATGATGGTATACTTAGAGAATCCTAAAGAATCAACTAAAAACTACTTGAAATAATTAACAACTTTGGCAAAATTGAAAGATATAACCCACATAAATAACCAGCATTTCTATATGTTCCTAACAAAGCCCAGCAGCAAAAGATAGAACAAGAAATTCTATTTAAAGTAACTATAGACAATATAAAATATTTGAGGGTCTATCTGCCAAGACAAACCCAGGAGCTATATGAACGCCAATACAAAATACTTTTCACACAAATCAAATCAGAGCTACATAATTGTAAATATATCAGTTGTTCAAGGGTAGACCAAGCAGATATAATAAAAATGTCAATTTTACCTAAATTAATTGACTTGTTCAGTGCCATTCCAACCAAACTACCAAGAAATTATTTTATAGAGCTAGAAAAATAACAAAATTCAACTGGAAGACCAAACAATCCAGAATATCAAGGGAAATAATGAAAACAAATGCAAGGGAAGGTAGCTTAGTTGTACCGGATCTAAAACTGTACTATAAAGCAGCAATCATCAAAACTACTTGGTACTGGGTAAGAAATAGAGTGGTGGATCAGCAGAATAGGTGAGGTACACAAGACACAGTTGTCAATGACTATAGTAATCTACTGTTTGGTAAACCCAATGACCCCAGCTTCTGGGACAAAAACTCAACTATTTGACAAAAACTTCTGGGAAACTGGAAAACAGTATGGCAGAAACTAGGCATAGACCAACATCTTACACCATAAACCAAGAAGAGGTCAAAATGAGTACACGATTTAGACATAAAGAGTGATACTATAAACAAATAAGGAGATCAAGGAATAGTTTACCTGTCTGATCTGTGGAGAATAGAAGATTTTATGACCCAACAAGAGAGAGAGAACATTATGAAATGCAAAATGAATCATTTTGATTACATTAAATTAAAAAGTTTTTTGCACAAATAAAGCCATTGCATCCAAGATTAAACAGGAAGCAGAAAGCTGGGGAACATTTTTTTTTACAGCCAGTGTCTCTAATAAAGTCCTCATATCTAAAATATATAGAGAATTGAGTCAAATTTATCATAATACAAGTCATTCCCCAATTGAGAAATGGTCAAAGGATATGAATAGGCAGTTTCCAGATGAAGAAATTAAAGCTATCTATGATCATATGGAAAAATCCTCCAAATCACTATCTTTAGAGAAGCTCAAATGAAACAACTCTGAGGTATCACCTCACACCTATCAGATTGGCTAACATGACAGAATAGGGAAATGATAAATGTTGGATAAGATGTGGGAAAATTTGAACACTAATGTTTTGTTGGTGGACTTGTGAACTGACCCAAACATTCTGGAGAGCAATTTGGAACTATTCCCAGGGGGCTATAAAATTGTGCAGACCATTTGATCCAGCAATACCACTACTAGATCTGTATCCCAAAGAGATCATAAAAATGAGAAAAGGACCCACATGTACAAAAATATTTATAGCAGCTCCTTTTGTGGTGGGAAAGAATTGGAAATTGAGGGGATATCCATCAATTGAGGAATGTCTGAGCAAGTGGTAGCATATAAATGTAATATAATACTATTGTGCTATAAGAAATAAAGAGCAGGCAGATTTCAGAAAAAAAAGAAAACTTGGAAAGAATTGCATGAACTGATGCTGAATGAACTGAGCAGAACCAGGAGAACATGACACAGTAACAGCCACATTTTTCGATGACTGACTTTGGTAGACTCGGCTATTCTCAGCAATGCAATGATCTAAGTCAATTCAAAAAGATTCATGATGGAAAATGCGGTCCACAGCCAGAGAAAGAAATACGGAGTCTGAACACAGATCAAAGCATACTATTTTCTTTTGTGGTTGTTGTTGTTGTTATTTCTTTCTGATAGTTTTTCAGTTTTGTTCTGATTCTTCTTTCATAACATGACTAATGTGGAAATATATTTAATATGATTATACATGTATAGTTTATATTAGATTGCATGCCTTCTTGGGAAGGAAGAAGGGAGGGAGGAGGAAAATTAGAGCTCAAAATATTATAAAAGTGAATGTTGAAAACTAAAAATAAATTTAAAAAAAGAATCATTGAATCAGTTCACAACTCCACCAACAAATAGCTCAGTCATGTAAAGTGGTAGGAGGAATATCATGTAAGGATGGGAGGTGGTGTTGGACAAATTCAGACTAAGTTTACTCATAGATTACATAACATAAAAGCAGCAGACATGGTTCCCAGAACAATCACCTTAACCTCCTCTAAGTCTGGCAAGACTATTTTAGATTCAAGGATCAACAACAGAGGCTGGTGTACAGGACTGCACCAGACCTAAAGATGAAATGGACTGGTATCCAAATGGGTCAAGTCCTGTCCACTCAGATATTACTTGGGGTAGGCAATGAGGCCAGTGAAAAGTGTATTCCACAAAGTGAGAGGAGGCAGAGATAACTTTTAGTTTTAGACACAGGTGTATATCCACCATCAAGAGTGAAAAAGTCAGGAGTGAGTGGCAGGGGACTGTAAGGACTGAAACTTAAAATGTTAAAGACCGCTGGATCAACAACCTCAGTTAAAAACTTAGATTACAAATAGATAACTCAAGAAGGAAGAGTCTAAAATCAGTAGTGAAGATGAGTAACAAAACATCTAAAAGATTGCAAAGGCTCTAAATAAAATGTTTAGGGAATTAGATACTTGATGAAATACAGAACACCATGGATTTTCAAAAGAATATAACCAAAGCAGGATGTTCCAAAATGATCCAAGAGATAAATCAGAAATGAGAAAAAAGGACTGAATTTACCACATCACAAATAATTAAATGAATGGAAACATTTGAATCCACCATAGTGAGCCACACTAAAGAAAAAAAAAGAGAAATAACTGATTGTAAATACAAATACTAAAGTGAAGGATAATCTGGAAGAAGAAATTTAAAAAATCTTTTTTTTCTTAATACCTTCTCCTTATAAGCAATACATATTGATGTCAAATATAGCATTCATAGGGACAATTTAAGGATGATACTCTCTGAGGCAGCTAGGTGGTGCAGTGGATAAGCTCCAGCCTTGGAGTCAAGAGGACCTGAGTTCAAATTCAGCCTCAGACACATGACACTTACTAGTTGTGTGACCCTGAGCAAGTCATTTAACCCTGATTCCCTCACCAGAAAAGAAAAGAAAAGAAAAGAAAAGAAAAGAAAAGAAAAGAAAAGA
>NW_020940527.1:16962392-17115418 GCF_900497805.2 Vombatus ursinus
AAAGAAAAGAAAAGAAAAGAAAAGAAAAGAAAAGAAAAGAAAAGAAAGATGATACTCTCTCCTTGAAGAACATAACAAACCAAAAAATATGAACACCATGAGCAATAATACAAGAAAGTTGCCCAGAATTTCTGAATAAAACAAAACATATCAGTAGAAAGAACACACAGAGTGCCACTAAACAAAAATCCTATGTTGTAAACTCTAAGATACAGAGTAGAATAAGAATTCCTAGAATAAACAATAAACACTATAAGTGATTAGGAAATAGATACTCAAAGATAAAGGAAATAAAATCAAAATAACATAATACTAGTCCTTACTCACCAGAAAGTGCAGAAGAGAATATAACAATATATTTTGAAAGGCATAGGAATTCAAGATAATTATTTAAAATGGCATACCCTTCAACCTGAAGCTTAATCATCAAGGGAAAAAAAATATGAAAACTTAAAAAATAACATAAAAAGAGGAATGTGAAGCATTCTTACATTCACAAAATTTTAAGAATATTAAAAGGTTGGAGCTTAGCCACTCCAGCTGAACAATTGGGATAGAGGAGATGCAAGTTATGCATAGTCTGATACATACCTTAGATTTTTTTGAAACCAGATTTCCAAATTCAGAGCAAGAATAGTCAGGTACAACAGTATAAACTTTTTACAGGGAAAATGGGCTCAGGATGATAGGCAAATAATTCAAAATGAAATTCTGAAGCCAGAAAAGAATTATAATAATAATGAAAAAGGGAAGTTGTGTAACAAAACTGATGGTAATGCCTAGGGAATTACCAAACCAACTTACATTTTTAAAAAATGTATATAGAAGCAGGAAAAACTGGTAAGAGACAATGAATGTAAAAGTAGGACATAACTCTCCAAGACTAAAATCATGGGCAAGTAAAGTTCAGAAAGAGGTAGAGTTATCAAGGAAATAATGATATTTAGTTGACTGTATTTGCAATGTGGATCAACAATGTGAAATGGAATCCAAGAAATATTAGAATGCACAAGCTTACATTACATCTACAAAAACATAGTCTTCATAAATGGAAAAGGGAGAGTCCTGCTATATTCTTTCTTGGTCTGATTACATTTGTAGCACTGCATTAAGTTCTAGGTTTGACATTTTAGGAAACACATTTGTAAACCAGAGAATGTAGAGAAGAGGGTGATACATATAATTATTTTTTCTTTATTGAGGTCCTCAAAGGATGATCAAAATATTTATGTTGTGAAGGCATTTGTGTTCAGATATGAGTAGACCTTATCATCAGAAAGACCTGGATTGGAGTCCCACTTCTGAAACATATTGGCTGTGTGACCTTGGACAAGCCATTTAACCTCTTAATCTCTCCTTGCCTAACAGATCTTTAGGTATATAAGTTGAAGAGCAATTGGAGAGCTATATTGGCAGAGGGAATTTCCATAACAGAACTTCCAGGCATGAATGAAATCACAGGTTACGGACAAAAAAAGTGTTACACTGTATAATCCCAGACAATCTTACTTATGTAGATTTTGGATGTGATTAATAAAATGCAAAAAGAGTTAGTAAGAAAACACCTAACTGCACCTGATCAATTCAACACATATGAAATTCCCTGTAAGACATGAGCTCATAGTTAAAATTATATATTAGAAGCTCACTATGTTTCACAGGCTGACATGATGAATTCTCCTGTTATAAATACAAATCTTCAAATTTCCTTGACAACTCAAATGATAAACTGTATAGAAACTAGTACATTAGGACAGATCAAACATTTGCCTACAATTGTCCAGCTATGACATTGATCCATAAAAATCCCAAGGAAAATATTTGGAACAGATGCCACCATACCAAATACTTATACTCTCCAAACTACATGGAACAGATAGCTTTCAAAATACAGAACCTAGAGGAATAAATCAAAATCATGTCAAAATAACATGAGGAACATGTCATCCCTGTCAAATGGTTTACTATTGGAATGGTACCAGAGCTGCTTTCATGAAGCCTACAGAAAACAAACTTAAATTTTTATATTTTAATTTAACTAGAGAAGTTAATTATTTCATACACCTTTATACTAGTCTGTGGATAATAATAATAATAATAATAATAATAATAATAATAATAATGACAACAATAACTAGCATTTACATAGTGCTTTAAGATTTTCAAATAACTTTACAAATATTATCTCATTTAATCCTCACACATACTGGCTATGGATGATATACTAACCCTGGATGAGTAACTTAACCTCATGTACTCTAAGCAGCTTGCAAAATCTACAAGTTGTAGAGTAAGTCCCTAGTATATCAATTTAGGGCTGTATGGCTTATAATGCAATTTCCCTTAAAATCCACATGAAGTTGACAATGCAAATATTATCATCCTTTTACAGAAAAAATTAAGGTACAGTAACAGAATTGGGGCTATGAAACCCAGGCCTGACTCCAAGGCCGATGTTTTATTTCCATTGCCTCTTATATGAGTACAAATATTGAAAAGAAATGTTTATTAAATCAGATAGAAGGTGAAGTCTTAAACTGATAACAAGCCAATTGGAAGCTCAATGGAAATGTGGAGTAGTTGGTAACACACCTGCTTATCAATACCAAATGCATAATGAACCACTGTTGTGTTCCTGCCACATTAAAGTTTCAGCACAGGAAAACATTTGTTCACTAACTTTTGTCTTTTGAAAGGAAATCTAATTAATTTTTTATTGCTGTATTCATTCCACAGATGTAATATTTGTTTAACTTTGTGCAATAGGCAGCCCTAACAATAGGACTGTCATTCTGCCCTGTAAGTAGGGCATACATAATTTTGCACCTCATGAATACTCTGAAAAGGGACAAACAAAAGATCTGAACAAATACTACTCTCAAAGACTCAGATTGATCAATTGTTTTGTTTTGTTTTTTTGTACTTGATTCTTTAATCACATGGGCAGCCTTATTCTCCTTGGGGCCCAGTTCTTTCTTTCAACTTCTTTCCTTCTCACAGATTATGAGGGGATAAAAAGAGCATTGCATTTCTAATTAGAAAAGAGTATTGGGCTTGGATTTAGAAGACCTGGTTTTCAGTCTTATTTCTGCTTCCTATTACTAATATAACCTTGAACATTCTCTCCTCTGCATTTCAGTTTCCTAACCTCAAAAATAAAGCACTTTAGACTAGATAGGTGGTAGCCCTGAGGCAGCTAGATTGCACAGTAAATACAGCACTGGGTCTGGGATCAGGAAGTCCTGAATTCAAATCTCACCTCAGAAAGTTGCTTGCTATATGATCCTGCACAAGTCACTTAACTTCTGTTTGTCTCAGTTTTCCTAAAGGTAAAATGTATAAAATAACAGTGTCTACCTCCCAGGGTTGTTGTGAAGAACAATTGGGATAATATTTGTAAAGTGGGCACAGTTCCCGACATACAGTAGGTGTTTCTATTCAATATTTGCACTCATAGAAGAGGCACTGGAAAGAACATTGGCCCTGGAATCAGGCCTGGATTACATAGTCCTCATTCTACTATTCTCCCCCTCTATCTCTTCTGTAAAAGAAAGATACCATTTGTATTATAAACTTCATGTGGATTTTGAGAGAAAGCACATTATAAACTATACAGCCCTAAATGAATACTCTAGGGACTTTCTCTACAGCTTTGAGAGTTTCTTATAGCACAAGAAGTTAAGTTACTTGTCCGGGGTCACATAGTCAGTAAGTGTGAGGCTTAAATACATAAACATTTCCCTCAATGACTTCTATGATCCCTTTTAATACTAAAATCCTCTGAGTCTGTGATCTATTATCTTATGTTGGAGTACAGGCTCTGCCATGTGCTGGATATGTGATGTTATATGAATCAATTAATCCCTCAGTTTTGAGAGAGAGAGAGAGAGAGAGAGAGAGAGAGAGAGAGAGAGAGAGAGAGCTGGTACAACAAGAAAAGCACTGCATTGGAGTTAGAGGATCTGGTTTCAAATCCTGGTTGTATCACTTTTTACCTATGTGGCAAGTTCCTGGGCAAGTCATTTAATCTGTATGCATCTCAATTTCCTCATCTCTACTGTAAAAAGAAGAGATTGAAGTAGATGTCTTCTATCATTTCACCACTATTCTCACTCTAAATCTCAGAAATATCAGAGAAAGAGTGGCGACATTACAAAACAGTTCTATTCCATGGGGCTCAGGATATATAAGACTCAATTACATTAAAAGGTAAGCAATTACTGATGCCCTAGGTTTCCCTTGTGTTTGTACTGTTTGTCCCCTCTATGTTGGGACAGAAAATCAAAGGGAGTTCACTTGATTTCCATTTATGTCCTCAATAAATAATTGTTATAAACATCTGCATGTTATGTGAAATCTCTAAGTTAATCCCTCTGGTCAAATTGACCTGAAACAAAAAGCAGTAAAGAGCCAGAACAGGTAAAGAAATATCACATTCTTGTATAAATCATGTGTAGGGGGATTGCCAGGTAGTCTCTTGCAGCTGGGTTAGGAGAGAGGAGAATTTTCTGGATGTGCAGCGAGGAAAAACACTTGAAAATCCTATATTACATTAAAGATTCATTTTACCCCTACAGGAGTTTACTCATCTTTGCAAGATGAGTAATTATTGTAAACCCATTTTTTTTTGTGTTTTGTAATATTGTGTTCCAAAGCGTTCCTCTTTCTTAATATAAATAATGTCAGGTCCTATGTAATGCTTTTCCCTTGGTATTTGAACTCCTTTCTGGGTTCTAGCAGTATTGTCTTTGAATTTCCCTTCACCCCACCTTCTCAGCTGAGAACCTTGTCAAATATTTCACTGAAAAGATCGAAATAATTTGCTAAGATCTCCCTCTTTTGCCCAACTCCTTGTCACACAACACTTCTCCATAAGCTTTCCTCTACTATACACTCTATGACCACTGCCTAATATGAAAAGACAGTCATTCCTCTTTCAAGGGAAATCCCTTTACATGTAAAAGTGATCCCATAGTCTTCTCCAGACTGCTTCTCTATCATCCCCATGCTTTCAGTAACCTTCAAACTCTCTTTCTATTGTCTGTTTTCCTACAGCCTACAAACGAACATATAGCTTCAATCATTAAAAAAAATAGTTGATCTAGCAATGCCTGCTAGCTATCATTCTATTACTGTCCTCCATTTTCATGGTTAAACCCTGTTGACAATTGATGCCTCAACTTCCTTTCTTCTCACTCTCTTACCTCTATAGTCTGGTTTCTGATTTCATCATTCAGCCAAAACTCCTCTTTCCAAAGTTACCAATAAGATCTTAATTGCCAAATCATTTTTTTCAGTATGAATCCTTATACTTTCTGCAGCCTTTAACTCTGTTGATCTTCTCTCTTCTCTAGGTTTCATGACATTGGTCTATCATGATTCTGTTACAACCTGTGTGACCACACCTTTTCAATCATTTTTTGCTGGATCTTCTAGATGGCTTCCAATAACTGTGGGAATTCCCCAGAGCTCAGTCCTAGATCCTCTTTTCTTCTCCCTCTAGATTATTTCACTTAGTGATCTCATTAACTCCCATGGATTAAATTATCACCTCTAGGAAAATTGGGACACTAATGCATTGTTGGTAGAGTTGTGAACTGATCCAAACATTCTGGAAAGCAATTAGGAACTATGCCCAAAGGGCTATAAAACTGCATACCCTCTGATCCAGCAATACCCCTACTAGGTCTATATCCCAAAGACATCCAAAAGAAGTGGAAAAGGACCTATATGTACAAAAATATTTATAGCACCTCTTTTTGTGGTGGTTAAGAATTGGAAATTGAAGGCATGGCCTCCAATTGGGGAATGTCTAACTAAGCTGGCATATATGATTGTCGTGGAATATTATTGTGCTATAAGAAATGACAAGCAGGATGATTTCAGAAAAACCTGGAAAGACTTACACGAACTGATGCATAGTGAAGTGAACAGAACCAGGATAATGCTGTACACAGTAAGAGCAATATTGCTCAGTGAAGAATTGTAAATGGCTTAGGTATTCTCAGCAACACAATGATCCAAGACAACCCCAAAGGGCTAATGATGAAACATGCTATCTGCCTCCAAAGAAAGGACTGATATTGACTGATTACAGACTAAAGCATTCTATTTTCACTTTTTTTCTTTTATTCAAGTCTTCTTGTACAAAATAACTAATCTGGAAATGTTTTACATAAAAATGCTTAATTTTTTTGAAAAAGAAGTATTTACTGATATTCTGTAATTATAGTGGCCCCCTATGAAATTACCTCTAGCAATCAATTTGTATAAGGTACAGATGCCTGGAGGGATAAGGGAATTAGGGACATATATTTAGCAATATAATTAATATGAAAACAAAAGAACAGTCAAAACTTTTTTTAAAGACAAGAATATACCATCTCCCTACCTATTTTAGTAGTAAAAAGTAAAATGGAAGCTGTTATATAATCTAGAGCAGAAGCATTAAACTCATTGCCCCCAGCTGGCAAACTGCCTAATGGAATCTAAAACACTGAAATATATTTGGGAAATATTTAATAAAATTAATAAAATTTTAATATGATGTAATTTGTTATTTTTTAAAGTTAATATGCTAAAGTTTCCATTTGAGTTTGACAACAATGATGGAGAAAAGTATCCTTCCTAGGAATTATCAAGAACTTGACTTTTCATTGGTAAAAATGGAGGAACAGCCTTATTCCATATCCCGCTCTCTCAGTTTAATTTTCCTCTGAAAGGGAAATGATAATATAAATCCTCACACTGTGTTTGTTTCTTTTATGTGCATATTTAAATATGTGTCTAAATGCACACGTGCATATGTATGTATATGTGCATGTGTGTAAGTATATGTCCATGTGTATGTGTATTTCTTTTATTCTATGTTTGTGATTTCATTGTTATGGAGAGCTCCAATTATGGAAACTCATTCTGTCAACATGCATTCATTACCAACAATTTATAGTCCTAGAGTATTTCATGTGGGCTTTGATAAGTTAGATGACTTACCTGTGGTCAAGCTGCTAGTATGTGTCACAGTCAGGAAGCAAACCTAGATTATCCTGACTGTCATGTTCAGCTCTCTGTTTATAGCTCCACGTTCTTTAGGTTTCTTATGATGTTTAGAGGAGACAAAGAATACCAAAAGGTTTTGTAGCTAAAACTCAAAAGCTTATTGTTACTATTAATATTGTTTTTCACATCTGAAGGGATTGGCAAAATTTCATGATACCAAATCATCCAAAAGATTGTGTGCTGAATTCTGCTCTGGAGTCCAGAACCAAATGGTAGTTTCAAATTTCTATCTTCTTGTGATGAAAATTAAAAAAAAAATAAATCTAAATACAGAGAGATTACAATCATAGCCTTCTTATCAGTTGTAACTATAGATCAGTGTAGGCCCAGGGAGCCCTAGGTACCCACTACTGGACCTCAACTCTGGCTTTACATGTAAAGATTCAATCCTTGGGAGCCTAAAATTTCTGAAGGGAGGAGCTAGGTTATTTTTGTTTTCTTTTCTTTTTTGTTTGTTTGTTTGTTTTATCTAGCTTATTCTACTACCAAAGTAGATTAGAACTCTTGGGAAAATCTTTTAAAAGTTCAGGTTTAGTTCATATCTAGAATCTTTCCAGTAATTAGAAAGATTCTGAAGGTACAGTATAGATCTGGTATAGGACAGACATTCATTTCCTCTATATGAAATAAAGGCTTACAACATACACACACACACACACACACATACACACACATTCACACACACATCCACACATATGTGTACATATACTACACAGTTATTAAGCATTAGTGAGACTTCTGAGAGGCCATTTTAACTTCCCTTCAAATCCTCATTGTCTGAACAACTTCCTCAAGTTCCATATATTTTGACAAGCCAGGGAATGTTTTGGGGTCATCTTCCCATCAGTTGTCATCTTATTCTCCAAGAAGAATTGTAATAGCTATAGAAAACTCCTGCTGCCTATCAGTATTGACCAAGGAAGCCAGGAACTCCTGAACTTTTGAATGACCTGTCAACTGTTAACACCAAAAACATCCATCTCAGTATTTCTTTTTACTCATCTGGGATCAGGGAATGAATCAAAAAGCAAAAGAGTAGCTAAAGCTTTGGTGCCCATTCTTAACATCACTTAGACTTATATAAAGGTTTGTTGCCCTGGAGTGGGCAGTAGTCATTGCTGCACAGGTGAGGGAAGAAGAAATTCTTCATCCTGTCCCTTCATAGGAAGTCCAAGGAATAAATTCAAAGTATTCCCATGTTAAATATGTCTACTAAAATCTACTATGTGGGCTGCTCTTCCTAGCTAAGAGGCCGAAGATCTTTGACATATGGATTGAGGGGTGAGAGGGAAGAAAAAGAGGCATAAAGAACTTTCTATGTCCTCTAACCAAAGTACAAGATCCACATCAAATCCCATAGGGCAAAAGCATAGACTTCATTGGGAGTACCCCTATTGTACCAATAAAAATGAATAATGAAATTATATCTACATTTTATTAACAAAGCATGAGATGTGACTTCCCTTTTCTATCTTTCTCTTTCCTTATTGGAGTAAAGATCAGTAATTAGTAATTCTGATAAATGGATATTTCTAGTTTGGGGAGTTACCTTGTGGGTAATCCTTAATGAATATTCTTTCCTGATTTTGAGAGTCAGACATGATATGTGTGGAAAGGGAGATTTCCTCAAAAGCAATTCTAAGAAAAGAGATCGGCCAAAAGAATTGATCATCATGTTAATGATTAAAGCCACATGAAGAGGAGTCAGAAGACCTGGACTCTGGCAAGCCTCCATGATAATTGGTGTGAATTGCTCAGTCAGTTAAGATCCTTGGTGGTTGAGAAATACCCATTTGGCTGTCTATCAAAAGGACTTTACTTCCCCTGGCAATATAATAATGACCATGGGTTCTTTGATTATTTTGTATTACTTGTATTTTTTTTTGTATGCTTTTGAATCTTCTGTGTCTTATGCAATTTCTATGAATTAATTTTTTTAATCTGTCCCATATCAGAAATTCTTTTTTTTTTCCTTTTTTGGTGAGGTGATTGGGGTTAAGTGACTTGTGCAGGGTCACACAGCTAGTAAGTGTCAAGTGTCTGAGGTCGGATTTGAAATCAGGTCCTCCTGACTCCAGGGCCAGAGCTCAATGAACGGTGCCATCTAACTGCCCCCAGAAATTCTTTTTAAACCATTATGATGGTGAAGATGAAGAAGATAAGGATAACAATGAAATAATATAAAATGTGACAAAAGGTATAGAGTGCTTTTTATGTTTTATTGTACTTTATCTTCATGATGCCTATATTTAAAGAATGTTTTCAGGTTTTCACCATTCTGAATAAGAGGAGCAAAAGTTATACCCTCCATATATAAGTTAGGTAAATATCTCTTGGAGGACAGAAGATATCATTTCCCAACAACCAGCAACAATGACAATGATGATGATGCTGGTGGTGGTGGTGGTGATGATGGTGATGATGATGGTGATGACAATGATAACTGGCATTTGTATGGTATTGTAAAGTTTGCAAGTGCGTTCAAAATATTATCTTATTTGATCCTCACAACAATCCTGGGAGGTAGATGCTATTATTTTTCTCATTTTGTGGATGAAGGAATTGATGCAGAGAAAAGTTAAATGATTTGCCCAGGTTTGCATAGTAAGTATCTAAGGTCCCATTTCAACTCAGGTCTTCCTTAAACGAAAATCAGCATTCTACCCACTAAGCAACCTACCTGTCTTTGTATAAATAAACTATTAATACTAGAAGCAATGTTTTGAATCAGTATTTCTCATATGACATTTCTATTGCAAGAAGAGAACTACATTTTTTGCTTGGTAATTTATAAGTGTTTTCAATGTCTATTGTTTTTTGATTTTAAATCATTTGCTTATTTTTGAGAAAAATTCTTAATATTTGAAGAAAATAATAAATAGGAATTATTTAAGTATTTGTATCTGTGTATTTCAAACCTAGTAAATTATATGTCACATAGTAGGAACTCAATTTTTTTTATTATTAGTCATATTCCTTTTCTTTGGAAGGGGGTGACTAGTTTTTACAGTTCAATGACGGAGGGAAATTTCAGCATGAAAATTCCCTCCACCAACATGTAACACAAATTCATTTTTAATCCATCATCTTAGATATGTGGGAACTGGGAAGTTAAGTGACTTGTTCAGGGTCACATACTTAGTACATATCAAAGGCAGGAATTGAACCTAGGTCTTACTGCTTCCCAGACTAATCCATTATGCCCTACACCAAATTGCTTCTCAGATCATTAATATATGGTTATAAAAGCCAAAAACATTAATGGAACACAACTTATACCCTTGCTTACTAAGGTATTATTTCTAAGAATGAGTTTCAGTATAGGACAGCTAGTCTCTGCACGTATCAATTTAGTTGATTTTCAAACAATGCACTAGGCTAATAATATTTATGTTCATTTGAGAATATATGCATAAAAAGTTCTAGAGTGATTTGAATTCTTGCTAATCTCCATTCTCTGTGTATTTTTAATATAAATATTATCATCATTCAAATTGAATTTTTCCTTCTTAGAAACTGGAATCCCCATCTTGCCAGAGAAGGGAAAGAAGGATGTCCTTCAGCAGTGAGCAGTGAAACCTGCAGGCAGTTAGTCATTAGCCACCAAAACAGGGAAGCAAATGCAGCTGCTGCTTGCTCTGGGGGGAGTGATTTACTCTTTTTTTCACTTGTAAAATCCAGGCAGCTGCTCTACAAAACACTTTTGGATACTCCAAAGCTTAGCCCTCCAGTCCTAGTGTACTTGAAAAATGGTTTCCCAGTCACAGTATAATGGCCATTTAAAAAAAATGTTTCTGTGTGTCCTCCACAGAAAGGCTAGTCACCAGGATGCAAACTCTAATTACCAGAAATGTCTTGTGTCATGGATTATGATCATGTTTGCATCCTGATACATCAAGGTTTGCACATAATTCCATAAGGTTTGTATTAAGGGGGAGGCTGTGCTCTATAAGCTGCAGTGTAAAATCACCTGCCTTTGTCATCATTCTCTTCTCAATTTTGCTTTTGTTATCCAGATACAGCAATTTTGAAATGTCTCATTAAAGTAGAAATTATGTACTCATTCTTGGGGCCCCAGTGAATTGCATGAATTATAATTCCCTACATAAGTTGGCATCAGTATTTACTTATTATTTGAATCTTCATTTTTATCCATTCATAGCATTTTAGATCTGGGAGGGGCTTTAAAGGTCATCTTGCCCAACTCCTTCATTTTACTGATGAGGAAACAGGCCTAGAAATGTAAACTCATAAATCCAATGTTACACGAGTTAATATGGCTTAGGGGAAACCAAAGGCTAGGTGTCCTGTCTTTTCTCATAAAATCTATGTGGCTCTTCTCATAATTTGAGCAAAGTAAAAATTAGAGGATGATTCTTTTTTTCTAGATGGAGGAGAGAAAAACAAATTTAAGAAAAATTTTCTTCTCTATCTTCCCCATTGAGGAATCATTTTTTCTTCCCCTCAAAAATGTATTCTTAATATCTAACCCCAACACCAAAAAATTACCATAATCTTAAAAGGGTGGGCAGCCACTAGAATCATTATGCTTCTATGCTTTGCCTCTGCCAGCTATTCCTAGTGATTAATTTTATTTGCATATGCAAATTAAAATACTGTGCACTTATTGCTTAAATATGTTTTTCATTAGGTAAATGAAATGCTTATTGGATATGATACAAGGCTAAAAGCAGAATATTGTCAAAACAAGGACAAGAATGAGATTTTTTTAGATTTTTTTTCTTTCCAAAGAAAGTGACAACACTATTTTTTTAACTTCTGAAATTAGCATCGACTTCATCATTTTTAATTAGAAAAAAAGGGGAAGGCTAAGTTTCCTCTCTTATTTTGTTGAGATGTTTTATTATGTAAGATTTGGAGCATTTAAAACTGAATTAAAAGATCTTTGTTAACAGGTGATTAACCTATTGAAGTTAAATGAATTTTTTAAGGTCATACAAGTAGTTTTTCTGTTTCCAAACCCATTGCTCACTCTACAATTCATCAATATTCCCTTATGATCACTAAATTGGTGTTAATTCATAAAGACACAAATTTAGAAGTGAAAGCGACATTAGAGGTGATCTAGGTCAGTACCCCTGTTTTATAGATGAGGAAACTGAGGCCCAGAGAGGTTAAAGTGACTTTGCCAGGGTCAAACAGGTAGTGTATGTTAGAAACCAGATTTGAATCAAAGTCATCCTTATGTCAAGTCTAGAATTCTATCTACTGCATCATGTAGAAAACAGAGAAAAAAGACTTGAAATGAGAACATGACATTAATTTTTAAGGGTAGAAAAATGGATTATGAAACCTGCGGCCAGAAAGATGATGTCAAAAATATTCAACAAATGACTTGTGAACACATAACAAATTTAAAATAGGCATCATGTGAGTTTTAGTTCATAAGTAGAGCATTCCTTCCTGCCCTGAGAAAAATTGGACTCTCCCTATCTTTGAGAAAAGTGATCAACTTTGATTTTGCCTGGAAATTTTGAAAGAGGAACCTGCATGATGGGACTCTGTGATGAGTCAGTCAGTCTGTCTGGAACCACGAAAGGAGCATCACTAGCAGCAGCACAACAGAGACATTTGTATGATAGACTAATGATGGCAATTTGATGTAGCTGAGGCTTTGCTTACTCAACATCCTGCCTATTAAAAGTAATACTGTGGAGAAGGTCCCTGAATTGCTTCTCCCTTCTTCTCCCCAAAGACACTTGAGCTGGCGATATGCCTTAATTCCTACAGTCCTTTCCATTTTATCTACATCTATTACATTACAGGTGAGAATATTCCTTCTAAGTTCTATGCTATTTAGTTTTGTTGTAGGATTAGTTTTTGCCTTTGAAAGTAATTTTCCTTAACATAAAAATCCATGATACATTATGACTTGTGCTATGACATTTTTTTTGTCTATAGTTAGGCCTGGACAACTAAGGGAAATAGAAGTGATTAGCTAGCTAGAGCTACATAGAACTAAAAAAAAATAAATATAATTTAAATTTTAAAATTTAAATTTAAATTAAAAAAATCACTAAGGGGGATGAAATAAGTCCTGGTGATAAGATTTCAAGTATAATTTGGGGCTCAGGCACCATATGTGATCTTTATTAATGATCTGCCTTTAAGTCCTATCCTTTTTAACATTTTGTAAATGACTTGGATGAAGTATTTATAGCTAATTGGATAGATCAGGATAAAATATGTCTCAGTGGTCTGGGAAAAAGTTAAAATTATCAATATTACATATTGATATTTTCAAGCAATTTTGTATTTGGATCAATTAAACCACTGATATGGATAGATGTCCTTTAGGGTGGATTATATCTCACCACATTAAGTCATCTTGAATGATTAGCACAGCAATTTTGGTTGCCAGTAAAAGGAAAATCAAAGGTCATTAGATCCAATAGCTCTCTACCTGGCCATTTTCATTTCTGTTCATGATTTGATTTAATCTAATAAATGAAAGAGAGAATAACTGACTGGTAATGCAAATATACAGAAGTGTGGGACAATCTAGAAGAGGAAAAAGAAGTAATAACATTAAAAGATAACCAATCTCAATACGAGCAAAATACATTGACTTTCATAGACAAGATGCATAATGACAATTTAAGGATTATAGGTCTCTCAGAATATAACAAATAAAAAAAAACTAGACAGTGTAATGCAAGATATAACACAAGAAACTTGTCCAGAACTCTTTTCTCAATATGATTCTGTCCTGAGTGGAGTCCTATGGGAGCCAGAACTGATCTGTCCTTCCAAGTTGCAGCTCTCCTTTCTTCACTGCTCTGTTCTTCTCAGTATCACCCATCAATTGGAGGACTCAATGGAATCGGATATGAGTCCCTTCTGGACCCAGATTTTCCTCTTCGGTTGTGAACTAATCATTTTAAAGTAGAGAATGATGAAAATGTGCACCAGTTATCATTGAGGATTATGACTTTAGGGGCTGATGCAAAGAATAAATTGCATATTGTTGAAGCAGAGGTGCTGAACTATGAAGGCAATACAATTAAAGTGACTCTGACATCTTTGACAATATCTGTGTAGACGTCAGTTTCTCCAGGTGACTTTGAGATTACACTACCAGTAGTTTCCTGATTGAAATGTAGTTCGAGGCCTGTACATGTGAGTGACCATCACCTGGTAGCACTAGAGGAAGATGGAGAATCAGATGATGAAAAGAAAGATGATATGAAACTCTTAAATATGTCTGGCAAATGGTCTGCTGTTGGAGTTGTTAGCAAGGTTCCACAGAAAAAGATAAAACTTTCTGAAGAAGATGATTATGATTATGAAGATGATGATGATGATGACTTTGAAGCTGAGGAAAGTGAAAAAAAGACCCTTCCAGTAAAGAAATCTGTTCTTGATATTGCAGCAAAAAAAAATGCACAAAAATCAATCCAGAATGAGAGATTCAAAGTCATGCACACTAAAATCAAAAGGTCAAGAATATTTCTTTTTACAGGAACATAAGTGTTTGATTGCAATAAGTAAAGACAAAAGCCCATTAATGATATTTTTCTACCATCACCACTACATGTGTATTGTGAACATGCTTTTTTTTAAACTTAAGTACAAACAAATATAATTTCATAAACTAAAACTAGTATTTATTGGAAAGATATTAGTAATATTTATTTATATTTTAGGTTAGGACAAAAATATTTTTCAGTTATGGATAAGTGGTTAAATATAGATAAAAGAGGTAAAAATACCAATGACAACGCAGCAGAATCTTCACTACCAGGCTGTAATACATCTAAATTGACAAGAAAAAGAAAATATGTCAAATAATGTGATTCTCAAGAAAGTGAGGTTTAAACAGATTATTGAAATTGAAAGTTGCTATATTTTGACAGAGCAGAAATCTGATTTTGTTAATTTTTTTTCATAATGACTTATGACTTTCAAAACTGTGCTATTTATCGGATATTTCCAAAAAATTGATGATTTAAACATGTAACTTCAAGGAAAAATGCACATATTTATGTTAAAAGATAAAATTGAAAGTTTTACTAAAAATCAACATATGGAAGAATAGGGTGGGAAAAGGTTTATTTTTTTAAAATTTATGTAATTATGTATTTTAATAATATAAAAATGGATCTGTCTCTCTTGACTATACAGTCTTACATATACAGCACACAAAATTTATGAAGTATTTGAGGATATGAAAAATGAACACATTATTTCCCTTGTGATTAACTATAAGACCACATGTACCCATTTTAGAGAGCTTAATCTTTTTTTTAAATTTATTTATTTTTGTTTTTCAACTTTCACTACCACAAGATTTTGAGTTCCAAATTTTCACCCCATCTTGCCCCTCCCCTCATCACAAGACGGCATGCATTTTGAATACCCTTTCCCTTAGTCTGCCCTCCCTCCTGTCTCTCCCCCCCTTCTCTTCTCCCCTTCCCATTCTATTTTCCTTTAGGACAGGATAGATTTCTGTACCCCATTTCCTATATTTCTTATTTCCCAGTTGCATGTGAAAACATTTTTTGTAAATATGTATTTTTAAAATTTTGGGTTCCAAATTTTTTCCCTTCTTCCCTCCCCATCCACCCTCATTGAAAAGGCAAGCAACTCTATACAGGTTATACATGTGCACTTATGCAAAACACTTCCATAGTAGTCATGTTGTGAAAAACTAACTCTATTTCCTTTAATTATATTCTGCCCCCCATTTATTCTATTCTTTCTTTTGACCCTGTCCCACCTCAGAAGTGTTTGCTTCTTATTAGCCCCTCCCCCAATCTACCCTCCCCTCTATCATCTCCTTGCTATCTTGTCCCCTTCCCCCCCTATTTTCCTGCAGGGTAAGATAGATTTCCATACCAAATTGAGTGTATGTTATTCCCTCCTTAAGCCAAATCTGATGAGAATAAGATTCACTTATTCCCTCTCACCTTCCCCCATTTCCCCTCCACTGTAAAAGCCTTTTCTTGTCTGTTCTATGTGAGATGATTTACCCCATTCTACCTCTCCCATTCTCCTTCTCCCAGTATAATCCTCTCACCCCTTAATTTTATTCTCCAGATATCACCCTTTTGTCTTCAACTCATCCTGTGTCATCTATCTATCTATCTATCTATCTATCTATCTATCTATCTATCTATCTATCTATCTATCTAATCTATCTATCCACACATATGATTTTTCCCTCCAACTACCCTAGTACTGACAAAGGTCTCATGAGTTACAAATATCATCTTTCCATGCAGGAATGTAAACAGTTCAACCTTAATAAGTCTCTTATGATTTCTCTTTTCCTGTTTACCTCTTCATGTTTCACTTGAGTCTTGTATTTGAAAGTCAACTTTTCTATTCAACTCTGATCTTTTGATCAAAAAGGCTTGGAAGTCCCCTATTTCACTGAATGACCATTTTTCCCCTGAAGGATTATACTCAGTTTTGCTGGGTAGGTGATTCTTGGTTGTAATCCTATCTTCTTTTCC
This sequence comes from Vombatus ursinus, assembly GCF_900497805.2. Taxonomy (NCBI): domain Eukaryota; kingdom Metazoa; phylum Chordata; class Mammalia; order Diprotodontia; family Vombatidae; genus Vombatus; species Vombatus ursinus. The sequence continues at coordinate 16,978,931 of NW_020940527.1, forward strand.
CTCCAGAATATTATATTCCACGCCCTGTGGTCCCTTAATGTAGAAGCTGCTAAATCTTGTGTCAGTCTTAATGGGGTTTCCACAATACTTGAATTATTTCTTTCTGTCTGCTTGTAATGTTTTCTCCTTGACCTGGAAACTTTGGAATTTGGTTACAATATTCTAGGAATTTTCCTGTGGGGATCTCTTTAAGGAGGAGATCGGTGAATTCTTTCAATTTCTATTTTGCCGTCTGGTTCTAAAATATCAGGGCAGTTTTCCTTGATAATTTCTTGGAGGATGATATCTAGGCTTTTTTTTTTTTTTGATCATGGATTTCAGATAGTCCAATAATTTTTAAATTCTCTCTCCTGGATCTATTTTCCATGTCAGTTGTTTTTCCAATGAGATATTTCACATTGTTTTCTAATTTTTCATTCTTTTGGATTTGTTTTACAGTGTCTTGATTTCTCATAAAGTCACTAGTTTCCAAGTGCTCTTTTCTAATTTTTAAGGAAGTATTTTCTTCAGTAAGTTTTTGGACTTCCTTTTCCATTTGACCAATTTTGCTTTTTAGAGCATTCTTCTCATTGTTTTTTTTTACCTCTTTTGCCATTTGGGTTAGGCTATTTTAAGGTGTTATTTTCTTCAGTTTTTTTTGGGTCTCCTTTAGGAAGTTGTTGACTTATTTTTCATGATTTTCTTGCATCACTCTCATTTCTCTTCCCAATTTTTCCTCTGCTTCTTTTATTTGCTTCTCAAAATCCCTTTTGAGCTCTTCATATTTTTCTTGGTGGCTTTGGATGTAGAAGCTTTGACTTTGTTTTCTTCTTCTGTTTGTATGTTTTGATCTTCTTTGTCACCAAAGTAAGATGATATGGTCTGACACTTTTTTCAAGGTTTACTCATGATCCTAGCCAATTACTTGAGTTTTAAACTCTTTGTTAAGGTAAGAGTCTGCTTCCAATGTGGAGAATGTACTGTCCCAAGCTTCTGGGGTTTATACAGCTGTTTTCAGAGATACTTCTAGGGACCTGTAAATTTTCAGTTCTTCCAAGATGGTGTGATAAGGGGTGAGGTGTTTACTCCTTTCTTGGCTTGTGCTCTGGACTATGAGTGACCACAAGCACTCTTTTCTATTTTGGAACTGTGAGGAGGATTTCCTCTCCACTGCTGCTACAAGCTCCACCATGCCAACACTCCTCCTTGCCCCAGGACTGCCACCCAGAACTGTGACCCAGATCCAAGCTTCTCGGCAAAGCAAGAGAATCCTGTACCAGCAAAGAGATCTCTGCTATCCCCTCTGATCAGCCACTTGATTCCCCCTCAGTCTGGCCCAAAAGCTCAGGAGGCAGCCATCACCACGGGGCCAGGCTCAGGGACTGGGGCTGGGACCTAGCTTCTTTCTTTCACCACGGAAATAGACTTTTCTCACTGACCTTCTAAATTGTCTTTGGCATTCATAGGTTGAGAGGTCTGGAAACTGCCACAGCTGCCTGTGATTCTGTCCTCTGAGGCCTGCTTCAGGTTTGCTGGGGCCTGTACACCCACGGCAAACTGTGCTCCTCTCCCCACCTAGTGCAATATACCTTTCTGATCAACCATTCAGGTTGTCTTGGGCTGGAAATTTGTTTCACTCTATCTTTTTGTGGGTTCTGCTGCTTTAGAATTTGTTTAGAGCCATTTTTTACAGGTATTTGGAGGGGTTTAGGGGAGAGCTCAAGCAAGTCACTGCTTTCACTCCACAGTCTTGGCTCCTGGCAAATGGTTTATTAGAAATGTTTACAGGTACAGATGATTTTGTATTTGAAAATAACCTTCAGAAAGATTTAATTGTAAGTGTTATAATTGATCATCTGAAGTACCTAGAGACACAATTTCAGAAATACTTCCCTTCAAATTTTGATTCTAAGAAATTAAGTTGGTTTCATAAACCATATTCAATTGAAATAAAAAAAAGTCAATCATCTACCATTAAAAGCTTGTTATCAAATGACCCAGGTTAAAAACTTGAATTTTCTAAAAAATTGTTAAATGAATTCTGGCTTGGGATTAGGACAGAATTTCCAACAATTTCTGAAATGACCCTAAACATACTTCTACCATTTTGTACTGTGTATTTATGCAAAGTGACATTCTCAACATTGTCAATTATAAAATCAAAATATTGATGAACTCTGAAAAATGTTGAAGATGTTCTATGTCCTGTATTATCAAACATTCCACCAAGATTTTATTTTTTACATAAAAATAAACCAGCACATCTATTCCATTAGTAAAATTATATGTATACCAACACATATAAAATAAATTTATTTATGCTTTATTGTCAGTAAACATTTTATTTGTATATCTATTTTATACAGTTGCATACCTGAGGTCACATAAAACTTTCTTGGGTGAAACAAGATACTGAGTGGAAAAAGTTTAAGAACCCTTGCCATAAACAATGAAGTAATATCAATAATAAACATGTGTGCATCAAGTGGTATGGCATCCATATTCTTAGAGAAGAAATTAAGTGAGTTAGAGGAAGAAATAGACAGCAAAAATACACAAGCTAAGGACTTCAACCTCCCTCTGTCAGAACTAGATAAATCTAACCATAAAATAAACAAGAAACGAATTAAAGATGTGAATAAAATTTTAGAAAAGTTAGATATGACAGACTTCTGGAAAAAATTTAATGAGGATAGAAAGGAATATACATTTTTCTCAGTGGCACATGGCACCTACAAAATATTGACCATGCATTAGGGCATAAAAACCTCACAATCCAATGCAGAAAGGCAGACATTTTAAGTGCATCCTTTTCAGATCATGATGTACTAAAGATCGCATGTAATAAAAGACCATGAAAAATAGGCTAAAAATTAATTGGAAAATAAATAATCTAATCTTAAAGAATAAGTGGGTTAAATAACAAATCATAAAAAGTTAATAATTTCATCCAAGAGAATAACAATAATGAGACAACATACCAAAACTTAGGGGATGAAGTCAAAGCAGTTCTTAGGTGAAATTTCATATCTCTAAATGCTTACATGAACAAAATAGAGAAAGAGGAGATCAATGAATTGGATATGCAACTAAAAAAGCTAGAAAAAGAACAAATTACAAATCCCCAATTAAATAGCAAATTAGAAATTCTGAAAATCAAAGGAGAGGTTAATAAAATTGAAAGGAAGAAATCTATTGAACTAATGGATAAAACTAAGATAAAACTAAGGTTTAAAAAAACCAATAAAATAAAAAAACCTTTGTTTAATTTTATTTTTAAAAAGAAAGAAGAAAATAAAATTACCACTATCAAAAATGAAAAGGGTGAATTCACCACCAATGAACAGGAAATTAAAACAATAGTTAAGAGCTATTTTCCCCAACTGTAAGCAAATAAATCTGACAATCTAAGCAAAATGGATGAATATTTACCAAAAGAAATGAATTACAAGAGAAAAGGAAATAAAATACTTAAATAAATCCATTTTAGAAAAAAAAAGAAACTGACCATGCCATCAAGAAGAAGAAAAAAAACTCTAGGGCCAGATGGGTTTAATAGGGAATTCTACCAAACATTTAAAGAATGATTCCAATATTATATAAACTATTTGGAAAAACAGGTCCACAAAGTGTCCTACCAAATAAATTTTATGACACTAACATGTTGCTGTTACCTAAACCAGCAAGACCTAAAAGAAACTAAGAAAATTATAAACCAATTTACTTATGAATATTGATGCAAAAATTTTAAATAAAATATTAGCAAAGACATTACAGAAATTTATCACTAGGATAATGCACTATGACTAGGTGTGATTTATAACAGGAATGCAGGGCTAGGTCAATATTAGGAAAATTATTAGCATAATTGACCATGTCAATAACAAAACTACCAGAAATCATATGATATCTCAATAGGTGAAGAAAAAGCTTTCAACAAAACATAGCCCCAATTCCTATTAAAAACACTAGAGAACATAGGAATAAATGGAGTTTTTCTTAAAATGATAAATGACATATATCTAAAACTATCAGCAAGCATTGTATGTAATGAGGATAAGCTAGAAGCTTTTCCAATAAGATGAGGGGTGAAACGGATGCCTATTATCACTACTAGTATTCAATTGTACTAGAAAGTTAGATTTAACAATAAGAGAAGAAAAAGAAATTGAAGGAATTGGAACAGGCAATGAAGAAACAAAGCTATCACCCTTTGTGGATGATATGATAGTATACTTAAAGAATTCTAGAGAATTAACTGAAAACCTCTTTGAAACAATTAACAACTTTAGCAAAGTTATAGGATAAAAAATAAACCCATGTAAGTTAACAGCATTTCTATATATTACCAACAAAGCCCAGCAGCAAGTGATAAAAAGAGAAATTTTATTTAAAATAATTGTAGACAATATAAAATATTTGGGAATCTACATGCCAAGACAAACCCAGTAACTGTGTAAACACAATTACAAAACACATTTTCACACAGATAAAGTCAGATCTAAACAACTGGGAAAGTATCAATTGCTCATGTATTGCTGATACAATAAAAATGACAATTTTTCCTTAATTAATTTACTTATTCAGTGCTATACCAATCAAACTACCAAGGAATTATTTTATAGAGCTAGAAAAAATAAGAACACATTTCATCTGGAGAAACAAAAAGTCAAGATGATCAAGGGAATTAATGAAAAAAAAAAAAACAAAAGCAAGAGAAGTTGGCCTAGCTGTACCAGATCTAAAACTATATTATAAAGCATCAATCACCAAAGCTATTTGTCATTGGCTAAAAATAGAGTGGTGGATCAGTGGAGTAGGTTAGGTACACAAGACACAGTAGTAAGTGGGTACAGCAATCTGCTGTTTGATAAAACCAACGACACCAGCTTCTTGCATTAGAACTCATTATTTGACAAAAACTGCTGGAAAAACTGGAAAACAGTGTGGCAGAAACTAGGCATGGACCAACATCTCACACCTTATACTAAGACAAGGTTAAAATTGGGACTTGATTTAGACATAAGGGTTAATACCGTAAGCCAATTAGGAGAGCAAGGAATAGCTTGCCTATCAGATCTATTGAGAAGGGAAGAACTCATTAGCAAACAGGAGACAGAGAACATCATGAAATACAAAATGGATAATTTTGATTACATTAAATTAAAAAAGGATTTGCATAAATAAAACCAATGCAACCAAAAAGATTAGAAGGAAAGCAGAAAGCCAGGAAATAATTTTTATAGCCAATGTTTCTGATAAAGGCCTCATTTCTAAATTATACAGAGAATTGAGTCAAATTTATAAGAATAGAAGTCATTTCCCAATTAATAAATGGTCAAATGATATGAACAGGCAGTTTTCAGATGAAGAAATTAAAGCTATCTATAATCATATGAAAAAAAGCTCTAAACCACTATTGATTAGAGAAATGCAAATTAAAATAACTCTGAGGTACCTCCTCACACCTATCAGATTGGTTAACATGACAAAACAAGAAAATGATAAATGTTGGAGGAGATGTGGGAAAATTGGAACACTGATGACTTGGTGGAGTTGTGAACTGATCCAGCCATTCTGGAGACAATTTGGAACTATACCTGAAAGGCAATCAAACTGTGCATACCCTTTGATCCAGCAATACTTCTCGTAGGTCTATGTCCCAAAGAGATCATAAAAAAGGGAAAAGGTCCCACATGAACAAAAATATTTATAGTAGCTCTTTTTGTGGTGGCAAAGAATTGGAAATTGAGGGCTTGTCCATAAATTAGGGAATGGCTGAACAAGTTGTGGTATATGAATGTAATGAAATACTATTGTGCTATAAGAAATGATGAGTAGGTGGATTTCAGAAATACTTGGATTTACATGAACTAATGCTAAGTGAAGTGAGCAGAACCAGGAGGACATTGTACACAGCAAAAGCTACATTGTGTGATAATTAACTATGATATACTTGGCTCTTCTCAGTAACACAGTGATCCAAGACAATTCCAAAAGACTCATCATTTAATGCTAACTTCATCCAGAGGAAAAACTATGGAAAACTACAGGAAAAAAAAAAACTAATGCAGATTAAAGCATACTATTTTCACTTTTTTGTTGTTTTGTTTGTTTGTTTGTTTGTTTGTTTTTATTTCTCCTGGTTTTTCCCTTTTGTGATTCTTCTTTCACAACATGACTAATGTGGACATATATTTAACATGAGTGTACATGTATAACATATCAAATTGCTTGCTGTCTTAGGGAGGAGGGATGGAATGGGGGGAGGGAGAAAAATTTGGAAATAAAACTTCACAAAAATGAATGTTGAAAACTATTTTACGTATGATTAGGAAAAAATAAAATACTATTAAGGAAAAAAGTTTGAACACTTTGTTAAAATTTTTTGTCTTATTTCTGTAAGAGTTGATATCTGGCTATCCTTTTTATTGAAGATTGAGAACTTTCCCTACTGTGTCTGATGTCATCCAGATTACCTTGCCAAGAATGTGTTGCCAAAATGCCCCTTTGATGAAACTCCACCCTTTGATTTATTGAAGTATTTATGGGATATTATGTTAAGGCATAGTAGTAGTGGTGGTTAGACAAATGGAAATGGTGAAAAGACAAAGTATACATGTGAAATAAATTCAGTTATTTAATAAAGTAATACAGTTTCTTTATTTTATGAATGGGAAGAAATATCTCCATTTTGATTTGGGATTAAGCAAGGACAATTAAAATACAATGCTTCAGATTTGAATGTCTTCATTTTTTAGGAGACTTGTGATTGCATTGGTGTAGGGAGCTCCTGGTGAGGAACTACCTCTTACAATGTAGATCTATACTTTCTGTAATTTATGGTTTATTTGCCTGTGGGCACTGAGAAGTTAAGTGACCTTCCAAAAAGTCACTCAGCAAATGTCAGATACAGGACTTGAACCCAGGCCTTCCTGCATCCAAGGCCAGCTTTCTATTGCTATTCCATGCTGCCTCTCTCAAATTTAATTAGGTAAAATTAATCTTTAGGTGGAACAGTTAAAGGTCAGTAGAAAAGTGGCTTCAGTAATGCAAACTTGATTAAAATTGAATTGTTTATTTGGAACTCATCTCAATTTTACTAGTTAAAATGAAATTGCCAATTCTGTGTTCTAAAGCAGTACAGCCAATCTTCTTTCCTCCCTTACCAAGATACTTGTGATGCATGTCATACAGAACAGGCATATGTAGGAGTATAATAGCAAATGTTTTCTTAGTGATTCCTGGGGCCTTGGTTTCTCTTTGAAATGGAACTGTATCTGAATATTATACTTGAACGCCTCAAATATGAAGTTACAATTGGAAATTGTCAAGAACTTCTGAACATAGTCAATGAAGGAACAATTGAAAGAATTCACAAATTACTACCAGAAAATATAAAAAAATTCCTGTGCTGCAAACTCCAAGACCCTTAGTGGTTAAATTTAACAATTCCAATGACTAACAAAAAATTCTGCAAGTAACTAGGAGAAAGACCTTCAACTGTAAATGAAATTAGATTTGAATAACAAAAGATTATTATGCACATACCAGAGACTGTAGAATGGAATGAAATGTTTCAAAGAGCAAGGAAGCTTGAGATACAACCCAATGCAACATACTTTGTAAACTTTAGTCTGTTTATGAAAAAAGGTGGATATTTAATAAAAAAGAGAATTTAATACATCTCTAGAAAGAAAGAGAGACCCAAAGAAATTATTTGCTTTTCAAAGACCCCAGAAAACAGAAATAAAAGAAAGATAAGGCAACCAAAGACAAGAAAATAATAGCATATAAAAATTAAAAGTTTTTTTCTAAAAGCACACAAAAGTGAAAGCAGAAATCAAACAAAAGCAATGATGGAGAAACATACCCAAAATGTCACAGATTAAGCCTTGTAACATTCCAACTACATGGGCATCAATTTTTTTGTTGTTATTGTTGTTGTTGTTGTGGGACAAAATTACAAAATTTGAAGGCTCATAAAAGGGAGGATGGAGAAAGAATATTGAGGGGAATGTGTGATGTAAGTTAAATCAAATGTTAGAAATGAAGGGGAAACAACTCTATAGTCTCTTAGAAAGACTTTCTGTAGGCAAATTGGTGAGGAGGAAATATGATTTATAGAAAGAAAGTTATAGAAACATGGTTGTTATAGTGGTGGGAGGGTGTACCAATGATATGGTTCTAAGAAGCTGTAGCATATCCACACCCCAGTAAACCATCTTGGCAAATGGATTAACACAAGTTGTAGGTAGCTTAAAAGCTTTAAACCCATTGGTGAGTTTGAGGGATGCCTACCCCAAGCATGTGAAGACTTTCCCCAGCAGAATGGGAGGATAAGAAAAATTTATTCTGATGATCATGAAGGCAGATAAAGCAAGTACTATGGAATATTTAGAGCTTTGTAAGACATCAAAGATGCCAATGTCATCCATAGTATCCCAGGCCATTGTCAGTCACCCTGACATTTGTCTTGCTACTGGACTTCAATGACTCTGGAAGAGAGAGGGAGGCTGCTGATTTGCACAATTTCATTTCACTTAAAATCAATTCATGAGCAAGTCAAGACATTGTTCATTCATTGTGTCATTATTCTTAGCAAACAAAGGACAAACAACAATAACAACATGAGAAATGAGATTCTATAAAAGGAAATGGGGACCTTACAATGGGTACAGTCTTCTGGATTAAGCTACAGGATTTGCTTAAAGACATCATTCATCTCAACTCTGAGGAAAGGGAATCAGAGATCCTGGGGACAACTAAAACCCATAAGAATGGAAGGGCATGAACCCAGGAAGGTGATTTTAAGGCAAATGGGGAAAATGAGCCTAGTGAGAACAAAGATTAATAACATACTGCACAATCATGGAGATTAGAAAATCTCAATTCTCCTGTAATATTCTTTCTATCATTTGTAAGAATTGGTATTCTAAAGGTGAGTCATAACAGAAAAAAAGGCATAAGGGGAAGATCCACAGGGCAACAACATAAAGCATGTTTAGAAAACAGAACCTAAAATAACCACCTTAGAAGTTTTAATCCTATGAGGGATACAGAGCATACATAAAGACTAAATAATTATAAAGGCCATGAACCAAAAAAGTATAGAAGCCTAGACTAGACAAAAAGAAAAGTTACTTAGTAAATAGAATGAAGGAATGAAATCCTTTTTAGTAAAAAAAAAAAAAGAAGAAGAAGAAGAAGATTAAAAAAAGTTGAAGGAGGGAAAAGAAAGGAGGATTTCATTTTATTTAACTGAGAGGGGTAAAGGGGAGAAATAATTAAATAACTCAATAAAAGGAAGCAAGAAAAAATCAAAACTCTAAAACTTAGAGAAATGGGTTTAAAATATGAAGGGTGTTGAGGTTAGAGAGAAGAAAGTTGGTGGTAATAGGGTTACCATTAAATAAATTTAACTAAATAAATTGAAGAGACATGGTACTGTTTATAGGGGAAGAAGGGGGAAATCTAATTCAGAAAAAAAATAATTGAGGAAAAAGTGGAGGCATTCATAAATATAACTCTCAGAACTTCAAAAGTGAATGGATTAAACATCCAAAAAATGAAAAACTTGATTAAAACACTTACAAATATGTTGACTATAAAAACGCACTTTAAGAACAAAGACATAACACAGAATAAAAATAATGGGCTTCTTTTACACACACACACACACACACACACACACAATGATGTCAGACAAAATAAAAACAAACATTCAGAACATACAAATAGATAAACATGGACAAGCAAGAAACATATTAAGCTGAAAGGATCCATAGACAAAATACAAATATTGATATTAAATGTATATGCTTAAAATATCTTAATATCTAAATCAATAAATGAAAGATTAACTGAAATACATGAAGAGACATGCAGTAATACAATAGAGAGATGTCAATGTCCCTCCCTTACTTTTGCACAATACTAACAGAATGATAAGCATAAACAGACACAGAAAACTGAACAAATTGGAAAACTAGAACAAAAAATAATCATGGCATCTTCTAAATGGAACTGCTGAAGAATATTCATGTTTCTCAGTATTTCATGGAACTTTTACCTAAATTGAAAATATGCTAAAGCCGAGATTTATTGCACACAATTGGAAAAAGGTAGAAATAATAAATACAACTTTTTTTAGGCCATAATGCAATAGAATAGTAATTAGAGAATACAAACAAGATACAGCTCTAAATGTATAGATAACAATGAAATTCTAAATAATAAGAGGGTCATAAATAAGAGAAATAAGTATGTGAACAAAAATTATGATGAAGATATATCAAAATTTCTATGATAAATCTAATACAGTTCTTAGGAGAAAATTATATTCCTCCAAGTATACATGAACAAAATTGAAAGAGGAGAAGATTAATGAAATGAATGTGTATATGCATCTTAAAATTAGAAATTCATCAAATAATCAAACTTAAAATAAGCACAAAAGGTGATAATTAAAAATTAGAAAACAGATAAACTAGAAACTAAGAAAACCAGAGAAATTATAAATAAAACTAAAAACCATTTCTGTGAAAACTAACAATACAGATAAACATTTTTACCAATTTGATTAAAAAGAAGAATGTAGAAAATCAATCACCATAACACCAAATGAGGAATGTGGAATTACAAGAAAACCAAAACAAATAAAAATAATTATCAGAATGTACTCTGCATAGTTATATACTAAAAACCAAGAACAAAAAAGAAATGGAATACCTTCAAAAATACAAAATACTTCAACTGACATAAGAACAAATACCTTATATAAGCTTATCTCAGTAAAGTAGGTAGCGTTATCTGTAAAGAAACAATAAAAGGAAAAAATAATAATTATTAATTCTGATGGATTCACAGGAGAAATCAGTCGAATTTTTAATAACCACTAGAAGCAATATTAAACAAATCATTCTCAAAAACTGAGGAAGAAAGCACTTACCAGGGAGGAGCAAAGCATAAAAGGAGAATAATAGATGAATAGCATTAATGAATATCAATTTGATAATTTTAAATTAAATCTTATTAAACAGGCTACAGTGATTCATCAAAGAAACCATCCTGTTCAAACTGGATTTATACCAAGGATTCAAGTATGGTTCAACATTAGGAAAAACACAAAAACAACAAAATCAAAAACCAAAGTATTATCTCAATAGATGAAGAGAAAGCCTTGTACAAATTATAGCTCTGTTTTATTCTAAAAAAAAAATAAAAAAACCACTACAAACTATAGGCATAAGGATGTTTTGTTTTTGTTTTTTGCTTTCGTTTTTGACTAGACAATCGGGTTAAGTGACTTGCCCAGGGTCACATAGCTAGTTAGTGTCAAGTATCTGAGGCTGGATTTGAACTCAGGTCCTCCTGACTCTAGGTCTGGTGCTCTATCCACTATGTCACCTAGCTGCCCCTTATATGGGCCTTTTAAAAAATATCTTTAAAAGTATGTCTCTAAAATCAAAAGCAAGTGTCATATCCAATGCTGACATATTATAATCTTCAATTACTATATTAATAATTAGAATATATTAATTAGATTAATTCATCTAATTATTTATCTACTATTAATTAATGATAATTATATATTGATTATAAATTAGAACAATATATTAATAATTAATATATACATACACACACACACACATATAGGAATGATAGAAGTATACCCATTCTTTCCACTATTTTTCAATCCAATTCTGGAAATTTTAGTAATAAAGTTATTAGAAAAAATTAAAAGTATAAATATAGTTAAAGAAGAAATAAAGTTATTCCCATTTGCCAACATGATGATTTACTTAGAAAAAAAATAAGAAATCAGCAGATGCGAATTGAAATAATTAATAACTTCATCAAAATTGTAAGCCTCAAAATAAACAACATAATTGATCATATTTCTTTCTAATAATAACAAAATCCAAGAAGTATTAATGCAAAGGGAAATCTCATTCCAAATAATCTAAAAAAAATAAAGAAATAACTTCCAAAACCCTGCTGAACACTTTTAAATAATGCCATAAAATGATCCCTGAAGCAGCAGAATCCAGAAAAGGATGGGGTAAAATATGTTCCAGCAGGAAATGTCTGTCACACCTGGAGGACAATGGAGAATAGTCTAGCACAGGTCATGCCAGCACACAGTAGACACCACAAAACAAGGAGCAGGGCTTGGAAGCCACTGAATCATCATCAACAGCAGCTGTTTCCAGAGCTCAGACCATAAACAGTAAGGGGGCTGAACAACTGATCAGAAAGAGAATAGTGGGATCTCTTTGCTGGCACTAGGAGCAGGACTCTGATGTTTTGCCGATATTCAGACCTGAGTTGCAGCCCCGTGTGGAAGTCCCAGGGCAAAGAGGAGCACTAGTACAATAGAGCTTGCAGCCACGGTGGAGCAGGGACGCTCATCGCAGTTCCAAGGAAGAAAAAAAAATTGCTTGTGGTCACTCACAGACCAGAGCATAGGCCAGGAGAATAGTAAATGCACCTCACCTTGGATCTTATCATCTTGGAAAAACTGAAAATTTACAGGTTCCTAAAAGTAATCTCTGAAAATAGCTGGACAAAACTTCTGAAGCTTGGGACAGTATGCCCTCCACCCTAGAAAAAAAGCTGTGCTTTAACAAAGAGTTAAAAAGCAAATGTTAAAAAATTAAAAAGAATAAGTCCCATAAGAAAAGTCCTACCCAACCCTACAGCAGTGGAGATCCACAAGTATGGTACACTGTACATTTTGCATTTTTTAAATGCATTGATAAGTTATGCTGATTGTCTTTTTTCAACTGCTTGCTGTATGAGATGGCTCCCTGGAAGGAGAAAGTGGTGAATGCTGGGGAGAAATTATGCTACTGTACAAAAAAACAGTACTACGCAATCAATAAAAACTAATTTTAAAAAGAAAAGTATAATATCATGCTCAATCTTTGTATAGAATTTCTTTGTGTGAACATTTTAGTAGGATTTTCTTAGAGCTAAATTCTTTAGCTTAAGCAGTTCTCATGAGTTAGTATGTGTGTCTTTGGATTAACCTTTTCCCAAAATAACTGTGTTTTTAAACTTTTGTTTTTTCATTATTATACATTCAAAGTGAAGCCAGTATGTGTATAAGGTGAAGAAAATTTGCCAGAAGAAGACATTATCATCCTCAAAAGATTCTTGAATTTACAAGACTACGGGAAAATTGAAGCGTGTCCAAAGAAAGGAAGTCGAAATCTGGCAGAAAATAGCAAGGAATCTTGGTCAAACATGCCCCTTATTCAGTGTATTGAATATCACTGTATGCTTCATCCTGTTCTAAATGCTTTAGGGGGAAAATAGAGGAGAAAAGTAAAATATTTCTCCACTCAAGGACATTTTCACATTCTAGCTAGAAAGGAAAAACTCAAATTGAAAACAACTAAAGGACAATATAAGAGACACCAAGCCATGTGAAAAAGGATTGATTAAAGCCCTGCTTTGTACCAAGCCCAATATTGAGGTTAGAGAGTCTAAGAAAGGTTAAATATTTTCTCTGGCCTCAAAAAGCTAACAATCTAATAGGGGAAATAACTTGTAAACTATCATGGACAAACAGGATATATAGAGAGTAGATAGGAGATCATCTCAGATTGGAGGCACTTAGTTTCAGGGTATTCAGGAAAGACTTTTGACGAAGATGGTATTCTAGCTGAGACATGAAAAAAACCAGCTGATGGAGATGAGAAGAGAGAACACCCCATGTCTGGCTGTCAGGCAGTGAAAATGCACATTCATTGTATTATATTGTCATTGTGCTTTGTAGTTTCCAGAATGTTTTCACGCACATCTCATTTGATGGTCACAAAAACCCTAGGAGATAAGTAGTGCAGGTATCATTATGCTTGTTTTATAGGTGAAGAAACTGGTTAAGATAAACTGGTTAAGGTAAACAATTTGATAAGCAACAGGGCTGGGATTGTAATGCTCCTGGGCTCCAGGTCCAGAATTCTTTCCAGAACATCACTCTTCCTTTATAATCAATTGGCACATTGTGTAGAACTGAGGTGTCAAACATAACTGTCCACAACACTTGGGAGGTTAGCTAAAACCAGATTAAAATGTAATTAGAACATATTTAACAAAGTGAATAAAAATACAATGGAACATGAATAATAGGAATATCAATGTGGATTTCTAAGTCAGTATGTGACCTGGAAGAATCCTTGTGTATAGTTTAGTGGTCCTGTTTCTAATTGAGTTTGGCACCACTGGTGGAAAACACACTATATGGGGGGGAAAGCTCAATAAAGGGAAGATCAGTAGAGGTTGGCATAATCAGGGAAGGTTTTATACCTTGAGTAAGTGGCCAATCTACTCTACTGGGGTAGTAGAAAAAGCAAAAGACTAAGAATCAAAATAATAGGATTCAAGTACCAGATCTTGTACTCCCTAAGTATATGACTATGGGAGATTTTCTTGACCTTTCTTAACCTCTATTTCCTCATCAATAAAGTGGGATTATCAATAATGTGTACACTACCTTTTTTTTTCAAAATGTTGTAAGAAAAGTACTTTATGAATCCTAGATATTTTAGCAATGTGAGATACAGTTCCAATATGGAAAATGAGGCAGTTGGACTACATTATTCCTAATGTTTCTTCTAACTTTAAAATTCTCTGTTTCTCTGCCCCAGATAAGTTGATTATCGAGTCTAGAGCCAAGAGGAGACAAATTTTTTGCTGAGAATTATGAAAAATACAGAGACATCACATGCAGATCATCAATGTATACATACATACATACATACATACATACATACATACACACTGACATAAAGGTGTGGAAGGGTGACATAGACATTAAATTTTATTATATTCTCACATTGCCCTGAATTGTCTTCCTAAGAAAATTGGATCCTGGCCTATCAACAACCTTGGGTGGTATGATTCTCTTTATATTTCCCACAGGTAAAATGTACTTAGAGGTATGTTTCTTAGAATAAATATACCATCATGGGAAAAGAGAGAGCAAATTTAGTCATCCTATAATGAGTTTGCACATATGCACATGTCAAGTTTGAGAGAGCAAGTGAGGTTAACTATGTTAGGGTTTTGTTGAAAATAGAGATTGGGTTTGTTCTCTCTCTAAGAATAATGTATAAAGAAAGAATTGAAACATTCCTTTGAGCATGTAATAGAAAATGGCATGTGAGTGATCTGGAGGAAAATGTTAGATTCAAGCACCTAGGGAGCAAAGAAGATGGAGACATCTCTTTAATACAGAAGCCAATAATCTTTAAAGGCAATTATCTTTGGTGAAATATCTTCAGCAGAAAAGCATGTTGGGAATTGCCTTTTGCCGTGACAACCAACCAAGTACTATGCATTGTGTAGAGTGTCTTGTGCCTTCTTTCAGGGCTTCTAACTTAAAGATGCATTGTATATGACCATGCTTTGCTTTCTTTTTGCTTCCATTTAAGGTCACAGTAGAGATTTTAAAGTTCCAGTTTTGCACTGAGGTTACAATCATTGTATTGTAAATCTAAAAAGAAGGCTTAGAGTTTTAACACAGTAATGGTAATATTCCCAAATAAGAAACTCAAAGTGAAATAAGGGACATAATGTTATATAAGGAGTGTCTTGGCAGGATAGCCAAATATGAGAACTGGGATTTATAACTGAGTGGATTCTAGAAACAATAGGATTTTTATCCCCTGTAGTAGTATATTCATCCTTCAGAGCTATTGTGGCTACAAACAAAGTGGTTACTTTATGCTAATTCTTTAGATACTCCCAAGCCCTCAATCCACCCCAGCCTTTGCCATGAAAATATAACCCAAATTAGCTAGAAGATACTGAGCACTGACTCCCCTAGCCTCACTATACCCCTCATCCTATACTCCCCTAAGTGCTTACACTTGAGAAAATTGAAGGCAATTTCCTCTTTCTTCAACCTATTTTATAATCATTTAGAAGCTGCATGCCATAATCGATAAAGCTGAAAACTTACAGTCAGGAGGACCTGGTCTAAAAACTTGCCTTGGTTATTTGTTAGCTACCTGACACTAAGCCAAGGTATTTAACTTCTCTGAACCTCAGTTTCTTCATCTATAATAACACCTGTCTCATGCAGTTGATGGAAAAAGAAAGAAATGATGTCTGTGAAACACTTTACAAACTTTAAAGTTCTATTGTTATCAAGAATCATCACCACCATCTTCATCATCATCATTGTCACCATCATCATTGTCATCATCATCATCATCATCAACTGGAATATTAAAGGTAATTTAATCCATTCCTCATTTGGGATAGATATTTGCCTGTGATTGATAGTGGGGACTGGCATAAGATATTGAATCACTCAGATAAGTACTCTATTAATTGACATAAAATTGAAAGAAAATTAGGGTGACATGCCAGACCCTTTAGAAACCATGGATACTTCTCTGAAAGAAAGAATGTCCAGTCCTATTGTAAGATGGTGGAAAGAGGCTCAGAGTTGAAGAATAAGTCCTTAAAATGCCTTTCATTCAATCAAGGGCAAAAGTTGAGCTTTGGAGAAGAAGGATGGGGATCTTCAAGGGTTAAAAGATTCTCCCCTTGTGACTGTTATTCTGAGATGATTGACCTGTAATCAACAATGACATCAAATTAACTGTTGAGCAAATCATAGAGTGTGCATGTGTTGTTTGTGTTGTGGATACCACCTAACACTAAGCAACACGTTATAGTGTCTATTGTTCTAAAGATATCTAAGGAGCTTCGCTGTCAATTATATCTTAGCTATCTCCCTGCATGTATGGTGCATCTCCAAACTTGTCCCAGCTCTGTTTAGGTATCCACCAAACAAGTCAGTTACCTAAGAAGTCCAACCAATTTGATTCCTCTTAACTATTACTTCAAGTAGTACCTCATTAAATGTCCTATTCCAAGATCCTGTTTATAAAAGCACTTAATCAAAATGGCAAAAGATATATAGGTAAGTTAATACCCATATATTAGTAGGGTAAATTTCACCCTTAATTTGATTCCTTCTCCAACCCTCCAAGTAGAGAAAAACAAATATGTAGGCATCCATTCCCCCAGCCACCAGCAATGGCTAGATCATGACTTTCTAGAAATCCATTATGTAAATCATAAACTTTCCTTATGTGAGCCTAAGGAAGAAGAATAGCAATGACTGGATGCTATTCTACACTACTAATAATTTGGGCTGGATTAAATCTCACTCTTTGTTGCACTTGCCTACAGGCTTCTCTGATCATGGAGAAGATAATTTAATCACTAGAAACAAAGGCAGCCCAAGACAGGGTGAGAGAGTCTTCCTACAGCCATCATTCTTCCACTCTTTACCTTGGAAAATTCTCATGTCCAGTAGTATATCATATATCATATAGTCACCCCTAGGAAAATCTACAGGACACGTCCCCAAAGTTTTGTGGGAGATGGAGTCTGAGGTTGGGGAAGCAAACTAGTACTCTAACAGAACTGTTATACATGCTTCCAGATAAATGTAATAGAAATCCAACAAACATACTAAGTACCTACTATATGCACTTTTTTCTAGATACTAAGAATTATTGTTGTTCAGTCATTTTGGTCATATTTGACTCTTCATGACCTTGTTTAGGGTTTTTATAGCAGAGATACTGGAGTGGATTGCCATTTCCTTCTCTAACTCATTTTACAGATGAGGAAACTGAGGTAAACAGGGTTAAGTGACTTTCCCACTGCCACACAGCTAATAAGTATCTGAGACCAGATTTGAACTTATGAAGATGTCTTCTTGATTTCAGGCCTTGTACTTTATCCACTATGTTACCTAGCTTCCCCATTAATAAGAATACCAACTCAAAAACAGAAAGAAGAAAAATCATGTTCTCCAGAATTTTGTATTCTATCAATCTATGTTTGATTATTAGCGTTAATATGGAAGCAATCAAAAAACTTCATACACAATCAGATCATAGCATTCAAATTTCAAGACATATCTTGGTCTTTAAAAAGTGGCCCATTTTATTCCATGCCATAATACTCTTATTTTCCAAGCTGAAAAAGCCCTTATGGAATAAGGGAAGCTTTCTTCAATTCGATTTACAGTGAAACAATTGGAGTGTATTATGATCCTGAGATTTAAGAACATAATTATAAGCTGCAATAGACAGTCAAGAATATAAATAAGATGGAAAGAGAGGGGTGAGGTCTATGAGCCATACATTAATATGCTAAGTTAACACACTGTTATATAAAAGAAAGCAGCAGCACAAACTTTACTACATTAAACAATGATGTCTTGCTTCTTCCTGAGGATTTGCGAAGCTCAAAAGATCATAATATGCCCATAAGGCAATATCAAAAAATAATAGCAACAAAATAGCTCTTGTTTGAGCAATATAAAACACCTTCCTATTACCAGCAAAGAATATTAATGAACTTTCAAAATGAATTGCTCCTCCAGCAATAGAAGACTGAGTCATTTTCCTGCAGGATTCACATTTATATTAAATGGAGAGAATATGGAAAATACAAAGCACAAGCCCTTGTCATGTACTGAACTAGAATGCAATTTATTTGACAGGGATAAAATGAATTGAATATTTTAGTAAGATGCACAGAACCAGTGGATTATAAACCTAGCAAGGATCTTAGAGGAGATCTTAGGGTAGGGAATAGGACTAATTTCAATTCAATTCAATAAATATTTATGAACCACCTACTATGTACCAGGCACTGTGCTGTGCTAAGCACTAGGATACAAAAAGAGGCAAAAATAGTCCCTGTCCTCAAAGAGTTTACAATCTGGTAGGGGAAAGGAATATGCAAATAAAACTATACAAACTAAGCTATATACATGACAAATAGTAAATAGGAGAGGGAAAGCGCCAGAATTCAGAAGTGTTAGAGAAAGCTTCCTGTAGAAGGTGGCATTTTAGTTGGACTTAATTGGGATGTCAGTAGTTGTGTTGTAGGAGGCAAAGCATTCCAGGCATGGGGGACAGCCAGGAGAAATACCCAGGAGAGAGATGAAATGTATTTTTTTTTTCATGGAACAACAAGGAGGCCAGTGTCACCAGACAAAAGAGTACATGTCAGGGAGTAAGGTGAAAGAAGACTGGAAAGGTAGTAGGGGGTTAGGTTATAAATGTCTTTGAATGTTAAATAGAGCATTCTGTGTTGGCTTCTGGAGGCAATAGGAAGCCACAGAGTTTATTAATCAAGTAGGGAATTCTTAACTAATAATATTAATACCAATATTAGACCTGTATTTTAGGGAAAATCACTTTAGTGGGTGAATCGAGAATAGATTGGAGTGGGGAGTGACTTAAGGCAAGCAGACCCACCAGCAGACTATTAAAGTAATCAAGGTGTGAGGTGATGAGGTCCTACACTAGAGTGATGGTGGTGTCAGAGAGAAGCAGATGTATTCAGGTAAAATCTGTAGTCATGGGCAACAGCTTGGCTATGGGATGTGAGAGAGTGAGTGATCTAGGATGACTCCTAGGTTGTAAGCCTGAGGGAATGGGAGGATGTTATTGCCCTCTACAGTAATTAAGACTGGACCTATGTTTTCACTGGTGCGAGAAATTTACAGATATAGAAACTCCCTCTACCAATGGATATTGTAAACTTCTCTGCAACTTCACTGAGGTATTAAGTGGTTTGTCCAGTGTCATATTTCAGTATGTGTCAAAAGCAGAACTTGAACCCAGTTTTCTCAGACTTTGAGATCTTTACTCACTATGCTATGTTAACTCTCTAAACCTTTGCTACTTCTTCCTTGAGACTCACATTGGGGGCAGGTAGGTGGTACAGTGGCTAGAACCCTGCCCTTGGGGTCAGGGGGAGCTGAGTTCAAATATGACTTCAGACATTTGTTATGTGACCCCAGGCAAATCACTCAATCCAATTGCCTCCAAAAAAACCCAACCCTCAAAACTTCTATTGATCACTTATGTTAGATAAGCAACCTTGATCTTATCATTCATTTTACAAATGAGAAAGTTGACATCCAGGGAATGGAAGTGAATTGTTAAATGTCACAAAACAAGACTGTGGCAAAAGTGTCTCAATTGCTATTATTCAGTGCTCTTTTCCTTTTATTGTGCTGCTTTTCAGTTGATTTTTTTTTCTCCCTTTTCTGGTAATAAGGTTATTAGGATTGAGTATATAGAAAGAAAGGTCAAGCTGTAAGACACCCGAAGGTAGTTAAGATTGTGATCCTGGCTGAGAATATCATATTAACTTCCCTAGGCAGAGAGAAAAGAGCCAAAGTGGAATGGTCAGAAACTAATTCCAAAGGGAAAAGGTAGAATAAGAGAGATAGTAAATAAGCATAGTATTGTATAATTCATGTCCAACAAGACTTGCATGTGAACTAACAGAGTATTATAAAAATCCCAACACTACAAAGTATGATGCTTTACATATTCTATATTCTACTTCCTGTAGGAAGGTACCAATAGGTACTAATGGGTACCAAATTAAAAAAAATGTTTTTCTTAATCTCTAGAGCAAGAGTGGGATGCACAGGGATACACAGGGATACACAGACAATAAAGTTATAATAATTTGGTAAGTACACTGAATGCAAGTACCCAAACCAAAAACAAAAATGTAAAACCAGCCATGTGATGGATTGGAAAGAACCCTAGAGTAGGAATCCAGTGAGACTGGCATTTTAAACTTGCCTTTGATATCACCAGACCCTGGATATAGCCCAATCTATCTGTACCTAATTTTCCTTATCTTATTTTATAATTCTGGGAGAAAAGTTATTTTTGGACATACAAAATAGAGGAAACATATAAAAATTGGGAAATAGATAAAGGAAATACATTGGTGTGGTCTATCACTATTTCCTACCATAGGTTAATGAATGAAAAGGAATTACCACAAGGAGGACAAATAGCCCAGACTCTTCTTTAGTCAGCAACCACCTTATCTCCTTGTTGGATGAAGTGACATGGTAAGAAAACAGTAATAGTTTAAAACATAAACTTTTTTTAAAGTGATGGATGGGGATGGTACAAGCAAAGGAAAATGGGACAAATCAGTCACAATTTCTATATCAAACTATTTTCATCATTGGTGATACTGGAATAATTTTATTTGGACTCTGATGTTTAAGTCCTTAAGGTGTTGTATGAAAAAACAGAAACATCATTAAAGATGAAGACAGGAACATTAGTCTGGACCAGACTAAGTAAGCATAGAAGAAATTGGTGATAGAGGTGATACAGTGTCTCAAGTTCTGAAGGAGTGATTTACACTAAGTCTGAAAGATTGGAAACAGTTGCAGTCAAAATGATTATTATTTTTAAAAATGTGATTGATAAGATATCAATAGCTTCTCTTTCTATAAAATTTATATGAAAATGATTTTTCACATATTCAAGTTATTCGTCATCACAACTTCAGAAAAGAAAGGGTATTTTTGTTGATGATTCACATTTTCACATTCTCAGTGTTGACTAAAGGGTATACAAAATAGAAGAACTATGTTTGTTGGTGGTTGTTCTGTCTTTTCAGTTGTGCATGATTCTTCCTTAGCCCATTTGGGGTTTTCTTGGCAAAGACACTAGAGTGGTTTGTCATTTCCTTCTCCAGCTCATTTTCCAAATTAGGAACCTGAGGCAAACAAGATTAAGTGACCTTCCTATGGTCCCAGAGCTAGTAAGTGTCTGAGGTCACATTTGAACCAACTCCAGACCTGGCATGCTATCCACTGCATCACCTAGTGCATTTGACAAGTTAACAAATAATGTAATCTTAAATGATATCCTTCTACAAGTTGTCCCATATATTTTTTTTAACATCACACAAGATTCCTTGAAAAATATAACCACAAGTATACTCATGTTCAATGATCTTATTATCAGTATCTCAAATAAAATCAGACTAACAAATCACATGAGAAGAAATTATTAAGAACAATGACTTTCTAGACTATGACTCTAGTTGACCTGGCAACCTGCTATATTATTTCATCATTACAGACATCTTAGATAGGTGCTTTAGATGAACAATGGATTGGCCTGGATATAAATAAAAGGAAAAGACTGGAATAGATTGAGTTCAGAAAATTTCAAAATTATTTTCAATAATATCAAGCTTTTCCCTGCTCCACAAACACTTGAATAAGACTAATACTATTTCTATAGAATCAAAATTGCATATGAAAAGAAGAATGGAGAAAAACATAGTAGGTATGATTAAGCTTTAGCATATAATACATAGGTCTTTTTTTGGGGGGGGGACAGTATCATAAAATATATTATAAAAGAAATGTATGTTTGGAAAAAAAAAGAGGTCCAGAAAGTAAAGGATAAATGATGGACAGCCCAAATGTTGAACTGATATTCATGACAGACAAATTCTCCAGTTCATAAAGTGAGCAGAACAAGGAGAACATTATACACAGTAACAGAAACATTTTGTGATGACCGACTTTGATAGACTTAACCCTTCTCAACAATCCAATGATCTAAGACAATTCCAAAAGATTCATGATGGAAAATGCTATCTACATCCAGAGAAAGGACTGTGGAGTCTGAATGCAGATTGAAGTACACTATTTTCTCTTTTTTTTTGTTTGATTTTTGTTATGTCTTTCTTGTGGTTTTCCCTTTTGTTCTGATTCTTCTTTCACAACATGACCAAAGTGGAAATATATTTAATATGATTGTACATGTACAGTCTATATCATATTGCATACCATCTTGGGGAGGGGTGAGGGCAGTAGAGGGGAGAAATTTAGAACTCAAAATCTTAAAGTGAAAGATGAAAACTAAAAATAAATAAATTTTAAAAGAAGAAGTTCTATACTTCACTAGGGATATCTTCTCTAAAGGATTTTTGGAAGGACATCATAAAATGTACCAAATAAGGATATGTGGATAGGTTTCTATTTCCATCTACCCACTTCAATAAGAACATGAATCCAATGAACCATTGAGGTATACAGACTTAGGTAGATTACAGGATTATACCTGGAATGGATCTCAGTCATCATCTAATTCAACATATACCTTAAAAGCGAACTATCCTAGAACATGTTTGACAAGTGTCCATCCAGTCTCTGTTTGAAGATCTCCAGGGTGGGGTGGGGGTCTACTATTTTCCACGAGAACAGTTACTAAAGGACAACCAGTGGTTACAAGACCCCTTTCCTTTCCTGTTATTTTTCTTCCTTCATCTCCATGGTCATCAGCTACTCCCATGAAGGAAGTTCCTACTAGTCTCCGATTTTCATCTCACCCAGTGCTAGTAAAGGACAAGTTAAGATATGAAATAACTGAAAATTACAGGGGATGAAAGAGAAAAGGTAGAGAGGAAGATAAATCTAATGACACTTTAAGCCCCCACTACTTAAATTAATTTTCCTCACTATCTCAGTCAAAGCTGCAGATACTATTGTATCTTCTCACTCTTCAATCAGGGGCTGTACCCTTTTCTTTATACCAGAGGCCTAATTTTAGTTTCCAGCATGAAATGATCAGGATATCATGATTATGGTTTCCCTCTGAAATATAGATGCATATTATTTTAGACTTTGGTCCATAATTACGATCTATGAACACATAAATATTATTTTTCTTTCCCCAGATGGCTTAAGTGAAAAAAGAAAAAAAAGTCTGAGCAATAATGTAGAGAAATGCCCCAGGTATGTAGCTGCTTGAAGGCATATGCTATTTCAATCAGCACTGATAGCATTTGAACTGAGTTTGAAAAATTAAATAAGATTCAGATAAAGAAAACAGAGGGAGGAGCAAATATCAAGTTTTGGGGTATGGTGGTATGAACCATATCAACAAAAAAGCCTCACATTCTATTGAGATTGCCAGAACTGTGATCTGGGGTTTCAAAATTTTGTGTGCAATGACAGTACTTGTGCCTCTCCAGCTTGTAGAAATAACTGAGTTTTACCACAGTTAGCAAAAATAATTAGTTAAAATAGGAAGCTATTTAATTGTGGCCTGTACCTTAGGTAAGCTCTCCTCCAGCTTTTCCCCTCTCTGATTTCTTTGCTCGTGGTGGCCTCCCCAGCAGAAGCTATTCAATGACTCAGGTTCTCTCTTCTTCCAGGAAGATATCAAAGTTATCTCCCAATGTCTTTCCTATCATTTCCAACTAACTATGTCTTTAAAAAAAAACTTAGGGTACTTTTCATTCCTCCAGTCCATTTTTGGTGGTTGAGTTGATCCTCAGAATTGCTAGTTATAGTTCTACTGGCATGTGTAGAGGATAGAGAGTGAATTTTACTAACTGGAGGGGAAGATTTAGGTTGCAAAGGAGTGAGAAGTAAGGTCGGATAAATAGGGTGAAATGGGATTATGGAGTCTTAAAAGTCAAGCAGAAATTGTCCAGAAGCACTGGCTAAATAGGAGCCATTATATGATTCTTCTTCATTCCTTGGGTACAGATTCTTGCCCTTTGAAATGATTTTTAAATGACATGCCCAAATGCTAGAAATATGAGTCAGAAGCATTCTAAAGTATAAAACTATTCCTTTGTGAAATTGAGTTTTCAACTCTTAAAATGACATTTTGAAAGAAATTTTGAGTAAAATTAATGCTACCAAAAAAGAACCTGTAATCCCCAAGGAAGCAATATTAATTAGAAAAATGACTGCCTCTGAAATCTCTGAATTCATCCAATTTACATTTTTTGCTTTATTTTTGCAAAAAAAGTTTACTAAATGATTACAGTTGCAGATGGTGAAAGTATCACCATCAGATGGTTGCTATGGTTGTTGTTTCAGACAAAAAAAAGTGGTGATTTTTTTTTAATTACCCACTCCCCCAATCATTTTTCTAGTTCTTGAAGCAATGTTTAGACCTTAGTGGAGATGACTCAAGAGAAGCTGGTAGCTAGGAAACCATCTGGCTTAAATTCAGAGTTCTAGATATGGTGAAATATAGTGAGCAATTCTAGAGCAAGATTAATGATTTTAGTGATATCATTCTTTCCAGACTCACTCTATCAGGTCTCAGATGGTTAAAAAGGGCTGGCTGCACTTGCTTGTATGTTTTAGCAATCAGAAAAAAGAAATTCATCAGATATCATTACTGGCCTCCAAGTCACCAAGTTTCTCAATGGATAGTTGACATCTACATTCTGTTTTCATGACATCCCACTAAAGGTCTTCTTGCCAACAAGCAACGTCATCCTCTGCATGAGCAGCAAACAGACTTATTGGAGCAAAAGTCAAGGCAGCCTTGACAATATTTGCTATCCATAGATTGCAAGGGCATTCATTGTGGCTTGCCTGAATTCCTTCTAGGATTTTTTTTAAGTAGTTAGAGAAAAGTGAAAGGATATATTGAAGATGTAAATTATTAAATATTCAATCATTTAAGTCACACTTCAGGTAGATATCCATTCATATTATTACAAAGAATTCTTTCTGGCACTGTCTCTACTCATATTTAAAATATAAAAACAGTGAAATAAAAGTGTGACAAGTAGCTGAAATTGACTTTCATCCTAAATTGCTGAAAATGGTATTTGTTGGGGATTCCTCAGACTTTATATGTAGTTCATTTATGTTCTATGGTTCTGTAAAAAGTTTGATATTTATCAACATAGATTAAAAAGAAAGAGACTATATCTCTATATATGTAATCTCTTCCTTCCTAATCCCATATATACATATATATGTGTATATATATAGAGACATATAGATATATAGATACACACACACACACACACACACACACACACACACACCTACTCATTGTCCACACAGGCAAAAGAGACTACCAGAAGGATGACTCTCAGTTTGGCCAATGGGAGAGCAATCCCACTGATATGACATTGGCAACCAAATGTACAACCACTAATTCCTTAGGGTAGATTTATAGGACAGAGAGAGGTCACCAGCTAGGAATTCAATTTTTGATTGAAAAGCAACCATTACTGAGCATCCATACTGAGCCTTCCCCAGGCATCCCAGTCTTCCTAAGTAAGCCACTTATGTGGCACAGACATCTCCACTATTCTTTGTCTGTTAGAATTTATTCACAGTGTTCTAACACCATTTGGAATGACATTTTAAAGGAATATCTCCTTGCTACCAACTTTTATGTGTATATATCATTGAGGAAAAGACTAGCCTCACTATACATGTAGGTGAAAAGAGGGAAATAATAGTTTGTTATGTTCTATCTAGCTGAGTATCTGCATTCATCCATCCCACCAATCCAATAGCTTTTAATATGTCTGAGGTTTGGGTAAACCCTGGCTGTTGAAGCACCACACAACTGAGGACACAAGTTAGTATGAAAAAAAATAGTGCTGGATTTAAGGTGAGAGGATATCATTTGAAATGTTGATTGTGGGGAGCCAAGATGGTGGAGTGGAAGCAGTGACTTGCTTTAGCTCTCCCCCAAACCCCTCCAAATACCTGTAAAAAAAATGGCTCTAAACAAATTCTAAAGCAGCAGAATCCACAAAAAGACAGAGTGAAACAAATTTCCAGCCCAAGACAACCTAGATGGTTGATCAGAAAGGTATATTGCACTGGGCAGGGAGAGGAGCACAGTTCAGCGTGGGCGCACAGGCAGCAGCAACCCTGGAGCAGGCCTCAGAGGACTGAATCTTGGGCAGCTGTGGCAGTTTCTAGACTTCTCAACCTATGAACACCAAAGACAACTTAAAAAGTCAGTGGGAAAAGTCTGTGACAGCAGTGAGAGTTAGAAGCTAGGTCTCAGTCACAAGTCCCAAGCTTGGCCTGGGATCGCGGCTGCCTCCTGAGCTTCTGGCCCACATTCTGACTGGGAATCAAGTGGCTGAACAGACAGTGATTGCAGGGATCTCTTTGCCAGTGGTGAGGCAGGAATCTCTTGCTTTGCCCACTTGGATCTGGGTCGCAGTTCCAAGGGGTGGTCCTGGGGTGAGGAGGAGCGCTGGCGTGTTGAAGCTTGCTGTGGCAGTGGAGAGGAAACATCTCGCTCCTTATCATACCACCTTGGAAGAACTGAAAATTTACAGGTACCTAGAATTATCTCTGAAAACAGCTGTACAAACCCCCAAGGCTTGGGATAGTACATTCTCCACATTGGAAGCAGACTCTTATCTTAACAAGAGTTTAAAACTCAAGTAATTGGCCAGGATCATGAGTAAGCAGTGCAAAAAGAGTCAGACTATATTATCTTACTTTGGTGACAAAGAAGATCAAAACATACAACCAGAAGAAGACACCAAAACCAAAGTTCCTACATCCAAAGCCTCCAAGAAAAATATGAATCAGTCCCAGGCCTTGGAAGAGCTTAAAAGGGATTTTGAGAAGCAAGTAAGAGAAGTAGAGGAAAATCTGGGAAGAGAAATGAGAGTGATGCAAAAAAATCATGAAAAAGAAGTCAACAGCTTGCTAAAGGAGACCCAAAAAAATACTGAAGAAAATAACACCTTAAAAAAATAGCCTAACCCAAATGACAAAAGAGGTCCAAAAAGCCAATGAGAAGAATGCCCTAAAAAGCAAAATTGGCCAAATGGGAAAGGAAGTCCAAAAGATTATTGAAGAAAATACTTCCTTTAAAATTAGAATGGAGCGATTGGAAGCTAGTGCCTTTATGAGAAATCAAGACACTGTAAAACAAATCCAAAACAATGAAAAATTTAAAAAAAAAAATGTGAAATACCTCATTGGAAAAACAACTGACCTGGAAAATAGATCCAGGAGAGAGAATTTAAAAATTATTGGACTATCTGAAAGCCATGATCAAAAAAAAAAAAAAAAGAGCCTAGACATCATCTTTCAAGAAATTATCAAGGAAAACTGCCCTGATATTTTAGAACCAGAGGGCAAAATAGAACTTGAAAGAATCCATCGATCTTCTCCTGAAAGAGATCCCCAAAGGAAAACTCCTAGGAATATTGTAGCCAAATTCCAGAGTTCCCACATCAAGGAGAAAAGATTACAAGCAGCCAGAAAGAAACAATTCAAGTATTGTGGAAACACAATCAGGATAACACAAGATTTAGTGGCTTCTACATTAAGGGACTGCAGGGCATGGAATATAATATTCCAGAGGGCAAAGGAGATAAGATTACACCCAAGAATCACCTACCCAGCAAAACTGAGCATAATCCTTCAGGGGAAAAAATGGTCATTCAGTGAAATAGAGGACTTTCAAGCATTCCTAATGAAAAGATCAGAGCTGAATAGAAAATTTGACTTTCAAATACAAGACTCAAGTGGAACATGAAGAGGTAAACAGGAAAAGAGAAATCATAAGAGACTTATTAAGGTTGAACTGTTTACATTCCTCCATGGAAAGATGGTATTTGTAACTCATGAGACCTTTGTCAGTATTAGGGTAGTTGGAGGGAAAAAAATTATATGTATGTATATAGATAGATAGAAAGGTAGATAGAGGGAACAGGGTGAATTGAAGATGAAGGGGTCATATCTAGAGAATAAAATTAAGGGGTGAGAGAGGATTATACTAGGAGAAGGAGAAAGGGAAAGGTAGAATGGGGTAAATTATCTCCCAAAAAAAAGAAAAGAAAAGGCTCTTACAGTGGAGGGGAAATGGGGGAAGGTGAGAGGGGATGAGTGAATCTTATTCTCATAGGATTTGGCTTAAGGAGGGAATAGCATACACACTCAATTGGGTATGGAAATCTGTCTTACCCTACAGGAAAATAGGGGGGAAGGGGACAAGAGAGTAGGGGGATGATAGAGAGGAGGGCAGATTGGGAAAGGGAGTAATCAGAAACAAATACTTCTGAGGAGGGACAGGGTCAAAACAAAGAATAGAATAAATGAGGGGGGCAGGATAGGATTAAGAGAAATAAAATTAGTTTTTCACAGTATGTCTACTATGGAAGTGTTTTGCATAACTGCACATGTATAACCTATATTGAGTTGTTTACCTTTTCAATGAGGGTGGATGGGAGGGAGGAAGGGAGAAAATTTGGAACCCAAAGTTTTAAAAACACATTTTAAAAATGTTTTCATGTGCAACTGGGAAGTAAGGAATACAGGAAATGGGGTATACCAATCTATCCTGCCCTACAGGAAAATAGAAGGGGTAGGGGATAAGAGAAGGGGGGGAGAGATAGAAGGGAAGGCAGACTAGGGGAAGGGGTATTCCGAATGCATGCCACCTTGGGATGGAGGAAGGGGTGAGATTTAGTGAAAATTTGGAACTCAAAATCTTGAGCAAGTAAATGTTGAAAACTAAAAATAAATAAATTTATTAATAAAAAAATGTTGATTGTGCCATTTACTAACTGTGGGACCCTGGGGAAATATCTTCATCTTTCTCAACTTCAATTTCCTCAACCTAAAAATGAAGGAATATAACTATATGACTTCTTAAGTCCCTACCAGCTCTAAGTGTATGCTTCTATAACCCCATTTTGATGACAAAGACTAAACAGCATAATAAAGTGGAAGAACCATTAGACTAGTAATTACAAGGTCTGGATTTAAGTCTCAGCTATGATACCACTAAGCTATTTTATCTTAGCAAGTTATATAAACCTCAATTTTCTATCTATAAAATGAAGAGTTTGAATTAGATGATCTTTCTTTGCATAATTTATTTTATTTTTAATTTAACATATATTTACTTTCCCACTTATATTTATTTGAAACAAACAAAGCTTTGTAACAAATATTAAAGGTCAAGCAAATTCCCATGTTGGTCATGTCTAAAACCATACAGAGCTTGCCCCCAAAGTTTTAGTGTAGTTTGAAGCTTTTAAAGTGCACTACCACTTTTGGGACACCCTCTGCCTCTCATTCTGTATCCTGAGTTCAAAACCTCTCTAGCAGGAGGAGGATTGCATGCTTCAACCAGATGATTGTAGAATTATTCTCAATTCTATTAATACATAAATCTATGAATCTATTCTATGTGTGAATATTCCTAGAAAAAAAATGGCATTCTGAGTATTAGGAAACTGAAGAAAACTTGGAGTACCACTGCAATAATATGCAGAAAGGAAAAAATAAAGCAACTTGGGAAAGGGTTCTGTGGAAGCTCAGAATTTATCTTCCTAAAGCCTATGTATCATCATTTCCCTCTACTCCTTGGCACATTGGAAGGCAAATTTCCTCATGACCCAAAGCAGTGCTTAGTGAATTTTGACCTTCAAATTTTTGTTCTTCCACATCTTGAATGCTATTTTCTTTCTCCTTCACTTACCAAAATAAAACTGTCCTATTACAACTCAATTCAGTTATTTTTTTCTCCACTGAATAGTATTTTATTTTTTCCAATTACATGGAAAGATAGCGTTCAACATTCACTTTTACAAGATTTTGAGTTCTGATTTTTTCTTTTCTCTCTTCCTCCCTTCCCAAACCCCTCCCCAAGAGGACTAGCAATCTGATATGGGCTATACATGTACAATCATATTAAACATATTTCCACATTATGTTGTGAAAGAAGAATCAAAATGAAAGGGAAAAACCACAAGAAAAACAAAAAAAAAGATAAAATAGTATGCATCAATCTACTTTCAGACTCCATAGTTCTTTCTCTGGATGTGGATAGCATTTTCTATCATGAGTCTTTTGGAGTTGCCTTAGATTGTTGTATTGCTGAGAAGAGCGAAGTCTATCAAAGTTGATTATCACATAATGTTGCTGTTACGATGTGCATTATTTTCCTGGTTCTGCTCACTTCACTCAGCATCAGTTTAAGTATTTCCAGGTTTTTCTGAAATCTTCCTGCTCATCATTTCTTATAGCATAATAGTATTTCATTACATTCATACACCACTACTTGCTTAGCCATTCCCCAATTGATAGGCATCCCCTTAATTTCCAATTCTTTGCCACCACAAAAAAGAGTTACTATAAATATTTTTGTACATGTGGGCCATTTTCCTTTTTCTGTTCTCTTTGGGATACAGACCTAGTAGTGGTATTGCTGAATCAAAGTGTATGCACAATTTTGTAATTCTTTGGACATAGTTCCAAATTCCTTCCCAAAATGGTTGGATCAGTTCACAACTCCACCAACAATGCATTAATGTTCCAATTTTCTCACATCTTCTCCAACACTCATCATTTCCCTTTTCTGTCATATTAGACAATCTGATAGGTATGAGGTGGTAGCTCAGATTTGCCTTTCTCTAATCAATAGTGATTTAAAGCATTTTATGTGATTATAGATAAACTCAAATCTCTTCTCATGAAAACTGCCTGTTCATATCCTTTGATCATTTATCAATTGAGGAATGACTTGTATTCTTATAAATTTGATTCAATTCTCTATATATTTTAGAAATGAGGCTTTTTTCAGAAACACTGGCTGTAAAAAATTTTTCCCAGCTTTCTGCTTCCTTATAATCTTGGTTGCCTTGGCTTTGTTTGAGCAAAACCTTTTTAATTTAATGTAATCAAAATTATCCATTTTGTATTTTATAATGTTCTCTATCTCTTGTTTGGTCATAAATTCTTCCCAAGTCTGACAGGTAAACTATTCTTTGCTCTTCTAATTTGCTTCCCTTTACGCTTAAATCATGCACTCATTTTGACTTACCTTGGCAGTATAAGTACGGTTTCATATGGTATAAGATGTTGATCTATGCCTAGTTTCTCCTGTAACATTTTCCAGTTTTCCCAGTGGTCTTTTGTTAAATAGTGAATTCTTATCCCAGAATCTGAAGTCTTTGGGTTTATCAAATAGTAGGTTACTATAATCTTTGACTGTAGCATCTTGTGTACCTTGTCTATTCCACTAAGCCACCACACTATTTCTGAGCATATACCAAAAGTTTTGATGATTGTTGCTTTATAATATAGTTTTAGATCTGATACAGGTAGGTCCCCTGTATTTGTGTTTTTTTCATTAATTCCCTTGATATTCTTGACCATTTGTTCTTTCAGATGAATTTTGTTAATTTTTTCTAGCTCTATCAAATAATTTGTGTGTAGTTTTATTGGTATGGCACTGAAAAAGTAAATTTAGGTTGAATTGTCATTTTTATTATATTAGCTTGGCCTACCTAAAAGCAATTTATATTTATCAAATTATTTAGATCTGACTTTATTTGTGTGAAAAGTGGTTTGTAATTGTGTTTATATAGTTCCTGGGTTTGTCTTGGCAGGTAGACTCTGAGATATTTTATCTTGTCTACAGTTATTTTAAATGGAATTTCTCTTTCTATCTCTTATTGCTGGGCTTTGTTGATAGTATATAGAAACATCAATGACTTATGTGGGTTTATTTTATATCCTGCAACATTGCTAAAGTTGTAAATACTTTCAAGTAATTTTTTTTCTGTTGATTCTCTAGGATTTTCTAAGTATATCAGCATATCATCTGCAAAGAGTGATAATTGTGTTTCCTCATTGCCTTTTCTAATTCCTTCATTTTTTCTCTTCTCTTGTTGCTAAAGCTAACATTTCTAGTATGATATTGAATAACAGTGGTGAAAATGCACACCCTTGTTTCACCTCTGATCTTATTGGGAAAGCTACTAGTTTATCCGCATTACATATAATGCTTGCTGATGATTTTAGATAAAGGATACTTGTCATTTTAAGGAGAACTCCATTTATTCCTATAATCCCTATTCTTTTTAATAGGAATGGGTGCTATATTTTTCAAAGTTTTTTCTGCATGTATTGAGATAATCATATGATTTCTGTTAGTTTTACTATTGATATGGTCAATTATGCTGATAGTTTTCCTAATATTGAACCAGGCTTGCATTCCTGACATAAATCCAACCTGATTATAATGTATTATCCTCATGACAAATTGCAATAATCTCTTTGCTAATATTTTATTTTAAATTTTTGCACCAATATTCATTAGGGAAATTGATTTATAATTTTCTTTGTCTCTTTTGGCTCTTCTTGGTTTAGGTATCAGCACTATATTTTTATCATAAAAAGAATGTGGCCTATTTTTTCAAAATATTTCATACACTATTGGGATTAATTGTTCTTTAAATGTTTGGTAGAATTCACTTGTAAATCCACCTGGCCCTGGAGATGTTTTCTTAGGGAGTTCATTGATGGCTTGTTGAATTTCTTTTTCTAAGATTGGGTTATTTAAGTAATTTATTTCCTCTTGTGTTAATCTGGCAATTTGTATTTTTGTCAAGATTGATACATTTCATTTAGATTATCATATTTATTGGCACATAGTTGGGCAAAATAGCTCCTAATTATTGCTCTAATTTCCCATTCATTAGTGGTGAATTCACCCTCTTCAATTTTGTTACTAGTAATTTGGTTTTCTTCTTTTGCTTTTTAATCAAATTAACCAAAGGTTCATCTATTTTATTGTTTTTTTTTTACATAAAACCAGCTCTTAGTTTTATTTATTAGTTCAATAGCTTTCTTACTTTCAATTTTATTAATGTCCCCTTTGATTTTCAAAATTTCTAATTTGGTATTTAATTGGGGATTTTTAATTTGTGCTTTTTCTAGTTTTTTAACTGCACACTCAATTCGTTGATCTCTTCTTTCTCTATTTTATTCATATAAGCATTTAGTGATATAAAATTTCCCCTAAGAATTTCTTTGACTGCATCCCCTAAGTTTTGGCATGTTGTCTCATTATTGTCATTCTCTTAGATGAAGTTATTGATTGTTTCTATGATTTGTTGTTTGACCCACTCATTCTTTAGGATTAGATTATTTAGTTTCTAAGTAATTTTTAGCCTATCTTTCAATGGCCTTTTATTGCATGTAATTTTTATTGCATCATGATCTTAAAATGATGCATTTAATATTTCTGCTTTTCTGCATTGAATTGTGAGGCTTTTATGCCCTAATATATGGCTGATTTTTTTGCTGGTGCCATGTACTGTGGGGAAAAGGGTATATTCCTTTCTATCCTCATTCCATTTTCTTTAGAGGTATATAATATCTAACTTCTCTAAAATTCTATTCACCTCCTTAACTTGTTTCTTATGTATTTTATGGTTAGATTTTTTTAGTTCTGGGAGGGGGAGGGGAGATTCCTCACTAGTATAGTTTTGCTGTCTATTTCTTCCTGTAACTCCCTTAACTTTTCCTCTAAGAATTTGGATGCTATACCACTTGTTGTATATATGTTTAGTATTGATATTACTTCATTGTCTATGGTACCTTTTAGCATGGTGTAGTTTCCCTCCTTATCTCCTTTAATTAGATCTTTTTTATCTTTGCTTTTTCTGAGATCCGGATTGCTACCCCTGTCATTTTTACTTCAGCCAAAGCATAATATATTCTGCTCCAGCCTTTTACCCTTACTCTGTGTGTGTCCCTCTGTTTCAAATGTTTCTTGTAAACAATATATTGTAGGATTATGAATTTTAATCCACTCTGCTTTCTGCTTCCATTTTATGGGAGAGTTCATCCCATTCACATTCACAGTTATGATTACTACCTGTGTCTTTCTCTCCATCCTATTCCCTCCATCTTGTTTATACTTTTCTCTCTCCTTTCACCCTTTCCCTCCTCACCTGTGTTTTGATTCTGACCACTGCCTCTCTCAATCTGTCTTTCCTTCTATCAGCCGCCCTCACCTTTCCACTGTTACTTATGTCCTCCCCTCTATCCAACCCTTTTTTTCTTTCCCCTTTCTCCTCCTATTTCCCAACTAAGGTATATGTCATTCCCTCTTTGAGCCAAATTTGACAAGGGTAAAATTCAAAAAAAATGCTTAACCCCCTTTCTTTCCCTCTACTGTAATAGGTCTTTTGCACTTTTTCATGTGATGTAATTTATCCTATTCTGCCTCCCTCTTTCTTCTTCTCCCAGTACTATCCTTTTTACCCCACAATTAATTTTTGTATCATCAGATCAAAGTTAACTTGTCGCTTCACCCTCTGTCTGTTTACCCCTTCTAACTGCCCTAATAAAGATACAGTTCTAAGGGGCTCCAGGCTGCCGCCATGGTGCTGCTGCACGTGCTGTTAGAGCACACTGCCAACTACGCACTGCTGGCACTGAAGGAGATGGAAGAGATAAGCCTGCTGCTGCCCCAGGTGGAGGAATGTGTGCTGAACATTGGAAAATTTCACAGTATCATCAGTCTTGTGGCCTTTTCCCCATTTAAGTCTGCCCACAGTGCTCTAGAGAATGCTAATGCAGTATCTGAAGGCATTCTCCATGAGGACCTCTGACTTTTCTTGGAAACCAACATGCCAGCTAAGAAGAAGAAAGCTATGCTAGGTGTTGGGGACCTTAAGATTGAGGCTGCTATCCAAGAAGAATTAGGCTATCCCCGCCAGACAGGGGGTGTAGTTGCTGAAATCCTCAGAGGAGTTCAACTGCACTTTCACTCTCTGGTGAAAGGTCTGACTGAGGTTTCAGCTTCTAAAGCCCAGCTGGGACTAGGACATAGCTATTCTTGGGCCAAGGTCAAGTTCAATGTGAATAGGGTGGACAATGTGATCATCCAGTCCATCAGCCTTCTTGACCAGTTGGACAAAGACATCAATACCTTCTCTATGTGGGTCAGTGAATGGTAGGGCTATCACTTTCCTGAGCTGGTAAAGATTGTTAATGACAATGCCACATATTGTCACCTGGCCTGACTCATTGGCAATCACAAAGAACTGAATGAGGAGAAACTAGAAGCTCTGCAGGAGCTGACAATGGATGAGGCCAAGGCAAGGGCCATCCTGGATGCATCTCTGTCTTCCATGGGTATGGACATTTCTCCCATTGACCTGATCAATATTGAGAGTTTTTTCCAGTCAAGTGGTATCTTTATCTGAGTATCATCAGAGTTTGAGCAAATACCTGAGCTCCAAGATGTTCCAGGTGGCCCCCAGCCTGTCAGCCCTCATTGGGGAGGCAGTTGGTACCTGACTGATCTCCCATGCTGGGAGTCTTACCAATCTGGCCAAGTACCCAGCATCCACAATGCAGATCTGGGGGCTGAGAAGGCACTGTTCAGAGCCCTGAAGACTCGGGGAAATACCCCCAAATATGCACTCATATTCCATTCAACCTTCATTGGCCATGCGGCCACCAAGAATAAAGGCAGAATGTCCCGATACCTGGCAAACAAATGCAGCATTGCATCCTGGATCGACTGCTTTTCTGAGGTCCCCACAAATGTGTTTGGACAGAAGCTACGGAAGAAGTAGAAGAACGCCTGTCATTCTATGAGACAGGGGACCCATCCCGTGAGAATCTAGATGTCATGAAGGAGGCAGTGAATGAGGCTGGGGAAATGGTTGCAGAGATTAGGAGGAAGCAGGCAAAGAAGGAAAAGAAGTGGCTGAAGAAAGAGAAGAAATGCCTAGAGGCTTTGGCAGCTGAAGAAAACAGCGTTCCTGAGAATGGGGAAGAAAAGCCAAAAAAGAAAAGGAAATGGCAGGTGGAGGAGACAGAGGAACCAGAAGAAGCCCCTGAGGAGCTGTCCACACCTCCTAAACCCAAGAAAAAGAAAAAACTCTTATGCTCAGAAGAGGATGGAGTAGCAGACTCACCAGCTCCAGTGAAGAAAAAAAAAAGAAAAAAGCCCAGAAGAGATCTGGGGCTGAGGACTGGGATTGGGGGAGGGTCCAGCGCACGACTTCCCTTCCCTTCCCTCAAACCCAATAAAGACAATTAACTAAAAAAAAAAAAAAGATGCAGTTCTCAAGCATTATGCATATCATTTTCCCATGTGGGAATGTAAACAGTTTAATCTTATTGAGTAACGAGCATTTTTTTCTTCCATGTTTACCTTTTTATGCTTTTCTTGAGTCTTGCAATTGAAGATCAAATTTTCTGTTTACCTCTGGTCTTTTCATCAGAAATGATTGCAAGATCCATATTTCATTGAATGTTCATCTTTTCCCCTGAAATATTATGCTTAATTTTTCTGGGCACTTGATTCTTGGTTGTAATCCAAGCTCCTTTGCCTTCTGGAATATCATATTTCAAGCCTTCCAATCCTTTAATGTAGGGGCCACTAAGTCCTATGTAATCCTGACTGTGGCTCTATGATTTAAATTGTTTCTTTCTGGCTGCTTGTGGTATTTTTTCTCTTACCTGATAATTCTGGAATTTGGCTACAATATTCCTTGAAATTTTCATTTTGGGATCTCTTTAAGGAGGTGATCTGTGGAGTCTTTCAATAAATATTGTATCCTCTAGTTTCAGGATATCAGGGCAATTTTCCTTGATAATTTCTTGAAAGATGCTGTCCAGTCTCTTTTCTTGTTCATGAATTTCAGGTAGTCCAATAATTCTTAAATTAACTTTCCTGGATCTATTTTCTAGGTCAGTTGTTTTTTTCTTTCCAAAAAGGTATTTTGCATTTTATTCTACTTTACATTCTATTCTACATTTTGTTTTACTGATTCTTGATGTCTCAGAGTCATTAGCTTCCATTTGCACAATTCTAATTTTTAAGTAATTATTTTCTTCAGTTAGTGTTTGCACCTCTTTTTCCATTTGGCCAATTCCACTTTTTAAGGTGATGTTTTCTTTGGTAGATTTTTTTTCCCATTTGGCCAATTGGATTTTTTAAGGAATTTTTTTTCTTCAGTCAATTTTTGTCCTTTTGTAAGTTGGTGACTCTCTCTTGCATACTTCTCATTTCTTTCCCAATTTTTCTTCTACCTCTCTTATTTGACTTTTGAAATTCTTCTTGAGTTCTGCCAAGAAGGTTTTTTGGGCTTGGGACCAATTCATATACTCACTTGAGGTTTTGGATGCGGGTGTATTGACAATGTTGTCCTCTTCTGAGTTTGTGGTTTGATCTTCCCTGTCACCATAGTAATTTCCTATGGTTGGTGTTCATTTTTGTTTTTTGCTCATGGTATTTGTCTATTTCCTGGCTTATAAAGTTAAGTTCTGCTTCTGGGACAGAGGAGGGAGTTTCCCA
The DNA here is from genome assembly GCF_900497805.2 of Vombatus ursinus. Lineage (NCBI taxonomy): Eukaryota > Metazoa > Chordata > Mammalia > Diprotodontia > Vombatidae > Vombatus > Vombatus ursinus. The sequence continues at coordinate 17,016,664 of NW_020940527.1, forward strand.
AGCTTCTTGTTCTGGGGACCAGAGGTCTGGTCACTGGCTTTGTGCACTGAGGCCTCAGGTACTGGGGGCTTGCTCACTGGGATGGTGTGGTCTGGTCCAGTCACACCTGTTTTTGCCTGGTTTGCAGGGCCAGCAATTTGCCTTCTGCGCTGGGGCTGGAGGTTTCACAGCTGGCCTGCTATGCCACTTGCCTGCTGAGCCAGGACTCAGGAGCTTCACTTGATGATCTGTGCTGTGGCTTCTTCATCAAGTATTTAGCATTTAATTGTTCCCTGTTTATGTTATGTAAGTTTACAAGGCTAACCTCCTGGGTGTGAAAGGCCAAACTATCTAGCTCTTTTTTTTTTTGAGGCAGTTGAGGTTAAGTGACTTGCCCAGGGTCACACAGCTAGTAACTATTGTGTCTGAGGCTGGATTTGGACTCAGGTCCTCCTGACTCCAGGGCCAGTGCTCTATCCACTGTGCCACCTATCTGCCCCCTATCTAGCTCTTTTCCCAGTAGCATCTGGCATAGGTTTGCTCATGTAATAGGTAACCAGTGAGAAAGCAGACCTATGATCAGGCAGGCTATGAGAAACCCAAACCATATTGTTTGTCTCTGATCATTCCTTGTATGACCATGATCTTGGTAAAAGAACATCTTAAAATTTAAAAGATACTGAATTTAGAATCACAGGGGAAAAATTTTGAATTTTCACTCTACTGCTTATTTGTTTTGTGATCTTGGGAAAATCAGTGAATTCTATCCAATAAACATGTATTTAACAAACTATTGTGCTAAGGTGGGGATAAAATACAAAAATAAAGCAATAACTTTCTTTGAGAAACTTCCATTATATCAGGAGAATAGAACATGCAGACAAATTCATGTGTATATGTTTTTAAACTGTACCTGAGATTTTGTTGGTGTAGGGAACTCTGAGTGAGCAAATGTCCTCCACCCAAGGAAAATTGGTACCTGCTCCACAGCTTATAGTCTTAGGGAGTGGCCTAGGACATTGAGAAGGTAAGATTCAATCCAAACCATTCCAATGAACATTTTTATTAGGAACCTACGTGGTTTGATAAGTGCTGGGAATACAATTGATTTAAAAAAAAACTTAGTCCCTGCTTTAAATGAGCTTATAGTTTAAAGGAGGAGATGACACACAAAAGGAGGCAGGAAAGTGTGTGGATGGAATGGGACACCAGGAGGTACCTGGCTTGGGGTATCTTCTCGTATGGATTTAAAACCAGGTAGAGCAACAGAAGTAAAGTGGAGTAATCTGAGAGTACAGTTTTCACCCCCTGTAAAGGGAGGCTTTGGGAATAGTTTGATACGCCCCCTCTAGTCTTCCAAACAGAGGAGGAGAGGAGACTGAGGGAGATGGAATCAATTAAGGCTTGAGTTAGCATGTTGGTAAGTTTAAAAGGGACAAGCTTATCCTGGAAGCGGCATCTTGTTGGGTGGAGTTGAAACCAGATAGGACACCAGATGCAAAGTGAAGAGTTAAGAGACTTGAATATAGAACCACTATATTTTAGAAATGAAAATTAAACTAAAGTCACTCTGACTCTGAGATTTGCTCTTTACCCATTAAATAGTGCTTCTTTTTACAGATTAAAATAATGCAAGATAATATGAAGGATAAAACATTAACAACTAGGGATGAAAGAAAGTTTTATGAAATATGTAGCTACTGAAAAAATCTTTGAAGGAAAATATGGATTCTGAAAGGTAGAAGATGGAGTATTGGTTATGTGGGACTTCATCTCTCTAGCTTCAGTCTGCTTATTTGACAAACTGAATAGGAGAGGTTGGGCTCTGAGACCCCAGCTGGGTAAAGTAGATAGGGAACTAGACTTAAGGTCAGGAAGACCTGGGTTCAAATCTTACCTTAGATACTTATTAGCTGTGTGATCCTGGTCAGAAAAGTAAGCATTTATTTGGACCCATGATGTGCTAAGCACTTTACAAATATCATCTCACTTGATCCTCACAAGAACCCTGGGAAGGAGGTATTATTAACCCCCTTTCACAGTTAAAGAAACTTAGGTAGACAGACATTAAGCGACTTCACCATTTAAACTCTATTTGCCTCAGTTTCTTCATCTGTAGAAGGAAGGGATGGGACTTAATGGACACTGATATGCCTTTTAGAACTAAATCTATGATCCTACATTTGGGAAAGATTCCATGTAGCACCAGTAAAGGCAAATGTTTATAATCACAGCAAGATTTTCTAGTCAGTGCAATTGTTATGGTTTGGTGTTTTTCCTACTCCATTTTTCCCAAATAATAATCTTCATTATTCACCCAGGTTGCATCTTCATTTTTCATAGGACTTATACTGCTCTGCAGGCTTTCTTCTGTTATATAGATTTGTAATTTTGAAACTTTGAAGTTGTAAGGAGCTGTGTTTTTATATTACCTATTAGGGCACCTCTAATAGGGAATGAGGGTAAGGTGGGAGCATGTTAGTGGAGTCAGGCCCCAGTGCTTCTGTTAGTTTCTGGCATAATTTAGTTTCAATTCACACTTCTAGAGCTGCTGTTTTACATTTTTTCCTTTTACGAAAAAAGTTGTTTTTAATATTTCATGCATTCCAAATGTATTGCATGAAGTCATACAGATAAAGTCATAAAGAAATGCTATTTACTGTCTGGATTCATTACATGTAAAACAGAGAACACCGCAGGAAAATGCTCACAATGATTTATTTACAATTACTTGTTACATGAATATCAGGCATTTCAACATGATAGCTTGTTCCATACACCATAAAATAGGTACTGACCTAATCAACCTTAAAGGAGACAGAGAATAGTAATGGGGTTGGTATCAGAAGCCTACCATTTCTCACTCAGCTCATGCTTCTGGCAACAGAGTTGGTAGTACAAATTCATACAACAATCACAATGATCTAATATCCCTGAAAGGCACCTTGTGGCATTAAAATCTTCAAAGAACTGCTCATATCTTTGTAGGAAAAATTTTTACGTAACTTGCATTTAAACTGAATTTTTCCCTTTAGTTGATCTATTGGCTGCATACCTGAATTTGCCAAAATACTCTGCCAAAGTTGATTTCTTCTTTGAGGCTAATATAATGTATGACATTTGTATTTTCCTTTGTTAATCTTTTGTGTGTGTCAAGGTGCATTATTACATTTGTTGGCCAGATCTGTCAAAAAAGTGGAAACCTTCAGGGTCCACTGAAGTGTTAGGTCATGAAGGTCTTTTGTAATTTTCCAACTTCAGTCCTTAGTGACACATTATTAAGGGAAAAGTATACATGCAGGTAAAGAATGACACCAATTGTTGTTCAATTGTGTCCAACTCTTAATGATCCCAGGGACTATAGCATTCCAGTAGTGTCCATGAGGTTTTCTTGGCAAGAATATAGGAGTGGTTTGCCATTTCCTTCTCCAGTGGATTAAGGCAAGTAGAGGTTAAGTAACTTTTCCAGGATCACACAGCTAGAGAGTGTCTGAGGTCAAATTTGAACTCAGGTCTTCCTGATGCCTGGCTCAGAACTTACCTACTGAGCCCTAACTGCCTCTAAGAAAGTCCAGGTCACTCATTAATGTTCCCAGTTTCCAGATAAGGATGACTTGAGAATGTTTCTATAGGATTCAGCATCAATGTTTTCAAATACCATCAAATCTATTGCTAGCAATAAGAGGCTGCTATAAGAATATTAAGTCCTTGCCTATTACGTCTTTGAGCATACTATAGTTTCCCTGTTTATCTCCTTTATTCAAGCTGTTTTTGATAACACCTTGCCTGAGTTCATGATTATTCTCCTATTTTTTAAAATTCAGCTGAAGAATAATAGATTTAGTTCCAGCCCCTTATTATAGCTGTTTGTTAATCTTTGTGTTTCAGATATTTATCATTTAAATAACATAATCTTAGATTCTGGATTTTAATTTATTTTCCCATGATTTTCTGTTTTATGGGTGAGTCCATCCTATTTTAATCCATAGAGTTGCAAGTATTCATTATTCATTTCCCTCCATTCATTTTTCTTCAACTCTCCCTTTCTTTGCACTCATCTCCTCTCTTTGGAATATAGAGAATAGTAAGAAAAAAGAGTATAGTCAGCACCAGTGCACCATGATTGATGCCAACTGTTTCTATCCCTTGCTTTTCTTTTTCTTCTTCCAGCCTAGAGCATTCTTGGGTTTTTAACCTCTTTTATTTTCTTTCAAAACCTCTTTTCTTGATTCATAGTAGAAGGTCATGGTTTTGCTTTTGACTACGCCTCCCTGAACCTACATTCTCTCTTACTGTCATCATCCTCTCTCCCCATTTACTCTTGCTACACTATTGAGTTAAAAATATTTGTATGTCAAATGCATATAAGGGTTCTAACTTCCTTTCCTTGGTTCAGATGAAACTGAACATCAAATAACAGCTGCTTCTCCCATCCCTTTCTCTTTTTTCTATACTCTTCTACTTTCAGACTATGATTATATGCAACTGTAAGTTACTCCTACTGTCTTTCTTTCTTCCACAGTTTTGTTTTCCTTTTTCCAACAATTTATCTTTTACAACCATTAAAAATAACAAAACCACTCCTTGGCTATCTTTTTTTATTCTTCCTATGACTTCTGTTTATATATTTTTTTCTAATAGGGACATTTGTTTCATCTGCCTCAATTAGTATAAACATTTCATTCTTGTTTGGTCTCTTTGGATTACTCGTATTCACCTTGAGGTTTTTTTTCCCCAGTACGTATCTAGTATATTCCTTCTGTTTTCACTTTACCCTCTGGTTATAATAGAACTGGACAATTTTCCTTCAATTTTTTTTAATCCTTCAGATAGGCGTTTTTGCTTACAATTTTCAGGGAATCCAATGATCTTTAAATTATCTCTTTTTGATTCACTTTTCTAGGTTGGATGGTTTGTGGCACCTTACACTTTCTCTTATTTTCCCATTCTTCTGACTCTGTTTTAATATTTCTTATTGTCTCATAGTCCATTCTAATTTTTAGAGTCTTTAGATGGTTAAAGATTTGTAGGACTAGTACTGAGCTGTTAATTTTCCTTTTAAATCTTCTCCCAGAATTCTCATTTCTTTTCTAATTCTTTCCTCCATGGCTTTTATTTCATGCATAATAACATCATTTTAATCTTTTGAAATGGACTTTATTTTTAATAATATTTGTTTTAAAGTTACAAGTAAATAAAGTTTTCAACACTCACTTTTATAAGATTTTGAGTTCCATTTTTTTTTCTCCTTCCCTCCCTCCCTTGGTCCCTCCCTGAAACAGCAGGCAAATTGATACAGGTTATACATGCACAATCATATTAAACATATTTCTACATTAGGCATGTTGGGAAAGAAGACTCAGAACAAAAGGGAAAAGCCAAGAGAAAGAAAAAACAAAAAATTAAAAATGCAAAAGTAGTATGCGTCCATCTGCATTTAGATGACGTAGTTCTTTCTCTGGATGCGGATAGCATTTTCCGTCATGAGACTTTTGGAGTTGTCTTAGATCATTGTATTACTGAGAAGAGCTCAGTCTATCAAAGTTGGTCATCACATAAGGTTGCTGTCACTATGTGCATTATTTTCCTGGTTCTGCTCACTTCACTCAGCATCAGTTTATGCAAGTATTTCCAGGTTTTTTTTTTTTTCTGAAGTCTGCCTGCTCATCATTTCCTATAGCACAATAGTATTCCATTACATTCATATGCCACAACTAGTTCAGCCATTCCCCGATTGATAGGCATCCCTTCAATTTCCAATTCTTTGCCTCCACAAAAAGAGTTACTACACATATTTTTTTTTACATGCAGGTCCTTTTCCCTTTTTGATGATCTCTTTGGGATATAGAATTAGTAGTGATATTGTTGGATCTAAGGGTATGCATAATTTTGTAGTTCTTTGGCCACAGTTCCAAATTCCTCTCCAGAATGCTTGGATCAGTTTCACAACTCCACCAACAATGCATTAATGTTCAAATTTTCCCACATCTTCTCCAACACCCATCATTTTCCTTTTCTTTCATATTAGCCAATCTGATAGGTGTGATGTGGAACTTCAGAGTTGTTTTCATTTGCATTTCTCTAATCAATAGTGCTTTAAAGCATTTTTATATGATTATAGATACCTTAAATTTCTTTCTCTGAAAACTGCCTGTTCATGTCCTTTGACCATTTATCAATTAAGGAATGACTTGTATTCTTATAAATTTGACTCAGTTCTTTACATATTTACAGAAAGACCTTTTTTTCAGAACCACTGGCAGTAAAAATTGTTTCCCAGCTTTCTGCTTTCCTTCTAATATTGTTTGCAATGGCATGGTTTGAGCAAAACCTTTTTAAAATAATGCAATCAAAATTATCCATTTTGCATTTCATAATGTTCTCTATCTCTTATTTGGTCATAAATTCTTCTCTTCCCCATACATCTGACAGGTAAAGTATTCCTTGCTCTCCTAATTTGCTTATAGTATCACCCTTTATGTGTATATCATATGCCCATTTTGACCTTATTGTGTCTATATCTAGTTTCTGCCATACTATTTTCCAGTTTTCCCAGCAATTTTTATCAAATAGTGAGTTCTTATCCAAGAAGCTGAAGTCTTTGGGGCTATCAAATAGTAGATTACTATAGTCATTGACTATTCTATCTTGTGTATCTAATTGATTCTACTAATCCACAACTCTATTTTTTAGCCAGCAAAAATAATTTTGATGATTGCCACTTTATAATAGAGTTTTATATCTGGTATGACTAGGCCAACTTCCTTTGCAATTTTTTTTCATTAATTCCCTTAATATTCTTGACCTTTTAATTATACTAGTTCAGCCTACCCATGAACAACTGTTATTTTTCCCATTATTTAGATCTGACTTTATTCATGTGAAAAGTGTTTTGTAATTAAGCTCATATAGTTCCTGGATTCATCTTGGCAGGTAAAATCCCAAATATTTTATATTATCTACAGTTATTTTAAATGGAATTTAAAATTTAATTTCTCTCTTGCTGCTGGGCTTTGTTGGTAATATATAGAAATTTCAATGATTTATGTGGGTTTATTTTATATCATGCAACTCTGCTAAAGTTATTAATTATTTCAAGTAGTTTTCAGTTGATTCTTTAGGATTCTCTAAGTATGCCATCATATTATCTGCACTAATTCCTTCAATTTCTTTTTCTTTTCTTATTGCTAAAGCTAACATTTCTAGTACAATATTAAATAATAGAGGTGATAAGGGGCATCCTTGCTTCACCCCTGATCTTATTGGGGAAACTTTTAGCTTATCTCCATTATATAATACTGCTTGCTGATGGTTTTATATAGCTATTTTCATTTTAAGGGAAATTCCATTTATTCCTATGTTCTCTAGTGTTTTGTTTTTTTTTAAATAGGAATGGGTGTTGTGTTTTGTCAAAAGCTTTTTCTGCATTTATTGAGATACTCATATGATTTGTTTTAGTTTTGTTATTGATATGGTCAATTATGTTGATGATTTTCCTAATATTGAACCTGCCCTCATTCCTGGTATAAATCCCACCTGGTCATTGTGCATTACCCTGTTGATAAATTTCTGTAATCTCTTTGCTAATATTTTAATTAAAATTTTTGCATCAATATTCATTAGGGAAATTGGTATATAATTTCCCACCTCACCAGTGTTTTGCTCCTATCTACTACTTCCCCTGATCTCCCCTGCCTTATGTCATCCCCTCCTTTTACTTAATCTCCTCCCCTCATATTTCCCTGTCAAGTAAGATAGATTTCTATATTAAATTGATTGTGTAAATTATTCCGTCTTTGAGCCAATACTGGTGAGATTAAGGTTCAAGTGATATTCATCACACTCTCCCATCTTTCCCTCTACTATAATAAGTCTTTTTTGCCTCTTCATGTGAAATAATTACTCCATTCTACCTCTCCCTTCCTTCTGCACCTTTTGTACTCCTATTTTTCATCCCTCAATTTTTTTATGTCATTCCCTCAAATTCACCTTATACCAGTATCCTCTGTCTATGTATATTCCTTCTATCTGTACTGTTAATGATGCATTTTTTAAGAGTTACATGTATCATCTTCCCATGTAGGGATGTGCATAGTTTAGCTCTTTTGAATCCCTTATGTTTTCTTCCCCTACATTTTTGGTTTTGTTCTGGTTTTCTCCTTATGAGGACTTGAAATCCTTCTATTTTGTTGAATGATCATTTTCCCATTGATGCATTATGCTTAATTTTTCAGGGTAAGTGATTCTTGGTTGTAGTCCTAGTTCCTTTGCCTTCCAGAACACGTTACAAAACTTCTAATCCTTTAACATCATAGGTACCACGTCCAGTGTGATCCTGATTGTGATTCCATGATACTTGAATTGTTTTTTTTTTTTTTGTTACCTCTTGTAGAATTTTTTTCCTTGACCTGATGGTTCTCAAATTTGGCTATAACATTCTTTAGAATTTTTATTTTGGGATGTCTTTCCTGAGGTGACAAGTAGATTCTTTCAATGCCTATTTTGCCCTCTGCTTCCAGGACATTAGGGCAGATTTCCTTGATAATTCTTTGAAAGATGCTGTTCAGGTGCTTCTTTTGATTATGATTTTCAAGTAGTCCAATGATTCTGACATTGTCTCTCCTGGATCTAATTTCCAGGTCAGTTGTTTTTTCCGTGAGTTATTTTACATTTTCTTCCATTTTATCATTCTATTGAATTTTTTTATTTATTCATGATGTCTCATAGAATCATTAGCTTCCACCTGCTCAATTCTAACTTTTAAGGTATTGTTTTCCTCAATGAGCTTTTGTAATTCCTTTTACATTTGGCCAATTGTACTCTTTAAGGAGTATTCTTCAGTGGGTTTTTGTATCTTCTTTTCCTTTTGGCCAATTCTACTTTTCAAGCAGTTTTCCAGGCACTTAACTCTTTTTTTTTTTGTCATAATTCTCTTGCATCACTCTCATTTCTTTTCTCCAGTTTTTCTTCTGTCTCTCTTACATGATTTTAAGTTCTTTTTTTTTGAGCTCTTCCATGAGATCTTTCTGAGCTTGAAACCACTTCTCATTTTTCCTTGGTGTTTTGCCCATAGATGTTTTGATATTGTTGCTCATCTTTTTTCCTTTTGCCTTTTTCCTTTCTTTTAAATTTGAATTTTGCTCCCAAGGTAGAAGGGGCATGGACTCAGGCTTCTTGTGCTAGTGGTTGCAAGCCCTGGCTATTTACCTGGTGCTGCCCTGATATTGCCCTTAGGCCTACAGGGAACCCCCATGTCTGGGGCTGTGCTGTTAGTGGGGTAGGGTTTGGCTTATGCTGCTGGAGGCCACAGGAGTCTGACAGCTTACCTGATGCTGATCTGGAGTCCTAGTGGTGGTGTCTGGTATGTGCTGAGACCCCAGGAGTTTCTACATTTCCCAGTGGCTACACGGAAACATGTGCAGTCAGGCCTCTGGAGGCTGCCTGTTTGCTTGGGGCAACACTGAAGCATGGAGGGGCTAGTGCTGACTGGTGGCTGCCTGTTTGCTTAGGCACCCATAAGGTAGATGTCTACCTGTTTGCCACAGGGCTGTGCTGAAGCGAGTGGTGGTTCTCAGAGCTGGAGTCTGCTGCTTCCCCTGGCTATACTAAAACATGTGGATCTTGGTGTTGGTGTTTGCTTGCTCCACCACACTTGGGCTCCGGATCTTCCAATGATTTGCTGAGGTAGGGTTTGCTGTTCCCTTGCTGAGACACTTTCCATACTGGGCTATGCTCCCCTTTCACTCAAGTGAAATGGACATTTCTTGCTGATCCTCCAAGTTCCTTAGGCTAAAAAAAAATGTTTCATCCCTTCTTTTTTGCTGGTTCTACTGTTCCAGAATTTGTTTTGGGGTTCAATTTTATGGTTGTTTGGACGTGAGTATAAGAGAGTTGCAGTGGTTTACTGTGTACTCTGCCATCTTGGCTCCTGGAAGAAAGAATCTGAATTTTTGGATTTCTAGAGGGAATGCTGGGGTCATATATGATCCTGGACTGTATTAAATGGGGTCCTGTCACTGTGCTCTCAAAGACATCAAGGTGGCTTAGGCCAGGCATTTGAAAACTCCTAGGGCATGGTCTAATTGGATTCTTCCTGTTCAGAGATTTGCAGGCTCTGGCTCTTAGGCAAGACAACTGCAAACTTGCTCCAGTATGCAACTCCAGTAGGCAATTGTCAGCCCAGCTGTTGTTATCTACCTGGAACTCTGGAAAGGTTTGGAGATACAAAGTTTTAGTTTCCTCACCCCAGGCCCCAATATTCATTACCCTTAACACTCATTTGTATCTGAAATCAATGAACCCATTCTAATGATAATTAAGCTGCATGCCCACCCCTATTTTGCCCTTGATAGTTCAACCAACAATCCTGTTCTGAGCTCAGAGTGATAGTGCTGTAGGTCTTCCCCACCCCCACCTAGCAGGAAAACTCATTAATACCAACCCAGTGACAGAGCCATAGAGTTTTAGGGCCACTCCTCTTCCCAAGTTCTCATCCTTATCACTTGCTTGAAGTATAAAATCTTAATTTTAGACTAGAAGAATGACTCATAGTGGTTTCTCCTTCTATTTCCTTATAATCAAGTTGACCCTCTTCCTAGAGCTTTGTTGGAGCAGTGGTGGGAGAGACCTTGACCATGAACTGCTTCCTCCTACTCTGCCAGCTTTCCCAGTCTTGGGAATTGCTATTTTTAAAGTCAGTTCTACTGAATGTACCCATGATTTCTAGCATTTTATAAATATCATCATAGTTCCCCAATTCCTATACGTAAGTGTTTCACCTGTGCAATATATGGTTGGCAACTGGAACATATGTGATGCAGAGGCTAAAAAAACCACATGCCATTTGAATTCAAGAGGTGATTGGTATCCTCAGAAACATTTACTTCAAATTAGGACTTCAGTGCTGAAATATTCTCGTTCTCCAGACAATACTTAAAGGCTTTCTTAGTGTTCCTTGGACGGAATTACCCACTTGATCTGAAAGTGTTGTAGTCCTCCACAGTCATATTTGGAGAAGAGTTGTATTTGATGAAAAGAGGATCTGACATCAGTGCTTTTCTCTGAATCTTCTGACAACAGACTTTGAAAAAGTACAACCTAAATTATTACATCCTGTACAATAGACAATTTACAAATAAAAAGAATAAATGGAAAAAAAGGAAGAGGAGGGAAGGGAAGGGAAGGGAACATAGTTTCCTAATAATGTATAGGTCTCTTTAAATTAGAACTTTGAAAAATGGTCAGCTACTATTACAGCTGGGAACTAGAAACCCTCCTTTCATTGACCTTAAATTTCAAAATATGGGCACGTATTTTTTTTTGGAAGGGCTTGAAATAACTTTTTTGGATAATAGGTTACTCCTAGGATAATTGTAAATGTAATAGACTGTACTATGAATAAACAAAAATAATAAAGTTATATGATTATATATATGTACATATATATAGATAAAGAGAGAGATTGATGAAATATAACATCATTTTTGTTTAAAAAATAATTGTTTTGTTTAAAAATATTTCCCTTAACATGGTAAATAGGATCTATGTAAAAGCAAAAGTCAGCATTTTCTGTAATGGAGAAATATTACAGTCCTTTCCAATATAAAGAGGGGTAAAGCAATTATTCAGTTACCAATACTAATATTTGATATCATTCTAGAAACACTAAATATAGCAATAATGTAAGACAAAGGAATATGCATAGGTGAAAATTCTTTCATAGTATGTTTCTATATAGAGAGCTAAAATTAATTCAAGTAAAATTAATTGAAACAATAATGTCAGCAAAGTAGCAGGATATTAAACATCAACCTTTATGTAAAAAAATGTCCCAACAGTCTTAGTACACTTTTAAACTGCACTATGAGTTTTGAGACTTAAGTATTCCCAACAAAACTTAACAGGAAAATATTAAAAAAAAAAAAAAACAGAGAAATCCAGGCAGCTAGGTGGCACAGTGGATACAGCACTGGCCCTGGAGTCAGGAGGACCTGAGTTCAAATCTGACCCCAGACACTTGACACTAGCAGTGTGACCCTGGGCAAGTCACTTACCTCATTGCCTAGCCAAAAAAAAAAAAAAAAGAAAGAAAGAAAGAAAGAAAAAAGAAAAAGAAAATGGCCAAGTTGAGAATTTATCACCCAAAAAAAGCAAAAAAGAGAGAAATCTATTTGAAAAAAATTTCCTAATATTTAAAATATTTTAAAACCTACCTACCAGAATTCAGGAAATATATAAACACAACTGAAACCCTTTTCAAAGAAATCAAAACAGTTTTAAAGAACTGGAGAAATATTAATTATTCATGGATGAGCCATACAAACATGATAAACATTAGAATGGCATCTAAATTAATTTGCAGATTCCATGATATCCAATTAAATTACGAAAAGAGAGGGCTAGAAAAATGATAACAATTTATCTGAAAAAAAAACTAGAATGTTAAGGGAAATATTGAGGAAAAGGTGGGGGAAAAGTTCACCTACCTAAAGCAGTAATCATCAAAGCTATTTAGTACTAGTTAAAATACAGCAAAATTGGTCAGTTGAACAGATTAGCCTTAAAAGATGCAGAAGTAATTTAATGGAGTAATACAATATACAATCAACTCACAGCCTCCAATGACTTGGATAGAGAATCACTTGACAAAAAAAAAGTTGGCAAAACTAGAAAATTAAAGTTAGATTTAAGCCAGCCTCTTAGAATGCCAAATGATATATTCATTTTAAAAGGATTGAAATACCTGTATAAATTAAATAAGACCTAAAGAAAGAACTAACAGGGAAGGCTTGGAGAAGCCCAGGTACATCTAATGTTGCAGAGGGACTGAAAAGGAATTTGTGATCTAGAGAAGCTAGTTCTTGCTCCAAGTTTCACTCAATATAGAAGCTTATATCAAAGAATGGCATTCAAAGACTTGCCAAGATAAAGAGCCAAAAGTAATTGTCCCAGTAAACTCTTTACCACCAACGTAAAACCAATGCTTCTGAGGCTTTGGCAAAAGCCTGACCATTTTCCTTTTCTTAATACTTTTTTTTTAGTCATGTATGATACTTCATGACCCCATTTGGGGTTTTCTTGGCAAGGATACTATAGTGGTTTGCCATTACTTTCTCCAGATCATTTTACAGATGAGGAAAAACTGAAGCAAACAGGGTTAGGTTACTTGCCCAGGGTCACACAACTAGTAAGTGTCTGAGACCATATTTGAATTCAGGAATATGAGTCTTCCTGGCTCTAGGCCTGACACTTTATCCACTGCGCCATCTAGCTGACTGACCATTTTACTAGTGATGTTCAATTGTTTGAACAGTACAGGGCCAAGGTGAAATTCTTAGTTAAATTAGCAATACTGAATTGCTGAATTTTAAGAATCAACCTTCTAGCAGATTATAGTATTACTTGCAAGTTTTGTGATTTACTCTGGTTTAAAGTAATTCTATTAATCTATGCTGTGGATCTTTTATATTTAGCATTACTCTTGTATGTAGGAATAATGTACTTGTTCAGCAAATGATTCATGTTGTACACTGAGTCCTTTTTTTGCCCTCCTCTCCTTTGGGGAAAAACCCTAGATATGAGTTATAACTGAAATATTACATCAATTTGTCACTCAGGTTAGGGTATAATGAGCCAGAGTGTGAGAATGAGGAACCTGACCTCTCACTCTTTAGAGACCAGGATCCCCAAAATGAATCCTGACTCAAACTACCTTCCCTGATATATAGTAGGCAATGACTATAGTATCCTAACTCCTATGAGCCCAATAACAGATTTATAAATATTAGAATAGTAATATTTGTCAATAACATTTCTTTTGATTGAACCTAGGATAAATAGGATACAAGATTCAGATTGTTAACTTAGAGAATAAGTAACAAAATAACACTTTTATAACAAACAACAAAAAGTAGTCATATTCATAGATGATATTGAATTCTACCCATTATGTCAGTTTAGTAAAAAAAAGAAAATGAGTGATAATCACCCTAAGTGAAGCCTGGAAGCTTCACCTAGTTTTTTTTTAATTACTAAGAGCTATCTGATTGCTAAAAGTTTCCTCATCATGGAGGGAAAAAACTCCTTTAGTGATCACCATTTTAACTATAAGTATTAACAAGTAAATTAGTGTTTAATTGCTGCTAAATGCTGATTACTCTTAGATTAATGCTTGATTTTCAGTGTGTGTTTGACTTCATAAATGCTGGCCTCTCTGTACAAGTAACAAAAAAGCTACTTTTGTTTTCCTAATATTTTGCCTTGTCATGTGAATTGAAAACCAATGGCAAGCAATTATGTGTGTCTGGATACATAATTCATTTATCATTTTGAATTCCAAAATTCAACTCAATTAAACAAGAATTTATAAGCAGTTAGTTTGTGCAAATCACTGTTGCTGATTTGTGGTATTACAAAGACAAACTAAATAGCTCTTGCCTTCCAGTAAAGACAGAGAGAGAGAGAGAGAGAGAGAGAAAGAGAGAGAGAGAGGAAGGAAGGGAGGGAGGGAGGGAGGAAGAGAGGGAGGTAGGGAGGGAGGAAGAATAGAATAGGATAGGAGAGAGGGAGAGGGACATAAGGGAGGAAGAAAGAAAAGAGTGGGGAAAGAAGGGAGGGAGGGAGAAAGGAAAGAAAGGAAGGAGGAAGGAGAGAGGAGTAACACATCAAACTACTTTCACTTAGTAAAACTCTGGAAAGGGAATTTAAGCTTTAGATTTTGTCCTTAGGAATAGCACCTCAACATGACCCAAGGAGGCCAGAAAAACCCTTGCTACACTAAAATATGTACAGAAACATTTTTTGTAGTCATAAAAAACTGGAAACAAAGTTAGTGCCCATTGACTGGGCATTCTCTTATCACCTCCATGACTAAACCAGTTGTGGTATGTGAAAGTAATGGACTATTTACCTACTGTGAGAAATATAATAGATACAGAATATGAAAAGACGTATGATATGTTGAATAATGAAATAAGTAGCACAAGGAAAACAACAGAAACAGTGACTACTGCAATGTAAATGGTAGGGACAACAAAACAATTGAAATTGAATACTATGAAATTAATAGAGTAAGTTTGGTCCCAAGCAGAAGTATAAGAAGACATCTCCCTTCATTCTTTGCAAGGGTGTGAGACCATGGATGTGGAACATTACAGATAGTGTCAGACTTTGTCATGTATTGATTACTTTTGATGACTGTTTTTCCCCTCCTATTTATTTTTGATTATGAAGGATAGATTTTGTTAGGAGGGAAAAAGGGATGATCCACTGGGAAATGTAAGTGACATAAAAGCAAAATACAGCAATTTTTTAAAATAAAATAACGACTAGGACATATGAGAAAATCACTTCCATGAAACGTTTATTAAAATATTTTTGTTATTATACTTCTGAATATTGTAATTTTATAATGAGCATAGTGTACCTTGAATTATTGTAAAAGATATAATTTTAAATAAAATTTCTTCCAAAATCTTGCATTAAATATGTAAGCTTCTCTTCATTTCTGTAAGAACAGATAGAGTGTTCTGTTTTCTCACAAATGTTTCAGGAAGTCCTAGTTTATAGAAAAAAGAAATTTGGATAATTAATTTAGAATTATAAAATTGGAAATTCAATAAGTGCAGTTCCCACATCTTACAATGGAAGACACTAAGGCTGAAAAAGGTTATCTTCCTTAGCCAAAATATAAATCTAATTAGTGGCAGAGACAGCCCTAGATCCAGTTCTCCTGACTCCAAGTTCAGGGATCTTTCTAAAGCCCCACATTACTTGTTCACAAGATTCTTTCTATAATTATTCCATGTGGGCGTATTTAGTCTTTGATGAGATGTGCAGCTTTCAAGCTCATGAAATACAAAGTCAATGTCTTCTTTTGTTTTCCATGTGATCATTTAAATCTTGTCAAATTGGGTAACTATTAATCACTCTCAGTGATTGACCTGGATACAATGATACTGCCCCGAGGAATTTAGAAAGCAGTACTAACAATGACTAAGTCTTATGAAAACCCAGAAAGTAGAGATTATGCAGAAAGAAGTGATGAACAGTCTCTTTTATTAAATGAACTTCATTATTATCCTCCTATACCCACTTCAAAATTACCTGCTTCTTTTGAGAATATTAACATCCTTTGTCACCACAATTCATGAGTCACTCATCATCCCCCTCTTTATAATCCTGCCCATATCTAATCAGTTATCCACAGTTGTACCTAAACAACATCTCCAGCATCTGTCCCCTTTTCTGCTCTCATATGGCCACCACCCTCATCCAGCTTTTTTTTTAATCACCAAGACTATTTTCATTGCCTCTCATTCTATCTCCTTGATTCTAGTCTTCTTTTATTAAGTTTATTCTTTATGTAGTAGCCAAAATCGTTTCCTGAAGGCACAGATATGTCACAAAACTGCTTTAAAATCTTCAATGTATCCTTTCCTTTCAGTGAAAATCTGTTTTTCACAATCTAGAACTTAAGATCCTCACCAATCTGTGACTGGTCTACCTTATCAGTCTTCTTTTGTATTATTTCCTTTTATACACTCTCTTTTTTAAATATATTTTATTTATACTATTAAATATTTACTAATTACTGGTAAAGAAAATAATCCTTTTTTATTTTTAATTTCAAATTCTCATCCTCCCTTCCACCATTCCCCCTTTTTAAGAAAGCAACATGTGAAGTCATACAATATATATTTTCAAAATAGCTATATTGACATAGAATACTCAGACAAAAATATAATAAAAACTAAAAAAGAAGTATTCTTCAATTGGCATTCAGAATTAATCAGTTCTTTCTCTGAAGGTGGAAGTATTTTTCATCATGAGTCCTTTGGAATTTCTTTGATCACTATCTTGATCAGAAAGCTGTTTCTCACAGTTGAACATCCATACAATATTGCTGTTACTATGCACAATGTTCTCTTGTTTCTGTTCACTTCATTTTGTTTCAGTTAATATAAGTCTTTCCAGGTTTTTCTAAAAACATTCTATTCACCATTTCTTATAATAGTAGTATTCCATCACAATCATATACAACTTCTTTAGTCATTCCCCAATTTATAGGCATCACTTTGATTTCCAGTTCTTTGCCACCACATACACACACACACACACACACACACACACACACACACACACACACGCACAAAGCTGGTATGAATATTTTTGTACAAATAAATTATTTTCTATTTTATTCGATCTTTTGGGTATGCAGACCTAACAGTGATATTGCCAGGTCAAAAGGTATGCAAAGTCTTATAGCTCTTTTAGCATAGTTCCAAATTGTTCTACCAAATGATTCAAATAATTCACTATCTTTCCACATTCCCTCCAGCATTTGTCATTTTCCTTTTCTGAAATGTTAGCCAATCTTACAGGTGTGAGGTGGTATTTCAGAGTTGTTATATTTGCATTTCTCTAATCAGTAGTAATTTAGAGCACTTTCATAAAACTATTGATAGCTTTCATTTCTTCTGAAAACTACTTATTCATATCTTTTGACCCTTTATCATCTGGGGAATGTCACATATTTTTATAAATTTCTCAGTTCCCATGTATTTGAGAAATTAGATTTTTATCAAAAAAACTTGCTGTAATTTTTAAAATCAGTATCCTGTTTTCCTTCTAATTTTGACTGCATTAGTTTTATTTGTGTAAAAGCTTTTTTTTCTATGCTCCTATAATTTGCTTATGATAATCCCTTTTACATTTAAATCATTCATCAATTTTGACTTTATTGTGATATATGATGTGAGATGTTGGCCTATAACTTGTTTCTGCCAAACGACTTTCCAGTTTTCCCAACAAATTTGTCAAACTTCAAGTTTTTATACCCAAAAGCTTGGATCTTTGAGTTTCTCAAGTCCTAGGTTACTATGGTGATTTGCTACCATGTATGATGTACCTAATATATTCCACTAATCCGCCTTTCTATTTTTTAACTGATACCAGATTGTTTGATGATTACTACTTTGTAATACAGTTTGAAATTTAGAACTGCTAGGCCATCTTCTTTCATATTCATTTATCTTTGATTCGCTTGATGTTCTTGACTTTTTGTTCTTTCAGATGTATTTTGTTGTTATTTTTCTAGCTCTGTAAAACAGTTCTTTGTTAGTTTGATTGGTATGGTACTGAATAAGTGGATTAATTGAGGAAGAATTATATTCTTTCATTCTCACTCGGCCTACCCATGAGCAATTAATATTTCTCTAGTTGTTTAGATTTGTCTTTATTTGTGTGAAAAGTGTTTTGTAATTTGGTTGATATAGCTACTGTGTGTCTTGGCAGTCAGACTTTTTTTGTATTGTCTGCAATTACTTCAATTTCTGTTCAACTTCTTTTTTTAAGATAGAGTTATTTTAAGGATTGTATTTCCTGTCCTGTTAATGTAGGAAGTTTGTATTTTCATAAATATTCATCCATTCTAATTAGATTGTCAGATTTACTAACAAATAATTGGGCAAAATAAATCCTAATAATTATTTTAATGTCATCCTCATTGATAGTGCAATAACCTGTTTCAATTTAGAGACTGCTTATTTGTTCTTTTAAAAAATCAAATTAACTAATAGTTTATTTTATTATTTTTTTCATAAAACCAGCTTCTAATTTTGTTTGTTAGTTCAATTTTTTTTACTTTAAAATTTATTATTATCTCCTTTGATTTTGAAGATTTCCATATTAGTGTTTAATTTGGAATTTTAAGATTTTTTTCTGTATCTTTTTGGTTGTAAGCCCAATTCATTGCTCTGCTCTTCCTCTCTTTCATTGATGTACATGTTTATGAATATGCATTTTCCTCAAGAACTATTTTCGCTGCATCTGATAAATTTTGGAGTGTTATCTCATCATTGTCATTCTCTAGTGAAATTTTTGATTGTTTCTATAATTTGTTTTTTGATCCATTCTTTAAGATGAGATTACTTAGTTTCCAATTATTTTTCAATCTATGCTTCCATGACACTTCATTGAACATAACTTTTATTGAGTTATGGTCTGAAAAGGGTGCATTTAATTTTTCTGCTTTTCTTCATGTAGTTGTGTGGTGTTTATGCCCTAATACATGTTCAGAATTTGCAAAGGTGTCATGTACAGCTGAGAAAAAGGCATACTGCTTTTTGTTCCTATTCAGTTTTCTCCAGAGATCTATCTAATTTAACTTTTCTAAAATTCTATTAATCTCCTGAACTTTTCTTATTTATTTTATGGGAGGATTTATCTAAATCTGAGAGAGGAAAGTTGAGATCCTCCACTACTATAGTTTTATTGTCTACTTCCTGCTATAATTCATCTAACTTTTCCTTTGAAAATTCGGGTGCTATGCCATTTGGCACATATATGTTTAGTATTTATATTACTTCATTGTCTAGAGTACCTTTCAGCAAAGTTTTCCTGCTTATTCTTTTTAATTAGTTTATTTAGTTAATTAGTTTAGTTATTTTGTTTTTGTTTGTTTGTTTTTCTGATATCATGGTTGCTACTCCTCCCTTTTTTACTTCAGTCATAATAGACTCTGCTCTAGTTCCTTATTTTAACTCTGTTTTCATCTCTCTGTGTTATTTGTAAGCAACATGTTGGATTCTGGTTTCTAATCCATTCTGCTATCTGGTTCTGTTCTATGGGTGAGTTCATCCCATTCCCATTCACAATTATGATTACCAACAGTGCATTTCCATCCATCCTATTTTCTTCTGCTTATCCTTCTCTATTTTTATCCCATCCCTTTTCTAAAGTCTGTTTTGACTCCAACCACTGCCTTCTTTTATCTGCCTTTCATTTCATTTAACCCACTTTCCCTTATTCCCTTCCTCTCCTACCTCCCTATTGAATAAGATAATTTTTTTATTACCAATTAAGTATGTATGTACACACACACACACACACACACACACACACACACACACACATTTCTCCCTCTGTGAACCAACTTAGATGTGAGTGAAATCCAGGTATTGCACCTCCCACAATTTTCCCCTGCATTGTAAAAGCTCTTCCTCGTACACTTCTTCTATGTGACGTGATTTTCTCCATTCTTCTTCTCCCTTCCTTCTTCAACCAGGCTATCCTTATTTCTTGCCTATCCATTTTCTTTTTACATCATCCTAACATAGTCAACTCACTCCCATATCCTCTTTCTATGTAGAATCTTTCTTACTGCCTTAATGATGATAAAGTTCTGAGAAGTTACATATAGTTTCTTTCCATATAGAAAGATAAAAAGTTTAACCTTGCTGCATCCCTTATGATTTCTCTTTAATGTTTACCATTTTATGTTTCTCTTGAGTCTTACATTTGAAAGCAAAATTTTCTATTCTGCTCTTGTCTTTTCATCAGGAAATCTTGAACATCTCTACTTGATTAAATATCCACTTTCCCTTGAAGAATTATACTCAGTTTAGCTAGGTAGATTATTCCTGGTTATAATCCCAGCTCTTTTGCCTTCTGGAATGTCAAATTCCAAGAGCTACACATGGTAGCTGCTTAATCTTGTGTGATCCTGACAATGGCTTCATATGATTTCTATATGGCTTCTTGAAATATTTTCTCTTTGACTTTCAAGCTTTGAATTGGTTATAATATTTCTAAGAGTTTTTGACTTAGGATTTTTTTCAGGTGGCGATTGGTGGATTCTTTTAATTTCTATTTTACTCTTTAGTTTTACGATAGAATGGCAGTTTTCTTGGATAACTTCTTGAAATATAATGCCTAGGCTCTTCTTTTGATTAAGGCTTTCAGGTAGTCCAATGATTCTTTAAAAAATATTTCATTTTTAGTTTATGGAATAAAACAAGCATTTCCATAACATACTACAATAAAACAGATGACTGCACATGAAACTGCAAATCTGCTATGCAGAACTTGCTATTCCTTTCAAATATACAACAAAATTATCATATTCATTTATTTTTTCTTCCCTACCCCCCACCCTAGAACTCTAAAGATGGCTACCATTAGACACAAATGTGTGTATATATATATGTATGTGCATATATATATACATACATATGTATATATACACACACATTTATATATATACATATACTTATGTACACACACATCCTAATCCACATATCCATATATATATATATATATATATACACACACACATATACACACATACACAAATATAGAGAGTGAGAATGATGTGTGTATGTACATATATATGTGTGTGTATGTGTGTGTGCATGTGTGTGTATGTAAAATTATTTTATTTATATTTCTATTTATCAGTTTTTTCTCTAGATAGATAAGGTCTTTCTTCATATGTCCTTTATAGATATTTATAATAGTCAAAATGACTTATCTGTTCAAAATCATTCTTAAAACAATATTACTGTTATTGTATACAACATTCTCTTGGTTCTGCTCATTTCATTTTTCATTATTTCATGCAAGTCTTTTCATGTTTTTTCTAAGATCATTTCTTAAAGCATGGTAGTATTCAATCACAATCATATATCACAACTTGTTCAGTCATTTTCCAAACTGATGAGCAACACTGAAATTTCCAATTATTTGCCACCACAAAGAGAGCTGCTATAAATATTTTAGAACATATGGATTATTTTCCTTTTTCCCTAATCTTATTCAGAAATAGACCTAGTAGTAGTATTGCTTGGTGAAAGGGTATAGGTAGTTTAATAACTCTTTGGCCATAATTCCAGATTGCTTTCCAAAATAGTTGGATCAGTTCACAATTCCATCAACAATGAATTAGTGTCCCATTTTTTTTCATATCCCCTCCAATACTTGTCACTTTCCCCTTCAATCACTTTAGCCAATCTGGTAGGCTTAATTTAATTCTTAAGTTATCTCTCCTTCATCAATCTTCCAGGTGAGGTTATTTTTCCAATGAGATGTTTCACTTTTTTCTATTTTTTAAAATTTATTTTGATTTTGTTTTGTATCTTGATGTATCATGGAGTCATTAGCTTCCACTTGCTCAATTCTAATTTTTAAGAAATTATTTTCTTTAGTGAGCTTTTTAGCTCTTTTTCCATTTGGCCAATTCTGTTGTTGTTGTTTTTTGTTTGTTTGTTTGTTTGTTTGTTTTGCTAGGCAATGGGATTAAGTGACTTGCCCAGAGTCACACAGCTAGTGAGTGTTATGTGTTTGAGGTCAGATTTGAACTCAGGTCCTCCTGACTCCAGGGATGATGCTCTATCCACTGTGCCACCTAGCTGTACTCCCCAATTCTGTTGCTTAAGGTATTACATTCTTCAGCATTTTTGTACCTCTTTTACAAAGCTGTTTATTATCTTTTCATAATTTTCTTCCTTCACTCTCATTTCTTTACCTAATTTTTCCTCCACAACTCTTGCTTGATTTTGAAAATAATTTTTAGCTCTTCCAGGAATTCTGGTTGGGTTTTTGTCCAATTCACATTTTTTTTTCCTTCGAGGTTTTTCTTCTAGCTGCTTTAACTTCATTGTCTTCTTCTGAATTTGTTCCTTGATCCTTCCCATCATCATAGCAGCTTTTATGTTTTCACTGTTTGCTCATTTTCCCACTTTATTTCATTATTTTGAACTTTCTGTTGAAATTGGGATCTGTTCCTAGCAGGGGCATGGGGAAGCACTGACTCAAATTTCAATTTTTTTCACAAAGCTATTTTCTTCTGCTCTAGTTCTGGGGGTTTGAAGTTTTTGGTGCTTCTAAGATAGTATAATCTGGGGAGAGGCATCGTCACTGCTCTTTTTGTCTCTACTCCGGTCCTTTCCTAGAAAGAGTCCCTGATCCCTTGGAATAGTAAGTGATTCTGTTCCTCAGCATTCCCGATCCCTTGGGACCAAAAGCTATACTACCTCTCAGGTCTCTGGCTCCTTCTTGACTGAAAGTGTTCTTCTCTGTCCTCAAACTATGACACAGAAGTGGGAATATGCAATGGAGTTGCCAAACAGCATCTGGTCCTATATCCAGTACTAACACAGGGTTCTCCTGTAATCTTTTTTCTGACCATTTCCTACATCCCCTTACTGTCTCTGGCTTGAGAATCCCCAAAGTTGTTGCAGCTTCTGTTGCCACCAATCTAGTACACTGGTGTTTCATCCATTGGGCTTCAGGCAAGCCTCTACCCTCATGACACAGATCTCTCTGAACTTCTACATTATCTTAAACTAGAAGAATGTCTCACGCTGACCCTTTGTTGGTTCTGCCACTCCAGGATTTGATTTGAGGCATTATTGTAAAGTTCTTTGGAGAGGAATATTAGGAGAGCTTTGCTGAGTTATTTCTCTACTCTATCATTTTGGTTTTGCCCCCAAAAAATCCTTTTACGTACACTCTCTCTTCCAACCATAATGGACTTCTTGATACTCTCACAACAACATTTCATCTTTACCTTCTATTTATTTACAGAAATTGTTCAGCATGCCTACACCAATCTTCCTCTTCAACTGCAATCTGTAGTATTCTTATCTTTACAGAATCACGGAATTTAGAAATGACATAGGACCTCTGTGGCCATCTAGTTTATCTACACATGAAAATAATTTCAAGTATTAGTCCAAGTGCCATTGCCTCTGTAAACTCTTCCTTCATTTCCCTGTCTCCCCCCTCCTCAGTTATTAGCACTCATTCTCTTTTCAAATTACTTTGTATTTACTCATCTTTTTAATTCTATATACCCCAATATAATTTAAGTTCTTTGAAGGCAAGAGCTTGGTCATTTTTTGCTGTTGTATCTCTGGTCCCTATAAATGAAGTTTCTCAAACATAGTAGGTGCTTTAAAATGTTTGAATTACTGAAAGACTTTATTGCTAACAAGTGCCTATGGAAGTCATATCCCAATTTAAATCAGATGAATTTGGTTTAATCTCAGAGACTAACCATAATATCTGTAATAACTCATGTTTGCCTCCATCCAGATAAACATGGTAGCATCTGAAATAGTCTCAGTTCTGTAGTATCTAAGTCAGCTCACATATAAGCAACCAGGCTTCTAATAATAATGGAAAAGCAGAATATTTATTCAGGACGATAATGAAAAAAAGAAGAGGCTAATACTCCAGCCTCCTTAATGAAAGCAATGAAGAAATAATTATCATTTCCCTCCCTAGTGAGCACAATTTCTTACCATTTTTTCCCCCAGGATGTTTCCCTCTCAGTTACTGCAAAATACTTGTGCTGTAATTTACAGAAGTTCATAAAAAGGCCCAATAGGCTGAATATACTGCTATATGGTTTCCATATTAATAGAGGGTCATGGCCCTATATTTTCTATCTCTTAAAGGTACTGACTAAGTTTAAAGGTCCATATCATTTGCTCTGTACACTCCCAATACTTGCATCTACCATTATCCCAGAAATTCTTCCTCCCACCTACTTCATGTATGTTTTTTTTTCTCCTATCCACCCTTGCTTTGACCTTTCAGCCATATTTCTTTGGCCTACAATATTTTGGGTAATATTATTTTGTTTCTCATACTGTTGCTATGTCTGCTACATCAACTACAATGTTATACAAACATGAGACAAATAAATGTGTCAAGTTAAAGAAATACTATCTAAGCTATTCATGCATTTCAGTGGGACTTGAGCCAAGAAGAATGAATTAAAGGAAGGGATGGATGATAATGGGAAACTGTGCATGGAAACCAAGAATGTAACCTTCTGGAATTTGAGGCATTTTTTCCCACTTGAAAGGGCCATGATTCTGAGATAACAATTCTTTACCTGTTTGTTCTAAATTCTGCCGGCATTGAATGCATGAGTTTTGTCTTGTGCGTACAAGGACACAGTTAAGATCTGCCTTTGCTCGAGGATATTGTCCCTTTATTACCCAAAGAAAGCATTCAGCCAACTAGTAAAGATTTTGCTCCAAGAAGTGTGTATGTGCATGTGGTGGGGGCAATACGCAATTTGTATGTATTAAGCCATTTCTCTTAAACTCTCACCAGTTAACATGATTACAAAACCCCAGGACAGGTTTAAGGGTAATCTATATGAATTTTGTTTTCATCAAATCAATAAATCTTTGAGGGAATGAATTCATCTCCTCCTTTCAAAGTGCCTTAGGTCTGACTTTAAAAAGGCACATCGTCTACTAAAATTGGAATTACTTTTGTCCAATTCCCTCCAAGTACAATTTTATCAGTAACTGCTTTCAGACATCAACTGGAAATATGACTCTACACATTTTGAACAATACTATAAGTGATGATTTCTTTTTAATCAGGGACCAAGATCATATTTGTATCTGAGAAACAGCAAAAAAGAAAACTGTTTTTTATAAAAAGACAGTAATGGAAAAAAAAGGCATACCACTCATTTGAAATTCATACTTTCTCCATATTAAAAATATTTTAAATCTTGAAGAGGATGTCAAGCAGTACACACTGAGTAATGTTGCCTGAAAATCCACATAAGCCAAAGATTCTCAAAATACTTATTCTATTAGCCATACTTTCATCAGTCATTTTCTAATCCTTTTTGAAATGATTCTTCAGTTCTAATCTGTACAATACCAACAATCTATCTATCAATTAGCACTTACTAAATGCCCACTATGCTTGAGACACTGGAAACACCGTGTGTGTGTGTGTGTGTGTGTGTATGTGTGTGTGTGTGTGTGTGTAGGCATTTAGGCATATATGAATAATCTGGTAGGTAAGAGGGCACTAGCAGGTAGAAGCAGAGGTTGGGGGTAGATCAGGAAAGTCTTCATGTAGAAGGT
The DNA here is from genome assembly GCF_900497805.2 of Vombatus ursinus. Lineage (NCBI taxonomy): Eukaryota > Metazoa > Chordata > Mammalia > Diprotodontia > Vombatidae > Vombatus > Vombatus ursinus. The sequence continues at coordinate 17,042,325 of NW_020940527.1, forward strand.
GATCCTTCATGTGAGTCTGGAAGGCATTTGGGTGGAGATGAGGAGAAAGCATATTCTAGGATTAGGAGATAGGCAATACAAAAGTAAGATAGTATAAAGGCAACCCAATAGAAAATAAAAATGTAAGCCAATAAGTCTAAAAGTAATCTCTCAGTGTGGAAAAGGTAAGTAAAATGGGCCTTCTGAGAGATAGGTTGCAAATTTCAATGTCATATTTCTTCTGTTTTGCTCAAAAACATCAATCTGAAAAAAATCAATGAGGGATTGTCACAGTAGCAGCTATTAGGAAAACTCATGAGTCAATCAAAAGAAAAGGTCAGCCTACTAATAATATCTGGCAATAGTGTTTCAATTGGCAATGATGTGCTTTGGAAATGTGTGTTGGGACATATTTCCACAGATAGAAAAAACTCAATTCAATACAGCAAATACTTATTATGTGAAATATTCCATTTACATTGATATTGCAACCATCTCCAAATCATGCCTTGGTCTTCCACATATACACACTGGGTTTCAGACTTCAACTCCTGGCATCTTAGACTGAGACAGTTGAGCTTTCATCTTAACTTGTCTGAAACTATGCCACTATGTCACCATGCTACTTCTTTGCCATCTCAATGACCCCCTCCTCCTTGTTACAATCCATGTATGTTATATTCCCTTATTAGAAGGTAAGATCCTTGAAGGCAGAGAAAGTCTTATTGGGTTGCATTTGTACACCTAACAGTTAGCATGTAGAGAATGCTCAATAAATTCATTTAATTAATTCATTCAAAATGTGTATAATAAACCGTCCTTGGTGTTGGAATTGAGCCAGGTAGAAGAAGAGGTATGACTTTGTTTGACTTCAGTATCTTTTTAGGCCCCTGAAATGAAAGTTCCTATGATGTCTACCACTCAAGCAAGGTAAAGGGGAGAGGGTTGCTTTACAGACCTGAAAATCAGAAGATATAAGAAGAGAGATGGAAACCAAGAAGGCTAACATGTCATTGAGTTGTATTAAGTACTCTGTCCAGCACTAAGGAGATGCTACTTGTACCATATTCTGCCCTTGTCAGACCAAAACTGGGGTATTGTGTTGGGCATCACTTTTAAATGAGGATGCTGAGAATATGGAGAGTATCTTGATTAGAACTAGAAAAGTACAGGGCACTGAGGTTATGTCATCTGGTGATCTATTGAAGGAATTGCAGGTGATTAGTCTTGTAGGGAGAGGACAGGGAGGACATGATAGCTCTCCACAAGTCTTTGAAGGGATACCACATAAGGGGAAGAACTGAGAAAAACAGATGCTTAACATAAGGAAACATCCTAGTAATTAAAGTGATGTACAAATGGAAAAGACAGTGTGGCACAGCAGAGGGGAGAGATCTGGCCAGAGCCTTGGAGTAAAAAGAAACAAGCAAAAAACAACTAGGTTCTGGCTGGACATACTGGCTGTGTGACTGTGGGTATATCACTTAACTGATTAGTGCTCCCAAAAATGTGCTCCAAAGTTGCAGAGAAGGAACTGTTCTGGATTGGTAAAATCAGTGCATTTCTAGAAGCTTTCTACATCAATTAAATAATATACCCGGTTCAAAAGTGCACCTGTAGATTAGTCTGCATTGGAACCTAGTGGGGTCCCCTTAACCTTATAGCTTAAGCCAAAGGCAAAATGGTAACTTATCAGGATTATTGGTAAGTGGTTTGAATTTTAGAAATAAGTTGTGCTAATGACTTCAGACACCCTTTCTAATGCTAAGAACCTATGATCCTATGCAATCTGCCTGTCTATAGCTTCTACCCTTTGTTTATAATTTTCTTAGCCAAGTAGACCAAGTCTATGTGTAACCTTCTATAATATATCTTCAACTATTTGAAGATAGACCTCATGTCATCCTATGACTTCTCCAGGTCAAACACACCCAAATCCTCAAATCAATGCTGATATGGAATGTGCCTATATCCTTTAAAAAAATGAACAGATAAAAAAGATTATAAATTTACTTTATATAGCTATATGTATATATATACATATATATTTATGTACAAATCATGTCAGTATGTGACACATCCTATAGGGAAAAAAAAAACAAATTTACCACTAACTGTACTTTGGGACAAGTCATTCCATTCCTCTGAGACTTGGTTTGTCCAACTATCATATGAAAAAATTGGTCGAAATCTTCCTAGCTCTGTATCTCCCAGTCCTAAAATGATCCTCCTTCTGGGTCTATAAAAAGTAGAAATGCATACTATGAGAGAATACAGGATGAAGAAATTACTTATTAGAGACTTCATGGAACATAGGATGATATTTAATAGGTGGCTAGGTTTGGAAAGCAGCGATAGGCAGCATAAAATTTCTAGCATCCTGAAATACATGAATAAACTCCAATAAACTATACTAAGTTGGAAAAGCACAGGTTATTTTTAATGAAGAGCAAATAGTTCTGTTTGAATAGAAAATAGCAGTAATTAAGAGGAATGCAAGGAGATATGGTTAGGAAAATAGACTGGAGTCAGATTGTGCAGGATTTAGCGCTAATAAGATGCTAGAGTTTATGGAATTGGGGAGTTAACATAGCCAGACTTTAGGTTTAGGATGATGATTTTGGCAGCTATTCTTGACTGGGGACAGGCTTGAGGAACATAGATCAATCAGAAGGTTATTTTAATACTTCAGGAAGGAGTTAATATAGGCCTGCACCAGAATAGCAACTAGTGTGCTGCACTAAATAGAATGCAAGGCCTGGAATTCAAATTTGGCCTCAGACATTTACTAGCTGGGCAAGTCACTTAACCTTGTTTGCATCAGTTTCCTCATCTGTAAACTAGTTGGAGAAGGAAATGGAAAACCACTCACTATCTTTGTCTATAAATCCCCCCTAAAAAAGGGATCACAAAGAGTCAGACATGAGTGAAAAACAATTAAACAACAACAGCTAGAATGGTGGCTAAGTGAGAGGAGAGAAGGGGTCTTATACCAGAGATGTGCCAAAATCAGAAACAACAGGGTTTGGTAGCAAATTGGATATGTGGATAGTGCAATTCATGGAGGGAAAATTAAACCTAATTTACCTTGTGGCTTCAAGGATCTCACTATACTGATCCATCTTCCACAAAGTCAACAAAAGTATTTTCCTAAAATACAGGTCTGTTCATATCATTCCTCCCCACTCTCCACTCAACAAACTCCATTGGCTTTCTAGGTTGCCTCTAGGATCAAATATTAGCTCCTTTTGGCATTTGAGACACTTCGTAAACTGGCCCCATTCTATCACTCTATCCTTCTTCCATAGTACTCTTCTCCATAATTTCTACAGTCCAACTATGAAAGATTATTTACTGATCTTTACTGACAACACTTTATCTTACATCTTTGTGCCCCTGTGCTGGTTGCCCCGCCCCCCATGTCTGAAATGCTTCCTTTCTTCACCTCTCCATTGACTCCCTAACTTCCCTAGAGGATCATTTCAAATGCAACCTTTTAGGTGAGCCTTTCCTTTATCCTCCCGCTACTGGTTCCTTCCCCAGCTGCTGCTACTGGTTCTTTCCCCAACAATGTTTCATTGTATCTACTTCTGTATATACCTCAAAATGCACATGTCATCCCTGTCATATTGTAAACACCTTTACACCACAAACTGATTTGCTTTTGACTTTGTATCCCTAGCGTCTTGCAGAGTGTCCAGTAGATAGGAAACACAGTAATTGCTTGCTTGCTTGACTTATTTTAGAGGCTGCTGAATGGTAGCAACAATGGGAAATTTTGGAAGTGGCAGAGAGGAAAAAAAGTATGTCTATTTATGACTCTTCCATCACGCTCAGTGTTTGTGGGTGAAGAATCTATATGAAGATACATCTGCTATTGGTGAGGGTGTCATGATATCCAAATTCATCGCTCTCCCAAGCCTGAGATCTTACACAGGATGTGGGAACTTACTGAAGCTCTGGTCACTCAAGTGAAGGGAAGGTGTGTTTGTTCATAAAAAAAAAAAATACTTATTGGATCAAAATGACTCTTAAAGGCTCTCTTCAGGGAGGGCAGATTAGGAGAAGGGTTATTCAGAATGCATGCCATCGTAGGTGGGGGGAGGAACAAGGTGGGGAGAAAATTTGGAACTCAAAATCTTGTGGAAGTGAATGTTGAAAAATAAAAATAATTATTTAAAAAAAAAGAAAAAGACTTCTCTTCCAGCACCTACTATGTGAAGAGGAAACAATTAAAATTAAAAGTTTCCTAGATAGATACAAACCCAGAGATAACCTTGTTCAACCATTTTCTAATCATTAGCTTCAACTGTTACATATTAAAAAGAACAATTTTGATGCTGATCAAAAAAGAACAATTTTGATGCTGATCAAAATTGCTTACCACTGTCCCATATAGAATGCAAAAAGAAAAGGCATCCCCTATAGAAAGAAAAGTCCTCTAAATATTCTTATTTGAAGATGGTATTGCACAATTTGTATAAAACCCCAGAATACTGCAGAGCACCCTTAAATCAATGACTAACCAGAATAGGTCATCCTAACAGTAAACATAAGAATAAACACATAGATGAAAAATATCTAGTATCATTCTTTGTGATTTCAGAACTTAGCATGATGCTTGGCACATAGTAAAGACTTAGTAAGTTCTAGTTGGCTGACTCTCCAGACTATAACATGCAAATGGAGAAACAACTCTTTTGGTTTAGTCAATCAGTGAATATATCTTGGAGAGGTATTATGAATAAATAAATAAATGGTGCAACATAAAATCACAATGAATATGAAGTAGATCACATTTTAGAAATTGTACCATATTTTAAAACATTTCAGTTATTTTATAAATTCCAGACACATCTTTTTTAACACCAATATTCTTCTGAGAATGCTTTATTATGAATAATAGAATAACACAACCTCTGAAAAATCAAAATTGAGGGTGACTCAATGGGTAATGAAGACACATATTGCCAATGATGACTTCCATGCAAGAATGCACCATTTGGAAAATGTACAGCCTGAAAACGAGGTGGGCTGGTCATGTAGTGAGGACAAAGGATAGTAGACGAATGTCTCCGTTACATCACTGGTACACAAGGAATGTTAAAAAGACCTCTAGGAAAGTGATTTATAGGAGGACATAGATGTGAATCACAATGTATGAGAAGTCATAGGTAAGTTTTGATCTGCACTGTTGGAGAAAGTTCCCACATTGATTTGAGCAGTGATGCATTGAAACATATAGTATTTTTTTTTATTTTTAACAAAAATACAAATACTTTTATTTTAATAACTATACTTAAAGATGTACTCTATAGTTGTTTTGAGTGTCTGTGTTTAATATGCTACATTTATCATATGAATAAATAAGAGTCTGTAATTCCACAGAGTTGGGAGAGAGTGGAATGAGTTCAAGGAATCGTGAAGGGTATGGTTTACTAGGATCACAGAAGATATGAAAAGCAATAGTATGAGATAAGACCTGAATTGTATATCACAATTAGATTGCCTAAGATAATTTTATATTGATAAGTCTGGACCTTGCTAGCTAGGTAACAGGAAAGTAATAGATCCAGAATGAAATTTTTTGATCGAGGGTTCTGATTTGACTGGGCCTCTGCATTACTAAGATTATTTCAGCAAGGGGGTGCAGGAGAAATCTCAATGGGGAAAGTTTAGAAGAATGGAGAACAATTAAGAGGCTATTAGAGTAGCCCAAGAAATATATAATTATAGTTTGGACCAGGATGGCATTGGACATGGAAAAGAGAGTACATTTTTGAGACATATCTCATTGTTAAAATTGACATTACTTGGCAACCGATTCTATGTAAGGCATGAGGAAAGAATTAAATGTTTCAAACTTGGGAAATTTGGAGAAAGTGACAATAGTTCCCACGACTCCCCTCACTTTATTACTTCATAACATTTTTTAGAATCATTACCTAGTCTCTTATCCTTTCCTCTCATTTTCCTGGAATATCTAACCTTATGCTTTGCTAGGATTAACTCTGCTAACTCTACTCTTCAGGAAAGAGGATAGAGAATGGACCTTTGATTCTGTCACTGTAAAGAACTCCCAGATGAGGAAACTCCCTCCACCAATAAGATTAACATATTCTTTGAGATCTGGAATCTTACAAAGTTACATCCTGTATATATTAGAAGCAGAAAATAAACCTGTTTTCCTGTATCTGAAGCCAGATCTTTACTTGAAACATCATACTTTGTAGGTCATCTTGAAAGATAGACTGATGTAATGGATAAAGAGCCAGAATTTGAATCAGGAAGACCTGAGTGTGTCTGTAGCATAGGTAAAGTTCATCTGGTACAGGAGAGGGAGGCCAAGGATACAATGTCTCCTTGGGGGAGCTCAAGTCACATAATTACAATAAAGGTCCAAGGTGAATGAGTGAAAGAGGTATAACATGAATGCCAATTAGTTAATCATAGAATGGGGGATTCCAGAAACGCAGATGAAGGAGAGGGCAGAGTAGGATGGGCAGGGATGAGGTATATAGGGATGAGGAAGTAGGAGTGGTAAGGAAGAAAGGGTTTCTTTACCTAGGCATCCTTTGATGTCAGAGATTTATAGAAAAACAAGAGTTTGCTGACCACAGGAGAGCACATAGTCACACCCTTCCCAGTAACAAGGGGAGCTATGCCCTAGCCTTAAGCTAAGAAGTTAATAGGTAGAGGACTTTTGACTTATGTAGATAGAGGATGGCAAGAGGTCTAATTGGACTTTTGGACCCTCCTTGTTCGTGGGTTGAGAGGGAGAGAAGGGGTGAATCTCAGGTGTTGCGCCTTTTTAAGAGGTTAGGTAGCCATTTAGAGAGCACTGGTCCAGGAGGTGGGATAGCTAAAGGATATCTCTCCACCATGAGATGTTTCCTAAAATCCTTTAAGACTTCACTTACATGTTTGCTTGCACTTCTCTTATGCACTAATATATTATTTATATCATAAATGTTTGTGTATGTTTCATTTCTTTCCTAATAAACTGTAATTTCTATGAGGTAAGGAAGCATAACATTTTTTCTAAACTTTGTATCTCACCTGACACATAGTAGACACTTAAGTGTTTGTTGAATTGAATTAAATTTTACGGCAAAGTGGCATATAGTTAAAAATAAATTAGTGAAAACATATTTATTAACTGCTTATTATGTGCCCAAATATTGTGTGAAGTACTAGGGATACAAATACAAAAGCAAAGGCAACCCCCACTATTAAAGAACTTACATTCTAATAGGGGAGTAATAGTTAGGGAGAGTCACTTTGGTCAAAAAAAAGTTACTAGGATAGTGAATGGGGCCATAGGAGATTATATTTGCAGGCCCCATCTAGGAACAATGGTAGGATTGATTTGATCATGGCTCATGGTCCCAGAACTGGAGGGAAGGTGCTATGCCCTGGTGGGAAGGCAGTTAGCAAGGCTATAGAAAAGATGGCAGGAGAGCAGAGAATGAAATGTAGCATGGTGGTTGATGCTTTTTTTTTTAATATTAATCCGTGGAAGGAATTAGACTAGAATAAAAAACTTAATACTGAAATAGAAATCAGAACTTATTTATCTCAACATTGTCATTTTACTAAAGAGAAAGGTGTGGCTCAGATTAGATTGATTTGTCTAAGATAGCAGAAACCATTACTTGCAGATCCAGGATATAGTGTGCTGAACACATAGTAGGCAACTCAATCATTACTTCTTTAAGCATGTTAGTACACTGATTAAAAACAATCCTTCCATGATCTTAACAAACTGACCATTCCATGAAAACTTCTAAAGGTTTCTATCACAACTGAAAACTTACTGTGTGTAAGTAACAAAGAAAAATAATGACAATGTTTGAAAAAATATTTACCTTAATAAGTACTTCAAAGAAAACATTTTGATACAACTACAGAAGCTTTCTTTTTTGTTTAGAAATATTTTGACCAATATAAATGCTCAGGAAACATGCCAATTCTTAAAACAAGGCAACATATTTTCCTAAAATGAGTATTTTATTCAGAAACCATTTACTAACATTGACATAGTCAGTAAAATATGATTGTATTGACTGAAAAAAATGCCTTTAACGAGTAGTCCATTAAGTTTAGGGTGTGATATGCACATAAATTTTTATGAATATGCTGTGAAACAGTTACTTCCTAAGTCTTCCTGATCAAATTCCCAGAAATCTATTATGAAAGCAATTTAAGGCTTATGGAATCTGCTAAACTTGCTGGCTGCAAAATGCAATGTTTTTGTCAAATAAGGTGCATTAAAATATTTTTAAGTTACTGTCCAAATTTTTTGATGCCAGAAACAGGAAAAATAAAGCAGCAGTTCTACTTACTAATCACAAACTTTGCTCATTGAGGCTCAAATTCCATAAATTTGACAAGGTCTTGCAGGGACAATACTTCAATAGAAAATTAATTTGATATAGGAATCCCTGATTGTTTTGCAATTAAAACACATTATCACCTGCCTTTTGAGCATGGCAAAATATCCCAGTCTTACTAACTTAATATATGAATTCTTCAAGACTCTCTATTAGATTGACTATTAGAGACACTTACTAAAATCTAAAGAGTAAGGTTCTAGCCTAAAGCAATAGAATATAGTTTCATAATTGTAATTTATTTTTAATAAGAAGATTCCTTCTGTGTTGCAGGTATGGCAAGACAGTTTTTGTACTAAGCCTGTCTTTCAATGAAATATACTAGGAGTGGAAGACATACAGACTCTGTCTCCCCTTTCTTTTTTTTTTTTCTTCTCCATCCTCCAAACTCTCTTCCTCTCCTCCCACCTCAACTAACTTAGTAAGAAGGAAATAGAAACCAGGCTGAGAAAAGTATCAATAGTCAAATGGTTGATAACAGAAACACAGAATCTTAAAATTAAAATGGATTTTAGCCATGATTTGGCACAAGTCTTCATTCATATGTGAATCATTTTTGTAATAAGTCTAAGAAGTGCTTCTCCAGATTCAACTTGACTACATCATTTTGGGCATCTCTAATTGGCAGAAAATTATTTATTTTGAATTAAAATCTATATCCATGTAACTTGTTCCTATGAATCTTAGTCCTGCCTTTTTTAATATGTTCAGGACAAACATGACCCCTTTTCTAAGTAAAACTCTGTGGATATTTGAAGAATGAAATATTTTTTTGTACTCTATTCTGACTCTTCTCCAGATATATATGATCAGCTCTCCCAATTAATCCTGTAGGAATTTCAAGGTCCCTCACCATCTTCCTTTCCAGCCTTTTGACATACTTAGAACTGATTACAATATTCTAGATATGACCTAATTAGGGCAGAGTGCAGTTGAAATATTATTTTCTTTGTATTGCATGTTAATTCTACTAGGAAAGGCTACTTTACCTTTAGAACATAGGATTTTGACATGCAAGGTGGAAAGGTCCTCATAAGGGTATTTATACTTGTCTTGCCATTGCTCTGAGCTCTGTGGCCCCCTAGTCCTCCAAAGACATATTTGTTTCCCTTGAGGGGACAACAAGGGACACAAAAGCTTGCCATTCATATGGTAAAGGGGCATATAAAATCTAAAAAATAAAATAACAAGGAACTTCACTGGCATGGGGGGAAAGAACATAGAGCTTGACTAGTACTGGTTTTAATCTTTCTCCCTCTTCCCATATTAATTTTCTTCCTAAAGAGAAAAATGGTGACAGAGTGACTTTATAATATAATATGATAGAGAGAAAAACAAACTTAACAATCATAATCATAAATAAAAATGGGACAGAATTATGCATAAAATGGAAGAGTGGCAAAATTCGTCAGAAAACAAAACTCAACCAGGAATACATTTAAAATGTAATGATTCATTCATAAGTAAAATGAAGTATTGAAGTAGAATATTTAATGATTAAACTAAGTATAAAAAGCATCAATAGCAATCATGAAAGAAAAGTAAAATAGTAATGACTGAGAGAATAAAGTAGGGAGATGATTTATGTTTAAATGTGTCATAGATAACATCTGTCTGTCTATCTATCTATCTATCTATCTATCTATCTATCTATCTATCTATCTATCTATCTATCTATCTATCCTGAATAACATAGCACCTAAGTATCTAAAGAAAATGCTAATATAACAACAGGGAGAATTAGATGGGAAAATAAAAATTTTGGTTACTTTGCCTCTGCTTGGATTGAGATATAACAAACATAAAATTAACCAGAAAGAAGTTAAGCATTTAACAAATAACTGGATAAAATTAAATATGATAGACTTTTGACAATTACTAAATAGAAATAGAAAGGATTATACATGCTGTTAAGGTTTGTGTGGCATTTTTACAATAACTGACCTTATGCCAGGACATAAATAACTCATAAAATGCATAAAAGCAAAAATATTAAACAATTCTTTATAGACTAATATATGATAAAAAGTAAAATCCAAGATAAATCAGAAGAAATAAAACTAAAATGCAGAGTAAATAATACAATCTTAAAGAAAGAATTAACCATAGAATCAATCACAGAAATATTAAATACCATAACATTTTATAAAAGACAAAGATTAAATATACCAAAACTAATGGGATATATCCAAAATAGCTATTAGGTGATAAATAGTCACACCATCCAAAGGGATACAAGAGAAAACAGAGAAATAAATACACAATTTAAGAATTTATTTTTAAAATGTTCATTCCATGACAGCTCTTCTCAGCAACACAGTGACCCAAGACAAGTATAAGGGATTCACAAAGGAAAATGCTATCCACATCCAGATAAAGAACTGATTGACTCTGAATGCAGATCGAAGCATGCTTTTTTCACTTACTTTATTCTTTCTTGTCTTTTTTTTTCTTTTGATCTGTTTTATCTTCCACAACTATAACAAATATGGAAATATGTTTTACTTGATAGCACATGTATTAACTATATCAAACTGCCTACCATTTTCAGAAAAGGGGAAGGGAAAAAGGAGGAGGGAGGGAGGGAGAAATATTGAAAGACAAAATCCTATAAAAATAAATGCTAAAAATTTTCATCATATGGAATTGGGGAAAAATAAAACACCATTAGATAAAAAAAGTTCATTCCTTCTGTGTTGCAGGTAGGGCAAGTCAGTTTTTGAACTAAGTATGCAAAAAATATAAAAACCTTTGAATAAAAATAAATTCTTAAAATCAAAGAAGAGGCAAACAAAATTGAATACAAAATTCTGTTGAGTACAAAATTCATTTTAAATACAATTAAGAACTATTTGTTGAATACACCAATAAAATAGAAATATATTAGCTAATTTAACTTTAAAAAGAGAAAGAAAAACCAAATCACCAAAATAAAAAATAATAAATGGGAAAATTCACAAAAAATGAGAAATAAATTGAATTTTATAAAACTGAATTTTATACAAACAAAATCATGAACTTTGAAGAAATGAATAACTATATACAAAAATATCAAACACACTCATTAATGTTACATAAATAAAGAACACAATAATCCAATAGCAGAAGTATTTCTTCAGTTAGCCATGAATGACTTTATCAGGTTTCCTCTCTATAGTAAAGTGGCAGGATATATAATAAATTCACAAAAATCATCAGCTTTTTTTGTATGTTATATGTAGAATCTAAAAGCAAGAGATTCTATTAATATTATCTGCAAAATGGATAAATTAGCTAGGAACTAACCTACCAAGTTACATGCTCAATTTACATGAATTCAATTGAAAACGAGTCTTTAACCCCAACCCCCCCCCCCAAAAAAAGGAAAACTTAAATGATTGGGCAGATATGTACTCATGTTTTGGCTGTACCAATACAATGATGGTATGATTGAAAATAACTTACAGATTCATTGCAAAGCAATTAGGCTAAGAAGGAGTTACTTTACAAAATGAGATAAAATAAAAACAAAATTCATTTGAAACAACCAAAGGTCAAACATTTCCAGGGAAGTAATGACAAAAATGTAAGGATGAAGAGCACTTAAAATTACCAGATCTCAGAATATAAAGTATTGCTCATCAATGATATTTTATACTAGCTAAAAAACAGAAACAATATTGGAATGGATAAAGCAATCAATATAGAGGGTAATTAAGAATGGTACTCTAATATTTGATGAACTAAGAGCATAAGTAACTGGGAAAGGTCTCCTTATTTGGAAAGAAAAAAATGCTGGAAATTAGTTTGGTGAATTTTAAACAATCAATTTTCACCAATCTCCAACAATCTCCAAATATTTATATGAATCAAATGTGAAGAAAAGAGTGATATTGTAAGAAATAAGTTATATGAGAATAACAGAAAAATTAGAGTGCAATAGGAAGGGACACCATGAATAACTATAGCTAAGCAAGACAAGTCTTAACAAACAAAAGAATGAAGTGAAAATAAGAGGTAAAACAAAATTTTGATTGCATAAAATTTTAAAAGGCTTTTCTGTATATAATCAATATAGTCAACATAAGAATGCAACCTAAGTTGCCATAGTTTTAGAGCTTACACTAAATTATCTTGCCTGTACCTATGAATACTCTTTTCAGAAACAAAATTGGAAAGCATTGGACATAGTGCACACTAAAGAACAGGGTAAAAAATAATTAATTAAATTTATGGAAAGATAAAATGGCTTCTAACCTACAAAATAATACTTTCAAAATTCGTTGTCTGTGAAAATTCAGATCACTGACTTAAGGCAAAGGTAAAAATTACCAAAGCTATATGCAATAATAAAAATGAGAAAGAAATGGTTTTAGATTAAAATAATTCTAATGTGACCTATTTTGAAAATTTAGGAGAACTCTTTTTTATGTAGTATTTTATTTTTCCCCAGTTACATGTGAAAACAATTTCAGCATTCATTTTTAAAACTGTGAGTTCCAAATTCTCTCACTTCCTCCCACCCACTCTGCATTGAAAAGGCAAGCAATTCAATGTAGGTTATACATGTGTAATCATGCACAACACTTCCATAATAGTCATGTTGTAAAAGACTAACTATATTTTCCTCCATCCTACCCCCCACCCCATTTATTCTATTCTTTCTTTCTTTCCTTTCACCCTGTTCTTCCTCAAAAGTGTTTTGTTTCTGACTACCCTCTCCCCCAATCTGCCTTCCCTTCTATCACCCCCCCTTTTCTTATCTTCTTCCCTCCTACTTTCCTGTAGGGAAGATAGATTTCTATACACAATTGAGTGTGTATGTTATTTTCTCTTTGAGCCAATTCTGATGACAGTAAGGTTCACTCATTCCACCTCACCTCCCCCATCTTCCTTCCACTGTAAAAGCTTTTTTTGTCTCTTTTTATGTGAGATAATTTATTCCATTCTACCTCTCCCTTTCTCCTCCTCTCAGTATATTCCTCTCTCACCCTTTAATTTTATTTGTTAGCTATCATCCCTTCATATTCAACTCATGCCTGTGCCTCCTGTCTATATATACTCCTAACTACCCTAATAATGAGAAAAGTCTTATGAGTTGTAAATATCATCTTTCCATGTGGGAATGTAAACAGTTCAACTTTAATTAAGTCCCTTATCATTTCTCTTTCCTGTTTACCTTTTCATGCTTTTCTTGAGTCTTGTATTTGAAAGTCAAATTTTCTATTTAGCTCTGCTCTTTTCTCAAAAATGCTTGATATTCCTCTATCTCATTGAATATCCACTTTTTCCTCCTCATGGATTATATTAAGTTTTGCTGGGTAGGTGATTCTTGACTGTAATCCTAGCTCCTTTGCCCTCCAGAATATCATCTTCCAAGCCCTCCAATCCTTTAAAGTAGAAGGTGCTAAATCTTGTGTTACCCTGATTGTGTTTCCACAATAATTTAATTGTTTCTTTCTGGCTGCTTGCAATATTTTCTCCTTGACCTGGGAACTCTGGAATTTGACTATAATATTCCTGACAGTTTTCATTTTGGGATCTCTTTCAGGAAGTGATCAGTGGATTCTTTCAATTTCTATTTTACTCTCTGGTTCTAGAATATCAGGGCAGTTTTCCTTGATAATTTCTTGAAAGATGATGTCTAGGCTCTTTTTTTGATCATGGCTTTCAGATAGTCCAATAATTTTTAAATTATCTCTCCTTGATCTATTTTTCAGGTCAGTTGTTCTTCCAACGAGATAGTTCACATTGTCTTCTATTTTTTTCATTCTTTTCATTTTGTTTTATGGTTTCTTGATTTCTCATCAAGTCATTAGCTTCCATTTGCTCTATTCTATTTTTTAAGGAATTATTTCCTTGTGTGACCTTTTGAATCTACTTTTCCATTTGACCAATTCTGCTTTTTAAAGTATTCTTCCCCTCATTGGCTTTTTGGACCTCTTTTATCATTTGGCATAGTCTGTTTTTTAAGTTGTTTTTTTTTTCATTATTTTTTGTGTCTCCTTTACCAAGCTGTTGAGTTGTTTTTCATGATTTTCTTGCATCATTCTCATTCCCCTTCTGAATTTTTCCTCTCCTTCTCTTACTTGATTTTTAAAATCCTTTTTGAGTTCTTCCATGACTGGAGACCAATTCATATTTTTCTTGGAGGCTTTGGATGTAGAAGCTTTGACTTTGTTGACTTCTCAGTGTGTGTTTTGATCTTCCTTGTCACCAATGTAAGTTTCTATCTTCAGAGGTTTTTTTCATGGTTTGATCATTTTCCCAATCTATTATTTGACTTTTTAACTCTTTGTTAAGGTAGAGCTCTGTTTCCGGTGTGGAGAGTGAACTGACCCAAACTTCAGGGGTTTTGTGCAGTTGTTTTCAGAGATACTTCTAGGGACCTGTAAGTTTCTAGTTCTTCAAAGGTGGTATGATCTAAGGGGAGGTGTTTACTCCTCTCCTGGCTTGTGCTCTGGTCTGTGAGCAACAAGCAGCACTCTTTTCTGCCATGGAACTGAGGAGAGTCCCCTTTCAACTGTTGCCATAAGCTCTTCTATGCTAGTGTTCCTCATTGCCCTGGGACTGACACCCAGGACTGTGACTCAAATCCAAGTATGGGCAATGCAACAGAGTTTTGCCTCAGACACCCCTATAGTCTCCTGCTGAACAGTTATACAATTCCCTTACCATCTGAGAGCTCTGGAAGCTGCTGCTGCCACTGCCGCTGGCCCTGTCATGGCTTCAGTCACTCCCCAGGCCTTCTCCTGGTTTGCTGGGGCTGTGACTGAGCTGGGGTGGTCTGTGCTAGACTGCCTTCCTCTCTTACCCAGGTCCAAAAGACCTTTCCTGCTGACCTTCTAAGTTGTCATTGGTGTCTATGGGCTGAGAAGTCTGGAAACCACCAATGCTGCCAGTGATTCAGTCACTCAGACGCCTGCTCCAAGTTTGTTGTTTCCTTGTCTGTGTTGGCATGGCCTGACTATGCTGGACTGAGCTCCTTTCTCACCCTGGTGCAATAGACCTTTCCTATCAACCTTCCAGGTTGTCTTGGGCTACAAATTTGTTTCACTCTGTCTTTTTGTGGGTTTTGCTGCTCTAGAATTTGTTTAGCATCATTTTAAAAGTATTTGGAGGGATTTGGGGGAGAGCTCAGGTGAGTCCCTGCCTTTACTCTGCTATCTTGGTTCTGATCCCTAGGAGCCAAAATGTTTTTGAAGTAGAAAAATGAGATATGGATGGTAGTAAAGATATCAAAAATTTGGAAGTGGACTGACCGTACCAAACTTCTGAGAAGACATGAACATGAGTTGTCCAGGCATGGATGAGTTGTAATCTGCATAATTGAAAAGATTACCCAAGTCAATGTGATACATTGAACAACAAAATCTCATTATTAACTTTCTTCATCTAGTTGAGTATGGTTTAGTATATTAAGATATATCACTTCTACTCCTTTCTACTTTTATCCTAACCCATATTTTCTCCATTGGGTACCCATTCCTCAACTTCATAATTATTTTTATGTAAACATGCATTTTTGTGAACAATAATGCTGTACCCCTACCTCTTATATTAGCTGTACTTATTTCAAATAAAGCATACCTTTTTTTTTTTCATTGTTCCTTTCAATCATGAAGATTATCCTAGCAAATGTCAACCATTTTTATTGGACAATATTCATTTCACTGGATTTACAGTGTTTATTACCATGCGATGTACATTGTTAGTTAATCTTTTCTCACAGAAGAGAATGTGTAGACAAAGGAACAACACCAAAAAATGACTACAGATGAGAATTAAAGTCTATGAAATGAAACTATTACATACCACAATGATTCATTTTCCTTAATAAAACACAAATAACTGATGGGATGGTCTCATTAGAGTCTGATAAAAGCAAAAGACATTAGGTGTTATTTCCCTTATTTCTCTTGGTATTGGTTAAGGATGATTATAAGACTCTTCTGATTCAAGAGACAAAAAAAATTGACAAAAATGTCTAAATTTGTTCTTTTCTATTTCAAAATTTACTGGTTATTTATATCAAATCCGACAGTTTCAGCCTATAGTGAATAGTCCAATGTGGTCAGTCACTGCTCTGCAAAAGACCAAGAATTCTCATTTCATGCATTGCTAATTCTATGATTTTATCTAACTCTCATGCTAAAACCAGTGATTGGTTTAGGCAGATTTGTTATCTGAAGAAAAGGGAGCTAGAAAAACAGTACGTACACAATGCTACTTGAAAGATTTCTCCATTGACTCAAAAGTATCTCTCCTGGGCAAACCTATTCAGAGAAGGGTCCATGGTCCATGACACTGAGCTCAAACAGTTCTTCATAATAATTATAATCCATATTTACATAGTACTCTAACTTTCACTAAATGCTTTATAAGAAGCAGGTGACACAAAAATAACTACCCCACTTTACACATAACGGACATAGTTAATTTGTAACAAACTGATTTCACCTGCCAGGATGTAATAGCGGGGATGTTAACACACAATTATACTTCCTTGACACATTAAAACTGCATCATCTTTATTTACTTGGTGGTCCTACCATATAAGATTCCCACATCTACTTTTACCACTTATATTTTTGTAGTTATACTCACTCTTACACTCATATAATCACAATTATATGTACTTATACTTGCACATACTTGTATTCATATGAGACTGGGTCCCTAGAAGGTAAATGCTACCTTTTTGTGGTAACTCATTCCTAAAATTACAGCTCATCTCTCATCAGCATATTTTACTTTGATAGTCAAACAGTAGGTACAATTTGCTCAAACCAAAGGCATTTGTTAAGATGATCTAGCAAGAACATTAATTACAAAATACCTCCCCTCATAAATCTGGAGCATACTCTTTCCTATATATATGGAATCTATGGCATTTGAGCATAACTTGGAATAGAGAGGTAGGTAAGCACATATGACTATGGCAATTCACAACTGAGAAAAAGTAACCTTAATGTCCTTTCTCTCCTGGTGGAATCTTCAGGAAGTTCACTGCCAGACATAGCACCCCTGCTGTGTGGGCTGCTTGGGAGACTACCTATTTATACCTCCATTTGCAATTGCCACAGCTGACTCTCTCTTCAGTTACTAGATGGCTCTCTTCTTTGGTGCCAAAAGACCCAAACACTGAAGCTGCTTGAATTTTGCCCCTTTTTTGACCTTTGGTGTCTGGAAAGTGCAAACCTCTGCTTTCTGTGGCATGTTATGTCTCATGGTTTTGAGTAGCATCGCTTTAATGTGCCATTACTTGATGCCCCTTGAGAAAATGCCTTTTAAGGGCCAGATTCTTCCTCAATTGTGGGCTCCTCACTGAACTCTCAAACTGAACTTACTTACTTGAACTCTCAAACTGAAAACTCAGTGGACTCTTAATATTTTAGCTATTAAAGACTCTATAGGGATGTGCTCCCTCTCAAATTTCATTAGAAAAAGGTTATGTTTTATACATGTTACATGATGCAAACTTACCTTTTTAGCACTTAGCGCAGTGCCTGGTTACATTGTAGCTGTTAAAATAATTTTTTATTGATTAATTATACTTCATTAGAACACTTAATATTTCATCATCTCTGATTATATGCCACTGGGGCCCCAATTCCCTGCCACACATACAGACTAGAAAATTGAAATTGATCCTACATCCAAAGCCTCCAAGAACAATATGAATCAGTCTCAGGTCATGGAAGAGTTCAAAAAGGATTTTGAAAAGCAAGTAAGAGAAGTAGAGGAAAAACTGGGAAGAGAAATGAGAGTAATGCAAGAAAATCATGAAAAACAAGTCAACAGCCTGCTAAAGGAGATAAAAAAGATACTGAAGAACATAACACCTTAAAAATAGCCTAACCCAAATGGCAAAACAGGTCCAAAAAGCCAATGAGGAGAAGAATGCCCTAAAAAGCAAAATTGGCCAAATGGAAAAGGAAGTCCAAAAGATTACTAAAGAAAAGATTTCCTTAAAAATTAGAGTGGAACAATTGAAACTAGTGACTTTATGAAAAATCAAGATATTGTAAAATAAAACCAAAAGAAGCAAAAACTAGAAGACGATGTGAAATACCTCATTGGAAAAACAACTGACCTGAAAAATAGATCCAGGAGAGATAACTTAAAAATTATTGGACTCTCTGAAAGCCATGATCAAAAAAAGAGCCTAGACCTCATCTTTCAAGAAATTATCAGGGGCAGCTAGGTGGTGCAGTGGATAGAGCACCGTCCCTGAAGTCAGGAAGACCTGAGTTCAAATCCGACATCAGACCAAACACTTGACACTTACTAGCTGTGTGAACCTGGGAAAGTTACTTAACCTCAATTGCCTTAAAAAAAAAAAAAGAAATTATCAAGGAAAACTGCCCTGATATTTTAGAACCAGAGGGCAAAATAGAAATTGAAAGAATCCACCGATCTCCTCCTGAAAGAGACCCCCAAAGGAAAACTCCTAGGAATATTGTAGCCAAGTTCCAGAATTCTCAGGTAAAGGAGAAAATATTGCAAGCAGCCAGAAAGAAACAATTCAAGTATTGTGGAAACACAATCAGGATAACACAGGATTTGACAGCTTCTACATTAAGGGACCTGAGGGCATGGAATATAATATTCTGGAGGGCAAAGGAGATAGGATTACAACCAAGAATCACCTACCCCGCAAAACTGAGTATAATCCTTCAGGATAAAAAATGGTCATTCAATGAAATAGGGGACTTTCAAGCATTCCTGAGGAAAAGACCAGAGCTGAATATAAAATTTAACTTTCAAATCCAAGTGAAACATGGAAGAGGTAATTGAGAAAAATAAATCATAAGAGACTTATTAAAGTTGAACTGTTTACATTCCTACACAAAAAGATGGTATTTGTTACTCATAAGAACTTTGTCAGTATTAGGGTAGTTGGAGGGAAAAATATATGTAGATAGTTAGATAGATAGATAGATAGATAGATAGATAGATAGATAGATATAGAGATAGATAGATAGATGGGTAGATAGATAGATAGATAGATAGATAGATAGATAGATAGATAGATAGATAGATAGAGAGAGAGAGAGAGAGAGAGAGAGAGAGAGAGAGAGAGAGAGAGAGAGATAGACAGACAGCACAGGGTGAGTTGAGATGAAGAGGTGATATCTAAAAAAAATAAAATTAAAGGGTGAGAGAGGATTATACTGGGAGGAGGAGAAAGGGAGAGGTAGAAGGGGGTAAATTATCTCACATAAAACAAACAAGAAAAAGCTTTTACAGTGGAGGGGAAGTGGGGGAAGGGGAGAGGGAATGAGTGAATCTTATTCTCATCAGATTTGGCTTAAGGAGGGAATAGCATACACACTCAATTGGGTATGGAAATCTATCTTACCCTACAGGAAAATAGGGAGGGAAGGGGATAAGAGAGGGGGGCATGATAGAAAGGAGGGCAGATTGAGGGAGGGGGTAATCAGAAGCAAACATTTCTGAGGAGGAACAGGGTCAAAAGAGAGAGTAGAATAAACAATGGGTGGGATAGTATGAAGGGAAATATAGTTTTTCACAACATGACTACTATGGAAGTGTTTTGGATGACTACATATGTATAACCTACATCAAGTTACTTGCTTTCTCAATGAGGATGGATGGGGAGGGAGGAAGGGAAAGAATTTGAAACCCAAAGTTTTGAAAACAAATGTTAAAAATTGTTTTTACATCCAACTGGGAAATAAGATATACAGGGGGCAGCTAGATGGCGGAGTGGATAGAGCACTGGCCCTGAAGTCAGGAAGACCTGAGTTCAAATCTCACCTCAGACTAAACACTTGACACTTACTAGTTGTGTGCCCCTGGCCAAGTCACTTAACCCCAATTGCCTTAAAAAAGAAAAGAAAAGAAAAGAAAGGAAAAGAAAAAAAAAAGAAAAGAGAAGAGAAGAAAAGAAAAGAAATAAGATATACAGGCAGTGTGGTATAGAAATCTATCCTGCCTACAGGAAAATAGAATGGGAAGGGGATAAGAGTAGAGGGGGAGGTGATAGAAGGGAGGGCAGATTAGGGGAAAGGTATTCAGAATGCACCCATCTTGGGTCAGGGGGAGGGGCAAGATGGGGAGAAAATTTAGAACTCAAAATCTTGTGGAAGTGAACGTTGAAAACTAAAAACATATCTACTTAAATTTAAAAAAAGAAAAATGAAAATTGAAACTGATAGTCATTAAGTTTCAACAATAGTCATACAGCTACTTCTGATCCCATCCTGTACACTATTTCACCATATCCAACAGTATCAGAAAATATACTTATACATAGATACTTGTATTACTATAACCCTTGCTATATTTACTTTTTTTTCCTCCTTTCTCTACTCCCAAACATTCCATCTGTAACTGACATTTATATAGCTCATGAAGTTTTTATTTTCCCCCCAAGTTTAGGACAGGTGTGTATTTCTTCCTCCAAAGAATTCACATAAGACACAAAGACATGCATAAACAAACACATAAAACATTGAAAAAAACTATTACATTCATTATACTCACCCTGAAAGGAAAAGCCCTTTTGTTTGACTGATAAGGAGATATTTCAAATTCACCTGGGATCTATACTATCCAGAATGGAGTTCTTTACACCATAAATTATAGGATATTCTCTTCCAATAAACATGCTATAATGAAATCTTCCTTTCCTAAGTTTAATCTCCCTACTGCTTGAATTCCAACAACCTCAAACTCGAGTTCTTGACCCACAGGATAATTGACAAACCAGGAGCAATCTCTTTCTCAGGATCATCACTCTTTGACCTGTGCTCATAAAAGCAAACAAAAAGACAGAAGGCAGCAATCAGGGACTCAAGATATAGCATAATATGTGAATAAATAAGCCATATATGTTTCTATTGTTATGTGCTTGTGGTACAAGCCATTATTGCTACTAATGGGAGGGGGAGGGCAGTAAGAGAAATCTGGCTCCCTCCTCCTCCTCCTCCTTCTCTTACCATATTTGCTAGAAGTCAAAAGTAGAAATTTTTTTTAAAAAAGGGAGATAAGTAATGATGTGCAAAGATCTCATTAATATTTTAAAAGTGTAAAGTATTAGATTTTTTTTTGCACAATAAATTTGTTAAGTAAATATGAGTATTTTTATTCCCAAAACAGATGGGCAGCTCAGTGGATAGATCATTGGGCCTGGAGTTAGGAAGACTTGAATTCAAATCCAACCTCAGACCCTTACTAGCTATGTGACCCTGGGCAAGTCACTTCACCCTGTTTGCCTCAGTATCCTCATCTGTAAAATGAGCTGGAGAAGAAAATGGTAGACCATTCCATTGTTTTTGCCAAGAAAACCCTAAAAAGGGGTCACAAAGAGTCAGACATGACTGAAAAAATACCTGAACAACATCTTTATTCCCATTTTACAAATGACAAAAATGAGACTTGGGTAAAGTGACTTACTAGAGGACGTATAGCAAGTACTTGACAGATATGGTATTTGAACCCAGGGTTGAACTACAAATACTGTGTTTATTCCACTGTACCATGCCATAATTAATTATAAAGGAATATGAAATACTTGTAAGATAGAAAGTGAACTTAACAGGCCAAATAAGTAATGACAATATAGGAGGTAGTACATGAACTAAGATGTGAAGGAAGCTAGGAATTGGGCAAGGTAGAGGTTTTATTCATAATTGTATAATCTTGAGTGAGTCATAAACTCTCTATGTTTCAGGTTTCTCATCCACAAAATGGCAATAGTAATGGTCACACTACCTGCCTCACAGAGTTATTATAAACAAAGCCTTTTGCTAACCATAAAGTACTATGGAAATGAAACCCTCTACAATTTGTAATTTAACAAAGATTTATTAAGCTTATATCATGACCAAAGAACTATGCTAAGTGTTGGTGACATATACAAAAAAGGAGCTGATCTCAACAATTTTCAATGGCAAGAACACTGAATTTGTAGGTAGATGACTTTGGTTGTCTTTTTCTCTGGTCTAGTGGGGCAGTAAGCAAGTGACTTATTCTCCATGGTTCCCATTTTCCTATCCTGTTTATTATGATTTTGTGATGGATGATAAGGAAGAAGAAATCTCTTCTATTTCCTTTTCCCTGTCAGTCTTAATAAGTGACTATCCTCAAATAATTTAAGAATTTTGACACCAGAACTTAAAGAACAATTGAGTTCAGGGAATAGGAGCCTGTTGGGGGTAAAATCACAGCCTTTACTGATCAACATAGATATTCATGCACACATAGTTATGAAAGGATTCTCTAAGAAAGAAATTCCCCTGAACAGAGGTTGAACGAAACTTTTATAGTCTTAGAAAAAGCAGATTGGGTTCATCTGCATTAGCCTTGCAGGTAGCTTTATCTGCATTTCAGCCTTACCTTGGAGCTTTTTTTTTTATTTCTTTCTTCTACAACTCAACTATTTTTGAGCCTAGTAGCCAGGACAAGGGCAAGATGCTTTTGAAAACAGGGCAAAGAGAAGTATATGAATCCCTACCTTAAATGGAATGGAGCTGAATTTCTAAGTAATATCATTCATGCCAAAGAGACTAGGATGAAGAAATAGCCTCTTTTGCTTTGACTCAAGAATCTGCCATCTGAAGCTATACTAGCTTTGCTCAGTGATGATCATTCAGAATAGCTGCCCAAATAAAGAGTTCTTGGAGTCTTTGGAATAGGAATTAATGGGAGTAGCTGGATGGTGGGGTTTTTTTTAGTCCTTTTATGGCAGAGGACCTTTATCATGTATTTTTCCAGCTGTATGATAAGAAAAAAAAAGGCTAAAAGAGCCATGATTGCAGAGCTTTGAATGCCAGCGCCCTTAATTCTAGTGCCTTCCCTCTAAGATTATATCTTATTTTTATCCTCTAGACATCTTGTCCGCATGTAGCTGTTTTTGTATTGTCTCCCCCTTTAGACTTCCTTTGGAACAGACTTTCTTTTTCCTTTTCTCTATATCCTCAGGGCTTAATATAGTGCCTGACACATAGTAGATGATTAATAAATGATTTTTGAGTTTACTAAGTTTGTAAAATTAACACTTAAATGAGGCTATAGGCACCCTCAATGAGATCTCTAAGTTGAGAAATCTAGAGAATAGGATTCAGTTTATATCTTCTGGTCATATAAATAAGGTAGAAGTTTCCAGATAATGCAAAAGTTGGTTTTTATGATTCCTGACTGGTTTATATAAGTACAGAAAGAGATGTTGACCAGGGTGAAAACATTATCATTAAAGGTAAAGAGAAAATTCAAGGCAATCAATTGTTGGTGGAAAGTTCCCAGAATAAGGAAATATAAATCTGAAATATCCACAGAGAACTGGTCTTAGTGCTAGTTATAATCTCCAAGCAAGTGGTGAGCTTGATGAAAGCTTTCTCAAGTTTGGGACACCAAGGTCTGGTTTCAAGGTACATGTAATGTGAATGAAAAGTAGAGTTTCCTGGTTCTGGGTGCTACCTCATTGTTATATGAGGAGAAAAAAAAGGGTGAAAAACCTCTTGGAAGGAAAGCTGAAGAGGGATCTGCCCTGCTGTAGAAATCTTGTACCAGCTACTTCGGCAGATGTTTACATAATTTCTCTCTGTCAAACCAGTAAAGGCCTTCTGTTGCTAGTTAGAGAAATAGGAACTTCCAGAGGATAGAAAAGTGGGTGATAGTACCTAATTTGGCTAGATGATGGGTCATATCAAGTATAGAAGAGACTCAATTTAGACCCAGTAGAATGAAAATGTCATTTGGAAAAAAGGCATATTTGACCAGTGGCAAATGTCATGTTTCGAGCAAATAGATATCTTTCATGGAGTAACTGATTCATTATGTATTCCCAACTTAGAAGCAGATATTGTGAGGACCAAATAAGACAATGCATATGTAAACTGGTACATAAATCACCATCACCATTTATTATTATTAATATTATTATGACATGCACTAGGGTGATACTTACCAATGTCATAGGTGATGGAGGAGGAATCAAAGGCAAGAGGAAAGTCCTTTGAAAGATCTAGCATGCTTACAAAGTGGAGCTGTAGTCCAGACCACCAATGAGGTCTCCATGCATAGGAATTTGGAAAAGCTGACCTCTGCCATAAATCTGTGACAAATGGCCTGCATTCATGTCTGTAGCATAGTGCATCTTGTGAGCTGAGGAAAAGTGTAGACAAAGCCATTAAATGCATTTCTATGGAGTTTTCTCTTCCTAGAACCTTTGTTCTTCCAAGTAGATTAAATTTTTTGGGAACCATATGGATTGAGGTAGAGAGTTTGGAGTCCTGAGAGGAGATACCAGTACACTAATCCTTCCTGAATTTATGGCCCTTGTTACAGGGGCAAAAAGTCATAGTTATGACTCTGCCAGAATATCAGAATTTTACTTTGGCAGCTATATGAATTAAAATTATGAAATGATGAATTCTTTGTAACTATCCTTAATTCTCAAGTTCCCATAAAGAACAAAAGGGAAATTTAGAAAAAAAAAACACTTTAAGCTGTTTCCTTTTTTTTCTAATCCTGAGGATTCCCCCTTTCTGGAAATCTGAATATAAGAGTTAGGCCATACAAACCTGAGTACACCAACATGTGAACCCTGTTCCTTTCTCTCTTTTTCTGACTACTCCTTCAGTAACTGCCATGAGCACTGTGCCATTAGTAAAAAAGCTTTCTTTCTTTAATTAATTTCTGCTTTGCAGAAGGAAATATGAAATATACAAAATACCATGATGAACTTTGGGGGAGAAAACAATATCTCTAGATATTTGTATATACCATTTGATTTATATAAATGACATTTTGTATGTAAATATAGAGGCTGCAATTTCATTTCCTGCTAGAAGATATTTTCTATTAAGCACAATGAAACTCCACTTAATGAAAAAATGTCATGTTCTCTTGTGCACTTGCTCAAAGGTAATAAGATCAACATCAGAAAGTAAATGAACTTAATTTTTTTTTGGCAAACAATTAGCTGAGCTGATCTTCGCCTCTGCCAGAGGATATTCAATGCCTCTGATTTTCAAATGTATTTGGGAGATGCATCTCTCCGGAGGTAGAGTCAGGCAAAGCAGTTGTTTTTCTTTTATTTTCTTTTTATCAATGGGAGCTGCAGTACTTATTTTCTTCCTTGATTTTTTTTTAATCCTGGATGTTTGCTAATGAGCAATGCACTGGACAATCCTTCTTTTATTGTTCTACTGTTGTCAGAGAAGTTTTTTCTTACCTGGTGTGCATTCAGTTTCTGCAACATCAATTCTGTCTCCAGGGATTTCAGCCATCTTCCCAGTTTAATGAGTTTCTCTTTTTGCTGGTTTTTTTTCACTAGGTATTAAAACCTCCTGCTTTTTATGCCACTTCTTATAGTGGTGCATGTCTTGCAATTGCTCAGGGTCATATCTAATCAGTGTCAGCAGTGAGGAAGGTTTTGTGGAACAGGGTTTCTGGTTCAATTCACTGAAGCATTTTGTTTTCCCTTTGACACCAGCATGAGAGGAGCTGTAGTGTGCTGATCAGGGTCCTTAGACTAGAACCAACAGTTGGAATCCACTGTTATAGGAAAAAGTCCATTTGACTTCTTTCATTGCTTGATCCATATTAGCTTTTAGGTTGATAGTGATCCCTGTTGTGATGGTGGTGCTGGGGAGGAGAAGGAATAAGCATTCATATCCCACCTGCAAATATACCAGACATTGTGTTAGGAATTTACAAATATTATCTCATTTGATCCTCACAACAGTCATGTGAGGTAGAGACCCCCTATTTTACAGTAAAGAAAATTGAGGCAAACATGCTAGGTGACTTGTCCAGGGTTACACAGATAGTAAGTCTGAAATTGAATTTGAACTCAGGTCTTCCTAACTTCAGGCCCAGCTCTCTATCCACTGTATTGTCTAGATGCCTCTAGGTGCCTGTGGAATTGTTAAACTAACTTTCTGGACAAAGCATAATTTGTACTACTATGATCTTGGTTCCTACCAAAAGAGGACAAACTATATAAATGGTGTAACATATTAGCATAAGAGTGAGGGATTTGACTTAGGCCTAGAGAGCTTACAACTAGGAGTAATGGGTGGAAGCTAATGGTCTGTTCAGTTGTTTTTCAGTCACGTCTGACTCTTCACAACCCCATTTGGGGTTTTCTTGGCAAAGATATTGGAGTTGTTTGCCATTTCATTCTCCAGCTCATTTTAGATGAGGAAACTAAGGCAAACAGAGTTAAGTGATTTACCCAGTGTCTGAGGCTGGATTTGAAGTCACAGACATAGGTCTTCCTGACTCAGACCTTGCATTCTATCCACTGCAACATCTACCTGCCCAATGGATGGAAGCTAAAGACAGGCAGATGTTAGGGAGGCTCAACGTAGCGAAGAACTGCCTAACTGTTAAGATGCATTAAATTAGAACTGAAATCCATTTGAATTCGATCCTGAAGGGGAATAAGCCGCCATGCTAATGGCAATGCTTCCCATCATTAGAGGTCTATAAGTGCATGTTGGATGACTATTTCTTCAAAACGTCGTAGAATTGATGAATGTTTCTAATTGAAGTTGGCTTAGATGACTTCTGAGGTCCCTTTTAACTCTCCAAATCTATTGTAGTTCCTATATCAAAGGTTCCCCAAAGATACAAAGAGCCCAGGTACAATTCGAGAGATTTTCTTGCTTTCTTGGCTCCAGCTTCCACTTCAGAAACCTAGAAAGAAATACTTACCATTCAATATGCTGCACAATTGCGAACAGTTATAACATTAAGGAGAAAAGATTCATTAAAATGCTAAGCTCTTTCTTGCTTAGAGAGCTGATAGCCTCTCTCTTCTTGCCTCTTCTTTCCTTTTCAGTGGCAACACTCATCTCTTTTATTTAAGGCTTTGGAGATTTGACCATTCTCATTATAATTCAGGCCCCATCTCACTTAAACTCCTCCCTTTATCCAAACTCTTCAGAATTTCAAAGGAGATAATTACAAAGGTATAACTGTATACAGCTCTTTAATCATGGTGCTAGATTTTTTTTAAAAAAATGCATCCTATATACTCAGTACTCTAAACCCATAAATTGTCCTCAGACCAAGCCCAACCCCAACCCTAACCCGCTTGTGGCAAACAGTTTCCAAACGCAAAAGCTCAGTTAATCCTCCTAGAACCTCCCATGTGGAGCTAGTAAGAAATTCACCATGGGATTTTTCCTCTCAGAGTAAAACCTTCCAAGGGTAAGCATCTAGTTACCAGGAAAGAACTCAGAGCTAATCTTTTGGTCTCTTTCTCTTGAGGAGGCTCTATAAAAGTGGACTGAATGCTGATTGTCTCCTCTTAACCCCAGCTGTTGTCTCCTGCAATCATGTAGTTATGCTACTTCCCCCTTTCACAAATTATAAGGGGAGGAGGTTTCTTTCTACAGAGAAAAAAATGTCCTAATTCTGTCAATCACAGAATCACCAATTTTCAGAGTTAGCAAGGCACTCAGAGATCAGTTAGCCCGATCCATACCAGAAAAGAATCACCAGAAGGAATCACTAGCTGAGCTGATGGAGAATTTTGCACATTTCCCATTAGCTAAGTATCATTTTCCCAAGTCCTGTATTTCATGTTTATATCTGCTGTTGTTTTTAAAATAACCTCTATTTGGAATATTTGGCATCCCCCTACCTCTGAAGCTTTGAGGGTGGTGCCCACAGTCTTGTTCTCTTACCATGTGGATCACACGCCTACTCTTTAATAAAGAATCTAAATCTGAAGAGTCACTTATATTGTTCATTATGAAGGTTCGCCTGGTGGAAGCCCTTCCCCACTAGTCCTGTTCACTCTCTAACTATTTATCAATCAATAATCAACTAGTAAGCACTGACTATACTCCAGGCACTGTGCTTCATATTAGGTGTTCAGGAGAACTACCACCCCTGGTGTGAGGGCTTGCCAAGCCTTTTTCTGGAGTGCTTTGTCACTTTTGGTGTCTCCCTGATCCACCCAACTCTCACCTGTGGCTCCAAGGAGCTGTAGCATGCATGCTCAGTAGACATACTCTGGTAAATCATCTTGGCAAACAGGCTAAATCAGGTTGAGGGTAACCAAGAGGCTTCAAATCCATCAGTGAGTTAGGGGGATGTCTACCCCAAGCATGTGAAGACTTTCCTGGTGGAATGGGTAGAAGAGAACAATTTGTTCCAATGACCATGCAGGCAGGTGAAGAAGGCAATATGTGGTGCTTAGAGCTTGGTTAGACAACATAGATGCCAAGGTCATCCACTGCATTCCAGGCAATCACCAGTCATCTTGATTTTTTGTCCTGCCAGTGGACTTCTATGACTCAAGAAGAGAGAGTGAGGCTGATGACTCTGTGCAATTCTGCCTCCCTTAAATCTAATTTACCCACAATTCAAGACATCACTCTGTGGTGTTATTGGTCCTCTTTGAAAACAACAACAAAGACAAAAATATGTCAATGGACTGTTATCTGTAGATACCTTGAACTAAGATCCATATATTTAGTCTCAAAACTTATCACTTACAGTTAACTTTAAGCTCACAAGTTTCAACTTATGAAAAAGCTAATGGACAATACTTCCATTGACTCCCTACTGGGTGAATTCATAGACATCGATAGCTGTCATTTTCCTAACTTTAGCATGCTCAGTGGCCATACTCTGGTAAATCATCTTGGCAAACAGGTAAATCAGGCTGAGGATAACCAACTAAAACCCATCAGTGAGTTAGGAGGATGTCGACCCTAAGCATGTGAAGACTTCTCTGGTGGAATGGGTAGATGAGAAAATTTTGTTGTAAAAAAAAAAACATAAAGTTCATTTACTCAGACAGAGATAAAAATGTAAAAAAGAAAAATGCTCCAAAGACATCCAGCCTAACATCTCCTTTTATAAGGGCTTACTTGGATAATCAAAAGTCACTAGTAATTCTAATGTATGACATTTAACTGGGAGTTTGAAGACTAGACCATACTCCTCATTCTGGGGATTAAATAATGCAGAGTGGTCAAGTTTATGTTGCTACCTTGTTGAAATGTCCTTGTGTCTTGCTTTGGAGCCTCTGGACAGGTGTAGAATACTGACTACAGCCTTTAAGAAGAAGGACAATAAAATATTATCCCATGTGAGCTTTTTGAGACATTATGACATTCAAAGCTTAATGGTATTCCCTAAATACCACTGAGTATTTTACAAGTGTCTATATTTATTCCAACAAACCAGTCTTATAATGACAGAGAAGCCAGGTCCTTAATTCACCCTCATACTTACCTGTGCCAGAGTGATGTGACCTATAGTCTGCTTTAGCATTTGTAGGGGTATGTTAGCTATATGTGGTTATTTCAGATATTAAAGATATATGCTCAAGTGAGCAATTTAAGATACTCCCCCCAAAAATGTAACAACCTTTGCTTCAGAAATGTTCTCATTATACAAACTGTCCATATACATTTAGGAATCTCTCTCTCTCTCTCTCTCTCTCTCTCTCTCTCTCTCTCTCTCCATCCCTCCCTTTCTCCCTTCCTCCCTCCCTCCCTTGGCTTATCACAACAAACTTACCCTCAACGCAAAAACACAGCCTGGTTTTAGACTGGCACAGAAAAAAAGATGGTTTGCTAAGCTATTTAAGCTGAGACAGTTCTCTACCTTCTGTATGCTTGAGTGCATACACACACACACACACACACACACACACGCACACAAGCAGCCAATATAATTAGGCTCAGACAACGTGCACACATTCCCCTGTGGAGCATAGTCAACGCCTTCATTTTTTTCAGAAAACAATTTAGCAAACACTCCAAAGGAAATGGTAGCACAAAACACTAAATAATTGTAGCAATAATAGTGGCAATGACAAGTGCCAGCCCCTCTATAAAGCATCCCTGGGGTTAAGGCTCTTTGATTCCAATTCCATCCAAATCCATGGTTATTTATTAAATGTGTACTATGTTCAAGGCAGCATAGTACATTAAATAGAGCTGGCCTCGAAGCCAGAAAATCCCGGGTTCAAGTCTCACCTATGACACATTTTTGGTTGTATGACCCTGGACAAGTCACTTAACTTCTCAGATCTTAGGCAACTCTCTGAGACTATAAGTTATAGATAAGGTGCATTGGTAAGGGAGTTCCTTATACCAATGAAATCTCAGGACCAATCTCTATCTAACTCCATGTTCAAAGCACTAGGTTACATTGTTGGGATGCAAAGAAAATCATGAGACAGTTGGTAACCTTCAAGAGCTCACAAACTAATGGGGAGATATAACACAAACATAACCAATGAATAATATTCATCCATATGTGATGAGACACAAGAGATTAAAACAAAAAGAGATCCAGGAAATTATGGAGAGGGAAAGATCAAGTTCATCTGGTAGGGAAGAATGGTGGCAGTGGTAGGAGTCAGGAAAGGCTTCCTGGTGGAAAGGCTACCTGAATTTGACCTCAAAAGATGAGAAAGATTTCAACATGTACCGATGAAAACAGGACATGCTTTAGCTATACACATGCAAAAGGCAGCAAGGCATAGGCTGAAATCAGGGGATAGTTT
This sequence comes from Vombatus ursinus, assembly GCF_900497805.2. Lineage (NCBI taxonomy): Eukaryota > Metazoa > Chordata > Mammalia > Diprotodontia > Vombatidae > Vombatus > Vombatus ursinus. The sequence goes on from NW_020940527.1 coordinate 17,073,189, forward strand.
GTAGTTTAATTTGATTTGAATACTGAGTGCAGACTGGAAAGATAGACGGGAACCAAATAGTGGGTGACTTTAAACATCAGACCAAGGACTATATGTTTTGAATGTCATGGGAAGAATCTGCCTACTGCTCTCTGTCCAAGAGCAAACCATATCTTGAATAAATAAGGATTCCCAAAATATCCCCAAGATAAATCATGTTCAGTGCTGTCCTTTGCAATGGAGTGATTCATCTCTAACTACCACATGCCATCAGGAGCTACCTACTGCTCCCATTTCCCATTCTTTGAGAGAACCATGGGGAATACTAACACTTGATACTAATCTATTCTCCATCTGATTGGTTAAAATAATCAAAGATGCAGCAGGTGGGCTATTGTCCCCTTTGACAGCTGTAGTCATTTCCTCTTTCCCATTAACAGTCCTCAGTGAAAGGTGCCAGGTCGATGAACTTTCACAGGCTCACAAAACAAGGATATCTTGGGAGAGAGCTTTAAAAGTTCCAATATTTTCTGTCTCCTGAACATGTCTCTGAAGTCAGCTGGTACAGTATTGAGAGGGAGCATGTCAGAGTGTAAAGAGTTCTGAGCTTAGAGTACTAGATCTGCCACCTAATTCCTTTGTGACCATACAATCTTTTTAAAAATATATTTATTTTGTTCTTAATTATGGCACAAAACAAGCATTTCCATAACATAGTAGAATTTTTAAAAAAGATGATTCCACATGAAACTGCAAACCTATTATGTACAACTTGTTATTCCTTTCAAATATACAATTAAGTTATCCTGTAAATTTCTTTTTTTCTTCTCCCCTCCACCCTAGAGATTGCTACCATTAGATACATTAGACATAAATATGTGTGTTTGTGTGTGTGTGTGTGTGTCAGTGTGTGGGTGTGTAAAATTATTCTATACATACTTCTATTCTTTCTCTGGATGCAGATAGCATCTTTCTTCATATGTCTGTTGTAATTTGGGTATTTATAATAATTGAAATGGTTTAGTCACTCAAAGTTGTTCTTAAAACAATACTGTTGTTGTTACTATATACAGTGTTATCTTGGCTCTGCTCATTTTGCTCTTCATTATTTCATGTAAGTCTATCCATGTTTTTCTAAGATCATCAAGTTCATCATTTCTTATACCATAGTAGTATTCCATCACAATCATCTACTACACCTTGTTCAGTGATTCTTCGATTGATGGGCATCCCTGCAATTTCCAGTTCTTTGCCACCACAAAGAGAGCTGCTATAAATATTTTAGAACATGCAGGTTCTTTTCCTTTTTTCCCTAATAATCTTTGGAAACAGACCTAGTAGCATTATTGTTGAATCAAAGGGTATGGGCAGTTTAATAACTCTTTGGATATAATTTCAAATTGTTCCTTAAAATGGTTAGATCAATTCACAGATTAAATGCCTGGGAGCCAAGATGGCAGAGTAAAAAGGTAGTCACTCTCACCCTCCCCTATCAACCTCTGAAAGCCCAGAAAATATTGCCCCAGGAAAAACCCTGGAGCAGCTGAACCAGAAGAAAGATGGGGAGGAGCAGTCCAGTAGCCCAGGTTGCTTGAGGGATTAATGGGAAAGGCCCCTCTTGCCCTGAGGGAAGGGGAGCAGTACCCAATGGGAGGCGACCCAACAAGCCAGCAGAAAGCCCCACTTTAGCACACCAGGAGGAGATTCTGAAACCCAAGTGGTAGAGCAGGCAAACACCAACACCTGGACCTCTGAGTGCCTCAGTGAGGGTAGGGGAACCAGTGGAAACCAGCTCAGAAAATCACCAGGTGCCTTGGCATCGTACAGCAAACAGGTCTCCCAGTGCCTCAGCAAAAATAAGGGAAGCAACACTCCAAACGGCCCAGGCGGATAAACACCCTGCAACATCCATCTGAAAGGAGCTGAAGAAAGTGAAAGGAAAGGAAAAGCAGGCAACCTAGAGTTGCCCTAGAGTTCCAGCCTTGCTGAATCCAGCTCAACACCAAGTAAGCTGCCAGAACCCTATAGCCTCCAATTGCCAACATTGGAGGCCCTAGCACACAAACCCAGTGACCGAGACCTAGGCTCTCAACACAAGAAGCTTGGGTCAGTGCCCTCTGCTCCCCAGCAGGAGAGCTCAATCTCTTTAAAGGCCAGAGAATAATCAAACACCATGAGCAAATTATTGGTCTACCTGAAAATCATGATGAAAAAAAGAGCCTGGGCAGTATCTTTCAGGAAATCATAAAGGAAAACTGTCCTGAGGTCCTAGAACCAGAGGGTAAAATAGCCATAAAAAGAATTCACCAATCCCCCCGAAAGAGATCCCAAATCAAAAACTCCAAGGAATTTAGTCCAAATTCCAAAATTACCAGGTCAAAGAGAAAATACTGCAAGCAGCCAGAAAGAAACAATTTAAATATCATGGAACCACAGTCAGGATTACACAGAACCTTACAACTTCTACATTAAAAGATCGTAGGGCATGGAACATGGATCAATTCACAATTCCACCATTTTTTCCCCATTTTTTCCACATCCCCTTCAACATTTGTTGCTTTTCCCTTAAGCCAATCTGATAGGCATAAAATGATCTCTCAAGGTTGTTTTAATTTGCATTTCTGTAAGGTACACATCATTTAAACCCCCCCCCCATGTCTCAGTTTCCTCATCTGTAAAATGAGGGGGTTTGATTACAAGTCCTTTACAATTCTATTTCTATGAACCTATGATATCTGCTAAGCTAATGCAATGGTCCATATTTATTGGCATTGCATCTGAGATTGGCTGCTGTATTTTCAAAGAATTAAAAATTTTAAGTAAAAGAAAGTGGGCAATAAATTTATTTTCCCAGAAGATCAAATTGCTTTTCATGATTTGCTTGAGGGAAACCTTGAACTACTGCTCTGAGAGACAAAAGTACATGTTTCAACTTGTACTTCTAAGCAGTGCAGTGTACTTACAGTTTTGCTTTGTGAATCATATGACCTGTTGAAATAAAATGCCCAACATAAATCTAAAGTCTGTAGTCTCTCTTTACCCCTGCATGATGCTCCTTTTTCACAATTAGATGCTGAAAGGTAGGTGATCTACCTTTCACCTAAGTACGTGAATTCACTACTTAGTGAATTCAACCATGGTACATTTTAACTGGAAGGCTGACTGAGTTTGTATAATTCTAAATCTAAGTGTGGATTTTTGCTCAGAAATAATGTAATTATCCCCCCCCTTTTTTTAAACCAAACTTGCTCCATGCTGAGGAGGTAACAGAATTCATGTGCTCTGTGTTTCTCGATGATATAAAAACAATGTGTGTGCTTGTGTGTGTGTGTGAATGAAAGTTTGTTTGTATGTGCATTATGATAATATACTCTTAGAAGCCTGTCTCAGTGGAGCCTGTGACTATAGAAATGGAATTAAACTTGTTTTTTCCTCCTATAATATGGATCTTCTCACAAAATTTCCCCCTGTGGGCCATTGCTTGGTTCTGTCTCTTCAGTTCTGAGAATTTTTTAAGGAGCTTTCTGTGCCAAAAGGTAATATGATGGTGATAATAATAACTGTCTTGACTGCTTCACGTAAGTGCTGCAAGAAAATCACTTTGTAAACTCTAAAGAGATCTAGTAGAAAAATGAGTTATCATTACTATTACAGAAAAACCTGTGATTTTAGTGATGGAGACAACTGAGGAACAAAATTCCTTTAGTTAATGTAGGTCAGCACTTGCTCTGCAGTTTATACTCTTAGAGATGTGAAAGGTAACATGCTATAATCCACTTCTAACCTCCAAGTCACAGAACGGGATTCAAATCCTGTCTCTTACCCTTAATTATCTGTGTGAACTTGGGCAAATCATTTAATCTTTCTGAGTCTCAGTTTCCTTTTTTGCAAAATGAGAAGCTTGGATTTGGACAAAGGAACTTTAAGGTGTGTTCTAACCCTGTGAGTTAGAAGGGCAGCTAGGTGGTTTAGTGGATAGAGTGCTGGGCCTGGAGTCAAGAAGTCTTATCTTTTGGAGTTCAAATCTTGTCCTCAGACACTTACTAGCTGTGTGACCCTGGACAAGTCACTTAACTCTGCCTCATTTCATCATCTGTAAAATGAGCCAGAGAAGGAAATGACAAACCACTCCAGTGTCTTTGTCAAGAAAACCCCAAATGGGGTCACGAAGGGTTGGACATGACTGAAATGAGCAAACAAGAAAATGAGTGTTATGAGGTGCTTGGGGTGCTAAGAGGTTAAGTTCAGACTCCTATAGGGTCATGCAGCCACTGTGTGTCACAGGCAGGATTTAAACCTAGGTCTTCTTGAATCTGAGGACAGCTAAGAATATAATATGTTTTACTGACTTGCTATTTTTGTTTATATTGTTAGTTATTATTATTATTAATTCCTTGGTGAGAAGACCAATTTTTTTCTTTCTTATTCTCCCTCTGTCTTTCTTATTCTCTGTGTGTCTGTCTCTGTCTCTCTGTTTCTTTCTCTGTCTCTGTCACACACACACACACACACCATTTCTACACTGGTAGGATTATTTTGGAAACTGCTATCCTCCAATAGTGCCATTGCCGCCTTTCACTCCAGCTGTACCCCACACCATCTGCTTGGTTCAATGGCCAACATCTAAAATAGAGATGCTAACATGGCTTATGTGCACATTAACCAATATGATTGGGTTGATATTTATGTGACCAGGAAAGCTGGCAGATGGCTCAAAATTTGCGAAGAGGCAAGCTGGAAGCTAGCTGGGAAGGGGCTGAGGTGACCTGTTTTTCCTGACTCTTTGGTGTTATAGTAATAGACTCCAAGAAGGCATATGCTTTGACACTTCAGCAGCATCTCATGAACCTTGATGAGGGAAGCGATAGTACTACCTATTTGTTGAGTTAATTGTATAGTGCTGATAAGCAATGTTTGGCCACACTTTACAAAAAGGAAAGGTGTGAAAGCAATATTGGAAAGTTGGTGCAGTCTCTGTAAAACCATTAACATTCTAGATGGCAACAATTTTATTAGAGGAAAAACAGTTGTGAAACGTCACGGAGGGAGAGAGAGAGAGAGAGAGAGAGAGAGAGAGAGGGGCAGAGAGGGAAATATGCTTTGAATGAAAGATCCCTTTGGTGGTTTCAGAGTTGGCTCAAAGAATACTGTTTAATGGATCAGTGTCAACTGGGAGGGAGAGGTCTATTGGACACTATGAGGTTTTGGTTGTGCTCATCTCATGATATTTCACATTTTTATTAATAAGTTAAAGGCATAGATAACAGACACCAAAATATTAGTTATCATGTAGCTGGGAGGGATATTTACTGGATTGGATGACTAATCAGGCTCTGAAATTATGTTTTCAAGCTAGAATAATAGGATAAATCTAGTAAGATTTAATTTAATAGGGTCACATAAAAGTAATACATGTGTTTAAAAAAATCAACTGTGAAAGTGAAGGATGGAGGAGACAATAAATGATATAAAAATAAAAACTGCAATTTTAGTAGATTCAGAGTTCAGTAAAACTCAAAGGTGTGAACAAGTGGCCTAAAGAGCTAATGCAATATTGGGCTATCTTATTAGAACACAAAAAGTGGAGGGTACAGAATCAATGTCAAGATGATACCACTGTTATCTGCCTTGGTCAGACCACATCTTTGAGCTTGTGCTCAGTTCTAGGCATCAAAGGAATAAAGTTTCATAGCTTCATAACAAGTATTTGAGAGGCAGTGTTATACAGCAGATACAAGTGCAAGACCCTCTTCTGACAGGTACTTACTGTGTAACCACATGGAAATCATTTAACCACTTAGTGGCCCAGTCAACACTTGAAAACTATATGTGAACCATTCTGGAGAGCAATTTGGAGCTATGCCCAAAGGGCTATAAAACTGTGTAGACCCTTTGACTCAGCAATTCCACTTCTAGGTCTGTATCCCAAAGAGATCATAAAAACAGGAAAAGGACCTACCCGTACAAAAATATTTAGAGCAGTTCTTTTTGTGGTGGCCAAGAATTGGGATATTGAGGGGAAGGCTATCAATTGGGGAATGGCTGAACAAGTTGTGGCATATGAATATAATGGAATACTATTGTACTATAAGAAATGATGAGCAGGCAGATTTTGGAAAAACCTGGAAAGAATTGCATGAACTGATGCTAAGTGAAGTGAACAGAACCAGGAGAACATTGTATGCAGTAACAGCAATATTGTGTGATAGTCAACTATGAATGAATTTGCTATTCTCAGAAATACAATAATCCAAGACAATTTTGCAGGACTTATGATGAAAAATGCTACCCAGTTCTAGAGAAAGAATTGATAGAGTCTGAATGCAGATCAAGCATATTTTTTTAACTTTCTTTATTTTTCCTGTTTTGTTTTGCTTTGATCTGTGTTTTCTTTTGCAATGTGGCTAATGTAGAAATATGTTTTGCATGACTGCAGATGTATAATCCACATAAAATTATTTGCCTTCTCTGGGAGGGTGAAAGGGATAAAGAGGATAGAGAAAATTTGGAATTCAAATTTAAAAACATGTTAAAAATGTTATTCTGTGTAAAAATAAAATGGTATAAATAGTATCTCATTTGAGCCTCAAAAAAATCCTGCAAGGCAGATGCAGTTACATCTATTTTACAGTTGAGGAAACTGAGACGGAGTTTAAGTAACTTGCCCTAGCTCACACACCTAGTATCTAAGGCCAGACTTCAACTCGGGTATTCCTGGCTCCATACCCAGAGCTCTATCCACTGTATCACCTAGGTGCTGAAAAGGTTCTGATACACAGTAATATGTAGGGAGCATTTTATGATATAAAGGATTCCCTATACTGTGCAGGGGAAAAATAAAGATCCATCATTTCCAAATATTGGGCAGAATATGAATATTCAAAATATGTGTTCAATTCTGGTCCTCCAGTGAATAATACCTTTACAGTATTTACATCTACAGGTGTGCAGATGTATATCTGTAGATTACTTAGCAATAATAAATGGAACTGTGAGAAGGACATAAAGAGCATTATGAAGGAGATAAAAGACATAGTCATTTTCAAAGTACATGTGGTTATAGATTTGGATATGTAAAATACTGTGATAAATTCTTATTTTCTCTCCTCTTGGCTAATTCTTCATTTACTTTCTCTTCTTTTTAACAGTAATTTATTTTCTTTGATTTGCATGCTAAACTTCTCAGACTTGGGGGCAAGATTTATTATTTCCTTTACTAAAAATTTTCTTAGAAAACTAGAAAATGCACACACTTGAGATTCTTCTGCTGGTCCCTTCTACTTTGGTTACTGTTGTTAACATTTGTGGAACTAGGCATGGAGTTTCATTTTTAATGTGAGACAATCTCAGATGTGCTTTGTGCATTCCACTTCAGAGGGGACTTCTTAAACTATTTGCAATTCAATTACCTATTTTTTTAACTTCATTAAAACTTTGGACTAAAAGATGTTAAATGGTATTCAGTATTAAAATATTTTCTTTAATCAAAGTAGAAAATTTAGAGTTGGAAGATACCTCTTTGGGGTCTTTTCCTGCTTTGTTAGTGGTGGTTATAAATCCCCAAGAAACTAGAACACTTAACATGTCTCTAAAACTATTCCATGGACTAATAAATTGAAACCACAAGAGAATAAGGGAAAAGAGCAAATAAAATATTTTCTTATGATTCATTATTACCCAAGGGAGATTTTAAATGCTCACATTTTACTCTATATTCTCTTCATTTCCTTTGTGTAATAAATGACTTATTCATTGCCCTTTTCACATTGATTTTAATAAATTATGAAGATTAATTTTTCTATTCTAAAGTTGTCAACTCCAGTTTGCTGCACTTTCTACACTGGCCCTAAATCCTGATATTTCATTTTTCTGAACACTAAGTTTGAATCTGTCATGTAGAAAACTCAAAATACTTCTGCTGGGCCCTGTTCATGGGAAACTCAATATATCCAGTCCAGGAATGAACTATTTTTTATTTTGTAAAAATCATTCACTAGAATGTTCTATGAAGTAGCAAGTTAGATTCATATAATTAAAATATATAAAAAATTCATAAATCTTATTTCTTTTTTTTTCCAGAAACACAAGTCTTTCAAAACCTAGGTGGGACAGTGATAGATTACATGTCTCTCTCTTATCTAAGGACCACTCTAACTATTTTCAGAGAGGCTCTTCACCAAGTTAGTTACAATGGATAGTGTTCTTGGTAATGTCAGTTCTCAAAGAAGGCCTACTAAACTATATAGAGGGTTGCAAGCCTGCAGGAGTACTCTTAACCATAAACGTATTGATCCTAAAAGGATTGAAATGAGTTGTTTATATTTTTTACCTTGAAAAAACAAGGTAGTGCAGGAGAAAGCACTAATTCTACAGTGGGGAGCTTTGGGTTCAAATCTTGTTACCAGTTTGAACTTAAGTAAATCACAACTTCCCTGGGACTAAATTTCTTCTTTGTAAAATAAGGGAATTGGAACAGATATCCTTTGATAGATCTACGATCCTTAAGTCCCAGGCTATTTATCTTGGTGTCATTTAGTGAATTGACCTTATAGATAGCATTGAGCAATTTTCATATTCTAGCTACACATGGATACAATTATTGTAATGACACATTAGAGGCCAAAAGGACTAAAACTTAAGAAGACACTATTAGTTTTATTATTAATTTACAGTATAAGATGTGGCACTCAGTTCACAGAACAATTGACTTCAGAAGTCCATCTTACCTTTTTCCTAGGCTACTTCAGGTAGTAATTACAAAAAGATCCAAGACCATTGCTTTCCTTATAAGAAAACCTTTCTGGCATGTTTTTATTAGGGACAAAATCTAAGGAGATGTTTCATGCATGGGAAGTCACCCATAATGATTAAGTTCTTCTATTTAACAAAGTAATAAAAAAACATTAAATTTCTTATGTAAAGAAATCCTAAAAAGATTCTCAGAATTAGTCAGAACTATCTAATATTTCAATGGGTCAAATAATTCTTTTCTGGGAGTAGAATTTGTTGTGATATTAGTTTATGATTCCTACTTTATGTTCCAGCCAACAGAGCCTGCTCACTATTCTTTGTACCCACCATTCTGTCTCCTGTCTCTGTGTCTTTGTATAAATTGATATCTTCCCCCTACCCCACTCCAATGCTTGGAAAACTGTTCCTCCTTAATCTCCATCTCTACTAATCCCTTGCTTTCTATAATGGTCAGTCACTACCACATCATATAGGAAGACTTTTTTGATTCCCCAAGGTGTTTATGAAAATGCCCCCTCCCATTTGCATTACCTGTCATTATTTGGTATATATTTTGTACTTATTTCTCTGTGTACAAATTGTTTCTATGCAATAAAATGTACACTCCTTGAGTGCAGGGGCTATTTATTCCTGTCTTTGCATTCCCAACACCAAGCACAGAATCAGGCATGGAAGTGTGTACTTTATAATATTCTGTTGAAAAGCTTTTGTTATTATTGGTTATTTTGGTTTTTTTTTGTTTTTTGTTTGTTTGTTTTTTTTAGAAGTGGAGTTGTTTATTCAGAGTTTTTCTCTGATACTTGAGGATGCCAAGTTCTTCCTGAAACAAATAGGTCCACTTTTGTAATACCAACATTCTTCCAGTGACATAATATGGTGGTGAGTGATGGAATATTAAAGTCACCAAAGAACTAAAGTTGAGGGCAACACAAATGGTAGTGGAGATGAAAATGGTGTGTAGATTTCAATGAACCGCCATCCAAGAACTGCACAGGAAGCACAATATAGTGGACATCATTGGCAATATAGATGACTAGAAAAGAAGATGGGTGAACGATGTAGTTAGAGTCAAAGATAATTGATGGAAAGTCAATGAACTCCATTCATACCCATAAAATGCCAAAAGAACTAGAGAAAATTCTCAAAAGGTGAACCTCCTGTGAATGATCTCTCAGAGGACGTGGACAATAGTCACCTAGGATGGAAATATATGCATGGATTGCAATATGTGTCACTAAAGAGAAAACACTCATTAAATGGACTTTTTCTTATTTTTGCCTTTTTTAAATTTTTTATTATTTTTATAACTGAAACAAACACATAAGAAAAGAAACTAAAACTTAGAGGGACTTGTTACTTGCCCAATGTTACTATCATTCCCATTTTTCACAAGAGGAAACCAAGACATAGAGAAACAAAATTACCTCCCTGTGGTCCCACAGATCATGTCAAAATTACAACTACAGTCCAGGTCTTCTTGCTTCTAAATCCACTATCTTCATTTCAGTATGCCATGTTCCCTTTGAATAATTTAGAATCAAAATATAAATGCAAAAATATACCAAAAATGCAATATGTACAAAACTAACATTATTCACATCCTTGAAGTTCCACTACAGAGGTGAGCTAGTAAAGAGGAAATATAAAAGTCAAAATACTGATAAAAGTATCTCCAATTGCTATATTAGCAGCATGAAGGCTGACCCTCCCATATATTGTATTTGGAGACATTCTGCCCACAGCACGAAGGATGCCCTTCTGATGAGGGCAAATTTCATTTTCATGGAAGCTAGTGTGGAATGAATTTTTTAAAGTTTTTACCCCTGCCTTTTCTTAATACAAGTAGCACAGGCTAAAATGGAATTTGTGAGCCTACCTTGATGTTTATTTCACAGCACAATAGCAAAGTGCTTTAGATATTTTTCATCCTAAAAGTCTAAAGAAGTCAAACAGAAATAAATAATCTATCTTCTTTTTGTTTCCATCAACCAGGATCAAAATTTGCCAATATGCTCAGGAATATAATATAGTTCAGACCTTTTAGAACATTTGACTGGCAGATAAGGAAGGAAATTGTCAGCTGTCTGATGACTAATCTCAAATTTCAACTCTACTGTATTTTCTAAACTTGACATTAAATAATTTCCAGGGAAAATATAATTTCTACCCATCCTCTTTGAAATAGTCACTTCTAACATTGCCTATACTTCTTTTTTCTTGTCCCTTGGGAGGTAATGGATAAAAAAATGTTAAGAGATTGAACAGTAATTTTTCAATGAATTGGAATATGATACTCAGTGAATGATATTGAAATCGAACTCTATGTTATTCTAAAAATAAAATACTGAATATATCCTCTCCCACAAAATTTCTTAAATTCTAGTATATATAATCTATAGGAACTCAATCAACCAAATAACCAATGTGTATTTATAAAATATCTACTATGTATCAGCTTCTATGCTAGGTACTGGGGACACAGGTATAATGAACGGAATAACACCTTTTGGTAAGGAGGTTATATTTTAACAAAGGAGACAATACATATTTGCATGAATATTCAGAATAAATATAAAGAGAATAAATATAAATACATACAAATTTGCTCACTACAAATTATTTTAAGATGTAATCCAGTAAAAATTGAAGTGATCAAGAAAGGTTTTATGTATAAAGGGATGCATGAGCTGCATTTCAAAGAAAGGAATGTGCATTCTAAGCATGTGAGACAGCTAGTGTAAAGGAAAAGAGATGGAAGATGAAAGCATTTACTTGAGCGAAAAAGGGAAGGTCAATTGAACTTATTCTCCAAAAGTGGAAGGAAAATTATATTCAATGAAGCCAGAAAGATAGGTTGGGATCAGGGTTGTAAAAAGTTTTTAAAATCTTAGCAGAGGAGTTTATATTTGATTCTAGAGGCAATCAAAATCAGTACCTATTTCCTACACAAAAGAGGCACATTTACACAAGCCACACCATACTCCCTCATTTCCTCCATGCCATTCCTACAATATACTGTCTCCTCACCTCCAGTTTTCTTATTTCCCAACTTCTAGGCTCAGGGCAGGTACCATCTCCTCCATGAGCCTTTTTCTAACCATCCTAGATATAGGAAGATCAAATGTTTCCATAGAACTTTCTCTGATTGTTACAATCACTCACTACATTATGTTATACATATCTATGTAAATGTTTGTCCTTAGTAGAAAGTAAGATCCTGGAGAACATTAACTGTTTATTTTTTTTCTTTTTATATTGTCTCTCCTGTTCCCCTTTAAAATATAAGTGGAGTGGAAGAGATAAGCATTTATTCTGATGTGCTAAGCACTTTACAAATATTATCTCATTTGATCCTAACAACCCTGTAATTGCTATTTTTTAATTAATTTATTTTGATTTATCAACAATCACTTCCATATGCTTTTGAGTTTTAAATTTTTCTCTCCCTCCCTTCCCACCTCCCTCCCCCAAAAACAATCTGATATAGGCTAAACATATACATTTCTAATTAAACATAGTTTCACATTCGTGATGTTGTAAGGAAGAATTAGAACCAATAGGAGGAACCACAAGAAAGAGAAAATGAAACAAAACAGAAGAAAAAAATAACAAATAGTATGCTTCAATCTACATTCAAACTCCATAGTTCTTTTTTTTTTTTTGGATGTGGATAGCATTTTCCATCATGAGACCTTTGGAGATGTCCTAGATCCTTATATTGCTGAGAAGGGTTAAGTCTATCAATATTAGTCATTGCACAACATGGCTGTTACTGTGTACAATGTTCTCCTGGTTCTGCTAACTTCACTCAGCATCAGTCCATACAAGTCTTTCCAGGTTTTTCTGAAGTCTGCCTGCTCATCATTTCTTATAGCACAATAGTATTCCATTACATTCACATACCACAACTTGTTCAGCCATTCCCCAGTTGATGGGCACCCTCTCAATTTCCAGTCCTTTGCCACCACAAAAAGAGCTGCTATAAATATTTTTGCACATGTGGATCCCTTTCCCATTTGTAAGGTCTCTTTGGGATACAGCCCTAGAAGTGCTATTGCTGGGTCAAAGGGTATGCACATTTTTATAGCCCTTTGGGCATGGTTCCAAATTGCTCTCCAAAATGGCTGAATCACTTCACAACTCCACTAACAATGCATTAGTGTTCCAATTTTCCCACATCTTCTCCAACATTTATCATTTTCCTGTTTTTGTCATGTTGGCCAATCTGATAGGTGTGATGTGGTGCCTCAGTTTATTTTCATTTTACATGTGAAGAAATTAAAATAAACAAAGGTTAAGTGACTTTCCCAGGGTCAGAGAACCAGAAAATGTCAAAAGTTACAATTGAATTCATGTCTCCCTGACTTCAGTTTCAACACTCTATCCACGGTGCCATTTGCTATCTCACTTTTTAAGAGCAAGAATTATTTCTAAATTCAGCCACAAAACACATAGAAGTTCTACAGTATTGCTTTAATACAAAGATCTCAGGTAGATTATAATTAAAATGATCAGTTTAAATGCTTGTATGTATTTTATGTCCCACCACTATCCCCCCAAGTAAAATGTAACGTTATTGAAGGTAAATACTATTTGGAGTCAAGATAATAGAATAGAAACAGTAATCATTTGAACTCTCCCAACATTCCCTACCAAACAACTTTAAAATAACACATCAAATCAAATTCTGAAAAGACATAACCAAAAAAGGTAAAGATGAGACATTTATCAGGCTAAGACAACTTAGAAGGTAAAAAGGAGGGGTCCATGATTTCAGGATGAGTCCCAGTCTGTACCTCACATGGCAGTAACATCAGCAATGGTCCTTGGGGGCATCAGCTTCCAGGACACTAGACCAAAAAAACGTTAAAGGAGTTAGACAACTGGTCAGAAAGAGATTACAGGGTGACCTTTTGCTGACACTGGGTGTAGGAAATGACATTGTTTGGCAAGTTTATTGACCATACACAATTCTGGGTCACAGTTCCAGGGAGGAAAGGTACACTAGTGCTTGCAGCTATAGAGGATCAAGGGGGCTTCCTAAGTAAAGACAAGCATGCATAAAAGGAGAACACTGAACTCAACTATCACCAAATCATGCCACCTTAGAGGGTCTTAAAATTTGCAGAGCCCAGAGCTATCTCCAAAAACATCAGAGCAAAAAAAGTCTGAAGACTGGGATAGTGCTGCCCCACTGCAGGTGAGCACAGCCCACTTTTAATGTTCAAAGTAAAAAAGTAGGCAGTAAAAAGGAGCAAACAACAAAAACAACAATTAAAAAGAATCTGAACATAAAAAGCTACTGTGGTGACAGAGAAGGCAAAGTTACAAATTCAGAAGAAGAAAATGTCACAAAAACAGTGACATTCAAAACCTGAAAGAAAAATGCAAATTGGACAAAAGCTGAACAAGAATTGATGGAAGAACTTAAGAAAGAGATAAGAATACCAGAAGGAAATTGTGAAAGAAATAGGAATGATGCAATAAAATTATAAAAAGAGAATTAGTAGTTTGATAGAAGCATGGGGAAGCTAGGTGGCACAGTGGATAGAATTCTAGGCCTCAAGTCAAAAAGACTCATCTGAGTTTAAATCTGGCTTCACACACATATGCTGTGGAACTCTGGACAAATCAATTGACCTTGTTGCTTCTGTTCTTCATCTGTAGAATGAGCTGAAGAAGGAAATGGCAAATCAGTCCAATATCTTTGCCAAGAAGCCTCAAATAGGTTCATGAAGAGGAAGACACAACTGAAGCAACTGAACAAAAAGAGGCACAAAAAATTCATGGAAGAAAATACTTAAAAAGATGAATAGCCCAAATAGAAAAAGAGATACAAAAGCTCACTGAAGAAAAGAATTCCTTAAAATTAGAAATATGGAAATGGAAGCTAATGGCTTTACAAAAAATCAAGAAACAATAAGACAATTTCAAAAGAATTTAAAAAAATCAAGAAAATGTAAAATGTCTTCTTGGAAAAATTATTGATCTAGAAAATATATCAAAGAGAGATCTTATTAAAAATATTGGACTACCTGAAAGCCACAATCATTGAAAAGACCCTAGACATCATGTTTCAAGAAATTATCAAGGAAAACTACTCCGATATCTTAGAACTAGAAGAAAAAGTAGAAATCAAAAGAACCCACTGATCACCTCTTGAAAGAGATCCACGAATGAAAACTCACAGGAATATTGTGGCCAAATTCTCCTAGGTAAAGGAGAAACTATTTCAAGCAGCTAGAAAGAAAACATTTTAATATTGTGGAGTCACAATAAGGCTCACACAAGATTTAGCAGCTACCACAACAAAGGGGTGGATGGCTTGGAATATTTTATTCCAGAATGCAAAGGAGCTGGTATTAGAGCAAGAATCACCTACCTAGCAAAACTGAGTATAATACTTCAGAGTTAAAAATGGTCATTTAATAAAATAGAAGATGTTTCCTGCTGAAAAGACCAGAACTGAATAGAAAATTTGACATTCAAACTTAAGACCCAAGAGAAACATAAAAGGTAAATATGAAAGACTATTTATAGGGGCGGAGCCAAGATGGCACAGGGAAAGCAGTGACTTGCTTGAGCTCTCTCCCCAAACCCCTCCAAATACCTATAAAAAATGGCTTTAAATAAATTCTAAAGCAGCAGAACCCACAAAAAGACAGAGTGAAGCAAATTTCCAGCCAAAGACAGCCTGGATGGTTGATCAGAAAGGTATATCGTGCCAGGCGGGGAGAGGAGTGCAGTTCGATGTGGGCGCTCAGGCCGCAGCGACCCTGGAGCAGGCCTCAGAGGACTGAATCGTGGGCAGCTGTGGCAGTTTCCAGACTTCTCAACCCATGAACACCAAAGACAACTCAGAAGGTCAGTGGGAAAAGTTTGTGACCGAGGTGAGAGAAGGAGCTAAGTCTCAGCCACCCCCAGGGCCACGGCTGTTTCCTGAGCTTCCTGCCCACAGACTGAGGGGGAATCAAGTGGCTTATCAGAGGGGGATTGCAGGGTTCTCTTTGCCAGTGCTGAGGCAGGAATCTCTTGCTTTACCAGTTCTTGGATCTGGGTCACAGTTCTGAGGGGTGGTCCTGGGGCAAGGAGGAATGCTGGTGTGGTGAAGCTAGTTGTGTGGAGAGAAAAAACCCTGCCCCTTATCACAGCACCTTGGAAGAACTGAAAATTTTCAGGTCCCTAGAAGTATCTCTGAAAACAGCTATACAAACCCCCGAAGCTTGGGACAGTACTTTTTCCACATCAGAAGCAGACTTTTACCTTAACAAAGAGTTTAAACTCAAGTAATTGGCTGTGATCATGAGTAAGCATCGCAAAAACAGTCAGACTACATCATCTTACTTCGGTGACAAGGAAGATCAAAACATACAACCAGAAGAAGACAATGAAGCCAAAGCTCTTACATCCAAAACCTCCAAGAAGAATATGAATCAGTCCCAGGCCTTGGAAGAGCTCAAAAGGGATTTTGAGAAGCAAGTAAGAGAAGTAGAGGAAAAACTGAGAGTTTTGCAAGAAAATCATGAAAAACAAGTCAACAGCTTGCTAAAGGAGACCCAAAAAAATACTGAAGAAAATAACACCTTAAAAAACAGCCTAACCCAAATGGCAAAAGAGGTCAAAAAAACCAATAAGGAGGAAAAAGAAGTCCAAAAATTTACTGAAGAAAATACTTCCTTAAAAATTAGAATAAAGCAATTGGAAACTAGTGACTTTATGAGAAATCAAGACACTGTAAAACAAATCCAAAAGAATGAAAAATTAGAAAACAATGTGAAATATCTCATTGGAAAAACAACGGACCTGGAAAATAGATCCAGGAGAGAGAATTTAAAAATTATTGGACTATCTGAAAGCCATGATCAAAAAAAGAGCCTAGATATCATCTTTCAAGAAATTGTCCAGGAAAACTGCCCTGATATTTTAGAACTAGAGGGCAAAATAGAAATTGAAAGAATCCACCGCTCTCCTCCTGAAAGAGATCCCCAAAGGAAAACTCCTAGGAATATTGTAGCCAAATTCCAGAGTTCCTAGGTCAAGGAGAAAATATTACAAGCAACAGAAAGAAACAATTCAAGTATCGTGGAAACACAATCAGGATAACACAAGACTTAGCTGCTTCTATATTAAGGGACCATAGGGCATGGAAAATAATATTCCAGAGGGCAAAGGAGATAGGATTAAAACCAAGAATCACCTATCCAGCAAAACTGAGTATAATCCTGCAGGGGGAAAAATGGACATTCAGTGAAATAGAGGACTTTCAAGCATTCATGATGAAAAGAAAATAGAAAATTTGATTTTCAAGTACAAGACTCAAGTGGAACATGAAGAGGTAAACAGGAAAGAGAAAATCATAAGAGACTTATTATGGTTGAACTGCTTACATTCCTGCATGGAAAGATGATATTTGTAACTCATAAGACCTTTGTTAGAATTAGAGTAGTTGGAGGGGAAAAAATTATATGTACATATATATATATAGATAGATAGATAGATAGATAGATAGATAGATAGATAGATAGATAGATAGATAGATAGATATAGATAGATAGAGGGCACAGGGTGAGTTGAAAATGAAGGGGTCGTATCTGGAGAATAAAATTAAGGGGTGAGAGAGGATTATACTAGGAGAAGGAGAAAGGGAGAGGTAGAATGGAGTAAATTATCTCACAAAAAAAAACAGAAAAGAAAAGGCTCTTACAGTGGAGGCAAAATGGGGGAAGGTGAGAGGGAATGAGTGAATCTTATTCTCATAGAATTTGACATAAGGAGGGAATAACATACACACTCAATTGGGTATGGAAATCTGTCCTACTCTACAGGAAAATGGGGGGGGAAGGTGACAAGAGAGTAGGGGGATGATAGAGAGGATGGCAGATTGGGAAAGGGGGTAATTAGAAGCAAATACGTCTGAGGAGGGACAGGGTCAACAGAAAGAATAGAACAAATGGGAGGGTGGGATAGGATTAAGGGAAATAGAGTTAGTTTTTCACAGCATGTCTACTATGGAAGTGTTTTGCATAACTGCACATATATAACCTACATTTAGTTGCTTGCTTTATCAATGAGGGTGGGTGGGGAGGGAGGAAGGGAGAAAATTTGAAACCCAAAGTTTTAAAAACACATGTTTAAAAGAAAGTTCTCACATGCAACTGGGAAATAAGAAATACAGGAAATGGGGTACTGAAATCCAACTTGTCCCTCCAGGAAAATTGAAGGGGAAGGGAATAAGAGAAGCGGGGGGAGAGATAGAAGGGAAGGCAGACTAAGGGAAGGGGTATTCAGAATGCATGCCATCTTTGGGGTGGGGGGAGGGGCAAGATGGGGTGAAAATTTGGAACTCAAAATCTTGTGGAAGTAAATGTTGAAAACAAAAAAAAATAAAAATTACCATAAAAATGTATTTATAAAAGACTTAATAAAGTTAAACTATTTATATTACTATTTGGGAAGATAATGCATCCTAAAATAGATAAATCCTAAAATTATTTTATTATTCTTAGAGCAGTCAGAAAGAATCTAAAAAGACAGAAGGCACAGGTGTAAATTGATTGATTATGTTGTGCTGATATAAAAAAAATTAATGGGTTTGAGAAAAAAAGGATGCACTGGGAAAGGGGGAAAGGGAAAGGAAGAATTGGGATATTATCTCATGTAAAAGTAGTGGGCAAAGAAGAGTTTTACAGTGGAAGGAAATATAAGGGCATGGAGGCAATGCCTGAAACTCATTCTCATTGGAATTGGTTCAAGGAGAGGAGAAAATATATGTGTGCATGTATGCATATGCACATATGTGTTCATATACATATATAGATTATATACATACACACATATGTATATATACATATAAATATACACATATACACAGATATATATCCACCAAACAGAAGTGGATAGCAGATTGGATTACAAACAAGAATCCAATAAAATGTTGTTTACAAAAAACACACTTGAAGCAGAAAGACAGAGTTAAAATAAGGAACTGGAGCAGAAGCAATTATGATTTTAGACACAGAAGGAAAAAAAAGGCAGGTTTAGCAATCATTATCTTAGACCAAGAAAATGTGAAAATAGACCTAATTAAAAGCAATAAGCAGAGAAACTACATCTTGCTAAAAAGCACCATAGACAATGAAGTAATATTAATACTAAACACATATGCACAAATGGTAGAGCATCCAAATTCTTAAAAGAAAATTTAAATGTTATACGAGGAAGTAGACAAAAATAAAAAACTATACCAGTGGAAGACCTCAACTTTCCCCTCTCAGAACTAGATAAATCTCCCCATAAAATAAAAAAAATAATTTAAGGAAATTAATAGAATTTTAGAAAAGTTAAATATGATAGACCTCTGGACACAGCTGAATGGGAATAGAAAGAAGTATACCATTTTTCCCCAGGTATGTATGGAACCTTGACAAAAATTGACCACATAATAGGGCATAAAAACCTCACAAAGAAATGTAGAAAAGCAGAAAAATAAATTTTTCAGACCATACTGCAATAAAAATCCTTTTCATTCCATAATGCAATAAAAATCACATTCCATAAAGAGTCATGGCAACATAGATTAAAAGCTAATTGGAAACTAAATAATCGAATCCTAAAGAATGAATGGATCAGAGAACAAACCATAGAAACAATCAATAATTTCCTTAAAGAGAATGACAATAAAGAGATTGCATAACAAAACTTGTGAGAAGCAGTCAAAGCCATACTTAAGGGAAAATTTATCCCTAAAGGCTTACACCAATAAAGAGAAAATGTCGATCAACAAAATGGGAATGCAATTTGAAAAAAGAAAACTAGGAAAAAAACAAATTTAAAATCCCCAATTGAACATCAAATAGAACTACAATATTTGCAATTTTTCTTTTCTGTAATATCAAGCAATCTGACAGGTACGAAGTAGTAGCTCATAGTTGTTTTAATTTGCATTTCTCTCATCAATAGTGATTTAGAGCATTTTTTTCTTATGACTACAGATTGCTTTGATTACTTTGACTGAAAACTACCTGTTTATATTCTTTGACCATTTATTAATTGAGGAATGGATCTTATTTCTATAAATTTGACTCAGTTTTCTACATGTTTGAGAATGAAGTCTTTATCAAGGAAACTCCCCATATTTCTTTTCTTCACAATAATGAGTACAAACTATGAATTTCCCTCTATCTTATTTTCCCCTTGTTTTTTTGTTTTTCTACTCTCCTTCAGTCCTCTTTTATGTTAGATAATTTATCCCATTCTACCTCTCCCTTTCCCACTCTCCCACTGAATTGTTCTTTCTCATCCATTAATTTTATTATTTTAAATAATCATATCATCACATTCAACTCACACCTCTGCTTTCTGTCTATGTACACTCCTTCTAACTGCCTTAATAATGAGAAAGTTTCTAGGAGTTACAGATATATTTTTCTCATGTAGGAATATAAACAGTTTAATGTTATCAAATCCCATATGATTTCTCTTTCCTGCTTACCTTTTTATACTTTTGTATCTTATATTTGAAAGTCAAATTTTCTACTCAGCTTTGGTCTTCTTATCAGGAATCCTTGAAAGTCCTCAATTTCATTGAATATTCATTTTTTACCCTGAAAGATTACATTCAATTTTTTTTGAGTAAGTGATTCTTGGTTATAATCCTAACTCTTTTGCCCTCTGCAATATCATGTTCCAAGACTTTTGATTCTTTAATGTAGAAGCTACTAAATCTTGTGTTATCTTGAGTGTGACTCTACAATATGTGAATTGTTTCTTTTTGACTGCTTGCAGTATTTTTTTCTTCATCTGGGAAGTCTTGAATTTGACTATAATATTCCTGGGAGTTTTCATTTTGGGATCTCTTTGAGGAGGTGATTGGTGGATGCTTTCAGTTTCTATTTTACCTTCTGGTTCTAGAGTGTCAGGACAATTTCCCTTGATAAGTTCTTGAAAGGTGATGTCTAAGCTCTTTTTTCCAATCATGACTTTCAGGTAATCCAATAATTCTTAAATTATCTCTCTTGCATCTATTTTCCAGGTCAGTTGTTTTTCCAATGAGATATTTCACATTTTTTTCTATTTTTTCCATTCTTTTGACTTTGTTTCATTGTTTATTGATGTTTCATAGAGTGCTTAGCCTCCATTTGCCCAATTCTAACTTTTTTTGTGATAGAAAAAAAGGTAGATTTATTCCAACTGAGTCCATTTCAATATAAGGAAGGGGATAAGAGAATATCCCCCTATCTTCAGGAGGGTGTTCTTCCATTCACTCTTCCATCCAGGGGAATTTTATATACATATATATAAAATCTCTAAAAAAATGAAAGCTTTGGGGCAGCTAGGTGGCACAGTGAATAGAGCACTGGTCCTGGATTCAGGAGGACCTGAGTTCAAATCCGGCCTCAGACACATAACACTTACTACCTGTGTGACCCTGGGCAAGTCACTTAACCCCATTGCCTAACCAAAAAAAAAAAAATGAAAGCTTTGAAGGATTAATGTGAACATCGGGCCCTCAGAGGGTCTCCAGGAAGGGGAGACATGATCTCTCCTTTCCTCTTTCCTTCTTGGAGCTGACTGGTATGTCCCAAGCAGAGGAAGGAGTACCAGCAGATGAAATGAGGAATGGACCAAGGATAGAAGGGGAAGGTGGAGACCCCTGCCTCAAATCTACATGCCAGGAGGGAATGACAGGGCTGGGCCAACACCTCCTTGGGGTCTTCTAAGGGGGCTGAAGGCCATGGTGGGGAGTCAGCTTCTACAGCTCATGCCAAAGCTTGAGGCAGGAGGGATTGGTAGAGGGCTGGCTTCCCAGTGGCTTCTGGCCATGGACAGCCCCACTTTGGAGCTCCTAAAACAAAGCATCTATCATCACCTGTTTAACTTTCTGAAGCTCTTTGCACATCTCCTCCAGCAGTTCCTGTTTGATCTTGTCTAAGTTAGGCTCCTTGTGGGTGCTGAGAGTCAAGGTTAGGGCCTCACAGGTCATTGCTGATGTGGAAGACTTCATCCTAGGCAGGGTTATGTTGTTCTTCTCCCATGGTGTCCAAACAGGTTCATTTTGTGTGGAAAATCTTGTTTCAGCTTCTTCCTGATTGTCAGGTTTGTTCTTGGATGGGGGCTTCTCCCCAATCAAAGTTGTTTTCCTCCTCCAGGCCAGCATGGTGCTCATTTCTTCCTTAACCCACCCCTGGTGCTCTGAGTGCTTTCAGCTTTTGGGTTGGGAGGGGTCCTGGAGGACTCATGCTTGCACACCTTCCTGAGTTTGGTTCCTGTGAGGACTGAAGCCAGGCCTGGGGCACTCCCACCCACTGGGGCCTTGGGCAGACAGTAGTAGGAGTGCTGGGGGTGGACCTCCTGCCCCACCTAAGGCCAGAGGCTCTGCTCCTGAGGGGAGTAGCCCAGGGGGAGAAGGGGTTCTGAAGAGAGTGGGGGCTCCCCAGCTGGGGAAGCACCTGGGCTTCCTGCATTGGAAACCCAGTGTTCTCTTTCCACCTGCTCCAAGTGTTCTAGCTATTGCCTCCTTTGCTGCTCCACCTCTTCTGGTGAGGGTCCACTATGGACAGACCAGGATGCAGGGGGTGGGGGGTTGACCCACATCCTTCTAAGGCCTTTGGGAATTAGTCATCCCTACAGCAAACTGAGCAACATCTTCTTTGCTGCCAAAGTTGAGGCCCCAGACCAGGAGGGCATTCCACCACTAGTGGAAATTGAGCATGGTTCAGTTGTACTTAATACCCTGGACAATGGCACAGTTAATAACAACCTGGTGATCTGGTTGCATCTTTTAGCCCATAACATGGAAGGCATTGGTGCTAGAACTGTGGTAGATTTGGACTCTGCTTAAAACCTGGGGCCTATCCCAGCAATAAACACTTTTTATTGATGTCATCCTAAACCATCATTCTGGCCCAGCTAGAGCAGAGCAAGTTCTCACTCATGGTGGGGTACTGGAGGAATAGGCTGGACCACACTGGGCTCCCAAGCTCTGGGGTACACCTGTAAACTCTGGAGAAGGGGCAGAGGTAGGGGACCCAGAACTCTGGTCAGATCTGGGGCCAGACTGCCCCATGGAAAGCTGCAGCTTCCTCCCCAATTCTAACTTTTAAGGAATTATTTTCTTGAGTGAGTTTTTGTACCTCCTCTTCCACTTGACCAATTCTGTTTTTCAAGGCATTCCTCAATTCATTGGATTTTTGTGCCTCTTTTACCATTTGGCCTATTCTGTTTTGTAAGGTGTTATTTTCTTCAGTATTTTTTTTTGTTCCTCCTTTATCAAGCTGTTGACTTGTTTTTCATGATTTTCTTGCATAATTCATTTCTCTTCCCATTTTAACTCTACCTCTCTTACTTGATTTTAAAAATCTTTTTGAGCTCTTTCATGACCTGAGAATAATCCATATTTCTTCTTTGAGCCTTTGGATGCAGGGACTATGACTTTGTTGTCATCTTCTGGGTATGTGTCTTGATCTTTTTTGTCAACACAGTACCTTTCTATGGTCAGAATTTTTTTTTGTTATTTGCTCATTTTCTAGCATATCTCTTGACTTTTAACTCTATGCTAAAGTGTGGCTCTGCTTCCCAAGTGGAGGGGGCACTGTTATAATATTCAGCTTTTTTTTGCAGCTCTTTTAAGAGGTAATTCTGGGGACCTGTAAGTTTTTGGCTCTTTCAAGGTGGTGTGATCTAGAGATAGGTATTAACTACTCTTTTGTATTGTGCACTGGTTGGTGAGCAACCACAAGCCCTTTTTTCAACCCTGGAAATGTGATCAGGATTCCTGCTCCCCTGTGGCTGCAAGCTCTGCTATGCTAGTTCTCCTCCTTGCACTGGGACTAAGATCTAGGTATAGGCAATGCAACAGAGTCCTTCCCCAGGTTCCAGCAATGTAATCCCTATAAATCTCCTTCTAACCCATTGTCTGATACCCTTACCATCTGTGAACTGAGAGGTCTGGAAACTACCACTGCTACCATTGACTCAGTCACTCTGAGGCCTGTTCTTTATTTGCTGGGACCTGTCTGTGCTAGTGTGGCCTGTGTTGGATTACACTCCTTTCTCACCCTGGAACAACAGACCTTTCCTGCTGAACTTCCAAATTGTCTTATGCTGGAAAATTGTTTCATTCTGTCTATTTATGGGTTAAACCACTCTAGAATTTGTTTAGAGGCATTATTTAAAGGTATTTGGAGGGGTTTGGTAGAGAGCTCAGGTGAGTCCCTTCCTTTACTCCACCATCTTGGCTCTGTCTCTCTTAAATGGATTTAAAAAATAGGTTTTGCATAAACAAAATCAATGTAGCAAAAATTAGAAGAAAAGCAGGAAACTGGGAAAGAATTTTTACAGCAATTTTTTCTAATAAAGGCCTCTTTCTCAAATATATAGGGAACTGAGTCAAATTTATAAGAAGAGCCATTCCTCAAATGATGAATGGTCAAAGGACTTGAATAAGCAGGTTTCAGAAGAAGAAATCAAATCTATAGTCATATAAAATGCTCTAAATCACTATTGATTAGAGAAATACAAACTAAAACAACTCTGAGGTATCGCTTCACACATATCAGATTTTCTAACATGAAAAATGAAATTGATAAATGCTAGAGAGGTGGAAAAATAGATACATTAATACACTGTTGGTGGAGTTGTGAACTGGTCCAACCATTCTGGAGAATAATTTGGAACTATGCCCAAAGGGTTATAAAACTGTGCATACCCTTTGACCCAGAAATACTTCTACTAGGTTTGTATCCCAAAGATAGCAAAGAAAATGAAAAAGGACATAATTGTATAAAAATATTTATAGTGGCTCTTCTTGTGGTGGTAAAGAATTGAAAATTGAGAGGATTTCCATCAATTGGGGAATGGTTCAATAATTTGTGGTATGTGATTGCAATAGAATACTACTGTGCTATTTTAAAAAATGTGAGCAGGATAATTTCAGACGACCTGGCAAGACTTAAATGAATTGATGCAATGTGAAATGAGCAGAACCAGAAGAACATTGTACACAGTAACAGCAATATTGTAAAGATGATCAACTGTGAAAGGCTTAGCTACTTTGATCAATACAATGATCCAAGACAATTCTGAGGGACTCATGATGAAAATGCTATTCACTTCCAGAAAGAGAACTGAAGAACCCTCAGTACAAATTAAACTATATATTTTTTCACTTTCTTCATTTTTCTTGCATTTTTTACAACATGGCTAATATGGAAATGTTTTACATGATTTTATATGTATAATTGATATCATACTTCTTGTCCTCTCAATGGGTAGGGGAGGAGTGGGAGTGAGGCAGATAATTTGGAACTCAAAATTTTAAAAATTCTAAAAAATAAATAATATATTGAAAATGGCAAGTACTATTTAACTTTTGTGTTTTATCAGCATTCTAGCATAATTCTTTCCATAAAATATGTAGTCAAGTGAACAAGCCAAGGTTGCAAATATTTATTAAGTACCTACTATGTACCAAGCATTGTGCTAAAAAGAAAGGCACAAAACAATGCCTCCTGTGAAGGATCTCATAGTTCAATGGGGAAGACAAATGCTTAATTCAATTCAATTTAAGAAAATAACATAATATAGTAGAAGGAAGCTAGGAGTCAGAGGATTCAAGTTTATATCCCGTTTATGGGCAATGTGGCAAATCACTTCATTTCTCTGGGACATGGTTTTTTCTTTTTAAAAAATGAGTGGTTTAGAGTATCCCTCCCAACTGCAACCACTCCCAACTTTAATTCTATGATCCAATGACTTTTCATCATGTTTTCTAAAAGAAAATTATTTTTGGAATTATTTTCTCTTTAATCTGTTGTATTGTGGCACTTGAGTAACTGGCAATGCTTACTGTGGCTGTAAGAAGGATAAATGTGTTTTTGTTTCTATCTCTTTCTATGTGTCTTTCTATGTGTCTCTGTCTCTACACACACACACACACACACACACACACACTAGAATGAAGGAAACATCAGTACAGAGATCTAGAAGCTTCTCAGTCAATTTTTTTGACTTGGATTTCAGTACAACAGTTCTTGCTCATGATCCCAAACCATCTCTTCTGCTGCTTCTTTTCTCAAGGTTTTGTCTAACAGCTGCCTCCTTGGGATCCATAATTTGAATTTCTAAATTTGGTTCAAGGTATTCTATGTGAAATATTAATAAAACTTTAAATGGATTCTCTCCAACCACATTGTTTCAGTCACTCCTGACCTATTTTGTCAAGCCCTCCCTGGCATTTTTAATGGAAAAGCGTCACCCTTAATCAAAATAAAATCTGACTGCAGGGGCAGCTAAGTGGCGCAGTGGATAGAGCACTGGCCCTGGATTCAGGAGGACCTGAGTTCAAATCCGACCTCAAACACATAAAAAAACTTATTGGCTGTGTGACCCTGGGCAAGTCATTTAACCCCATTGCCTGGACCCCCCCCAAAAAAAATCTGACTGCAAATACATTTTAAAGTGCATTGTACACAAAAAAGGCCTCATACTGAGATTATAAGACACATTTCTATAATGTAATTTTAACATTAAAGCTATTTCATCATAATGGAATAGCAAATACTAACCTCTTGGTATATTGCTCTTTATTAACCCCTTCTCATTTATAATTCACATTCTTTGTCTGGTCAGCTAGTGTTTTTAACATTATTAGCAACATTCATAGAAAAGTAATGTGAAAGATACCTCCTTAAGGATTATAATGGAGACTGACCCTAGCTTTACAATTTTTACTGTATGTTTACATTCCACTTGAGAAGATGGTAGGATGGTTAGGAAGATTTTGTCACTCAGGTGCTCTTGTATTCCACTGAAAATGGTGCATACCACAGAAACTGTGAACAATATCAAAGTGAATAATATCCTCTGTTATTAGTCCAGCCAGTTCAAACAAAAGTGATAACGGATAGAGGCAGCTAGGAAGCGCTGGCAAACAGAGGTTAAGTGAATTGCCCAAGGTCTGTGTAAGTGTCTGAGGCCAAATTTGAACTCTGATCTTCTGAAGTCCAAGCCCAGCACTTAATAGTAGTAGTAGTAGTAGTAGTAGTAGTAGTACTAGCAGCCGTAGTAGTAGCAGCAGCAGCAGTAGCAGTAATTATAATAGTTAGCATTTTATTGGACACCTTAGTGACACAGTGCTAGGAACAGTACTGATAATGCTGGGCCTGGTGTCAGGAAGACCTAAATTCAAATCTAGCCTCACTCATTTACTAGCTGTATGACCTTGGGCAAGTCACTTAATCTCTGTTTGCCCCAGTTTCCTCAACTGTAAGACGGAGATCATAATAGTGGCTACCTCACAGGGTTGTTGTGAAGATCAAATGAGATATTTGTAAATTGTTTAGCATACTGTCTGACACAAAGAAGCTCTTTAATAAATGTTTATTGATTGATTAAAGTGCTTAGCACAGTGCCTGGCATATAGTATGCAATATTTAAATATTTATTCCCTTTCCTTTGCATTTCTTGGAAGCCAGAAGATAAAAATATCTTCTTTTCTTCCTCAGTTGTGACGATCTCTACATATGAGGAATTATCATACTGATAGGCTGATATTGCCTTACTCAAATATTTGGTTAGCCTCAAGTACTAACATGGATACAGTGATTTCTTCATTTTGGATGTTCCTTTGATACTTTGAAAGGATACTTTGAAATTCTTGTCCAATTCCCTAGTTCTTAGTCAGTGCCTGGAATGTAATAGGCACTCAATAAATTAGCCTTTCATATGTTTACCACAGAGGGTCCACCCATTATGTTGGGTACCTTCCTTGCTTTCTCTTGATATCATGATACCATTGGTATCTGCAGGTTGTCCAATGATGATTATTCACCACGTGGGTAGGGGCATTATCTTTTAAACTCATACATTTCTATGATATCATCTTGGCTGGTCTATGAAGATGAAGATAAAATAGTCATTCATTATCACAATGATGCTAAAATTTAGAGTCAGAATATCAATATGGGATAAAGTTTGATGTCTTGATTTTATCCCATGGGATTCCTACGCCTAACGACCATATTCCAGACATGTTTCTGAATTCCATTGACCATCAACCTCCAGCTTAAAACTCAGAGTTATTAAAAATTTCCACTGATCTAACCAATGGCTTGGAAATAGCCATACTTTTTATTAAGTAATTTAGCTTTTAAGTGACCTTTTAGATTCATTGATAACAGGTGCTATAGTAGCATGCACTGAGCCCATGCTTATTGATACCTTCTGTCTCACCAAGAGAACTGCCTATTGGTAAATAGTTTCATGTGCTAACCAGAGAGGTAAACTCTTATTTCTTATTCTGAAAGGAATAGGGTTAAATAAATCCCCATACTTCTTCCACATTCTTTATTTAGCATCACTCCCTTTAAATGCATAGTAGATTTTCGAAGCTTCAAAATTTTGAGGATGGTCATGCTTACGTATTAAGAACAGTGAAAAAAAGGGAAAGTACAATTCAGCTTGTCTAGGTCCACAAACTATGTTCTAGTGAAATAAGT
The DNA here is from genome assembly GCF_900497805.2 of Vombatus ursinus. Classification (NCBI taxonomy): domain Eukaryota; kingdom Metazoa; phylum Chordata; class Mammalia; order Diprotodontia; family Vombatidae; genus Vombatus; species Vombatus ursinus. The sequence continues at coordinate 17,101,415 of NW_020940527.1, forward strand.
AAATCTGAAGCTAGATTATTTCAATGTGAATCCAGGCTCAGCCACTATACAGTGGGAGCAAGAGTGTAGGAATGTGACCTTGAGTATCATGGTCAATGTAAACAGCAAAAGTGGCTTTATCTCATGGGAAAACGTGCATATGACCCTGGGCCATCCCTGGCTCTATGCCTTCTTTGTTCTGTTTCTATATAATATCTGACCTGGCCTAAGGGTGGTACAGGAATCCACATTTTGTCTTGCTCCCACCTTGGACCACCTTCGACCACCTTCTGAGTAAGCTCCCCTCAATAAGATCTATTTGCTTTTATGCTGGCATGTACTGCCCCTCTTTTTCAGTATTCTCTCAGAGGTGGGACCAATCTCTTAGGATAATCTGCAATGCTACAATTGGCAAAATCAAGGCAGAATAAATCTGCCACTTTATAGTTGGCATAATAGGTCACATACCAAAGAAATGGGCTTGGGGAAAGAAGCCTTCACAGGGGTAAACTAAGGTTGGTCACCCACATCCTTGGAATGAGGGTTGGTAAGCATGCTAGATGCCTGGCTTGAATAAGGGGAAACCTGGAAAACACTACCAGTGTGTGCCTTGATAGTTTTGCAGCACTGGGTTGGCTATTTCTGTTACTTAATGGGAGATTTATAGCCTAGGAAAACATGGGACTTCCTTATTGTTAAGAAAGACATTGAAATGGCAATTTTCCTTATTGTCATATGACAAAGAACAGAATAACCTCAAGGTAAAATATGGAGGTGATTAGGAATTTTTTTTTTTTTTTAGGAAGGGAGGATAGTATAAGGGAAAAGAAAACAGGAAAAGTTTTGCTTTCTCTCTCTTCACCCCCATACCCCTCCACTTCTCTTTCTGATAGCAGTGGAGCGAGAAGGCAGGCAGGAGAGAGACAAGGAAAGAAAAACCCAGTGAAGTGAAGATTATCGAAGATATGATTGGTAAATGAAGTATCAGATAAGAATATGAAAGAAACAAGACAGGTACAATTTTGAAAGCCTTTAAGTTTAAAAGAAAAGTTTCACAGCTGACTTTGAGCTTAAGGTAGCAGTAGCCATCCTTTGCTGGGAAAAGCTGCAGCTTTTTTTTTTCTTTTTTTCTTTTCTTCTTTTTTTTCTGTGTGTGTCTGTTTGGAGTGCAATTTGTGTTAAGTGTGATGAGTTACCTAAAAAGTCTGTTCAGGTACTTCCTTGGAGAACTTTTTTGGCTCCCCATGGAGGGCCCCTAGTTCACCTAGGGAAAAGGTCTTAGACTTTTTTAAAAATCTTAAAGAATTAGAGCCTTATTTTAAGCTTTGCAGAACTTTTTGGTTCCCCAAAAGAGAGCTCTATGGGGAAGGTTTTTAGACTAATGTTCAAAGCCTTGGAGAGTTTTTATTCTCTGAGAGTTACTAGATTATTTCCAGGGGAAGGTTCTCTTTCTTTTTGAAAAGGCCCCATCTTATATGAGGGGATGAAGGAAAGGATAATAATTTCTTAGTAGGTCCATGTTTTTGTGTCTGTGTATCTCTCTGTATAATATAATATTTGGAGACATCTAGTAAACCAAACCATTTTGGACTAAACCACAAATTCTCTATCACAGATTCCAAGATTACAGTTTGAATGTTTTTATACATGCTAAAATACTCTAGCAAGTTTTAGGTTAACATCCTTTAGAATTTGTTTTAAGGGAATTAAGAGCCTCCCCCCACCACTTACATATTTATTGTTTTATAGCTAGATAAAATGGTGATCTCACTGATTATAAAGAGGAGGATTTGAGGGTGGTGGTAATGTAGTTTCAGAGTGAGGAAAAAACATTAGATCTGGCCATTAGAAATTGCCTGCCTGTTTTTAACTCTTTCCTGGTTCATGAAAAAGAGAAAAAATTTGTACACATCAGGAAATAACCAAAAGGTAAGTGTGTTTGATTAGAACACCTAATTAGATAATTAGGAAGTCTTACAAACTAAAATTAAGTACTGATCAATTTGACAATAACCTTTTAAATTTCTGTTTATGTTGAAATTAGAAATTTTACTATGAATTATATGAGACTCTTATCCATTTTTAATAGATTATGCTAAATTTGAATTTTAAGAACTGACTTGCTTCCTCCCTACTACAAAGGGAAACTCATTTAAAGGAACAGGAAGAGTGAGCTTGAGCCCTCCCAAGGACTCCCAAACTGTTAATAACTTGGGAAAAAAACATGCCAGATAGGTCCATGACACAGTGATAAGACTTGGTAAGAACTGGAAAAATTATGGGGGAAAAAGGGGGAGGGAGCGGTAATTACTGTGTGGGGAAAAGATACAAAGAAAAGACCTTATAGAATTCTCTTATCTGTAAACTTGTCAAGTTTCTTGAAACCATCTGCTTAGGCAAGGGCATACATTTTGTCATGCCTGGGAAAGAGTTTGGTAGACTGACAAAATTGCTAGCAATGGGGTTAATGAGAATTTACAAGTTTGTTTATAATATAGAAATGATTTCTAATGATTGATTGTGCCGGCCACGCCGTGCACTCTCCTCCTATAAGGAGCAGGCTGCCAGAGTCATACTTACCAGTCTTTGGAGCCTACCCGGATAAACACACAGAGATGAGCCGACCAGGAGGTGCCAACACCCGAGCTTTATTCAGAGGCCATCACAGCAAGGCCAAGCAGGAAGGCCAGAGCAAGAGAGGAGGAGCAAAGAGAGAGTGTGCTCCCTGACCATGACCCTTCCTTAAGTACCTACTTAGCCCCTCCTCCTCAGCCCGCCTACTAGTCATTGATTGTAGGATCAGATACCGGAAGGGGATGTCTGGGTTTAGCGCACCAAGGGAGAGGAAGTGACGCAGGAGGCTAGGACCCGATACAGGAAGGAGGCGTCTGGGATTAGTGCATAGACAAAGAGAGAGTACGTGACCTAGGAAGTCAGGCTCAGATACCGGGAGGAGGCATCTGGGGTCAGTGCTACACAAAGGGAAGGTACATGACCCAGGAAGTCAGGAAGGACACAGGAAGGAGGTGTCTGGGGTTGACGTTGCACTTAGGGAGGGGAGTAAGCAAAGGCAACTCGTCCTCTGCCATCCCACTCCCATGTGGCACAGCCCCCTGCCTCAGGAGCACGTGCTCCGGCTACTTCCTTGTATTCTGTTCCTTCCCCAGCTTATAACAGCTCACATAGCACTGCCCACTGCCTCAGGAGCGTGAGCTCCGGTTACTTCTCCGTATCCAGCCCATCCCAGTTCACCACAACTCCTCCTAGCACAGCCCCTGCCTCGAGAGCGTGAGCTCCGGTTACTTTCCAATATCTTGTTCCTACCCCATCTTGCCACAACTTCCACTTGGCAGTAGCGAACATCAGACAGTCGCTCACAATTGATCTTTATATCAGGATAAGCTTAAACTCAAGGAGAAGAAGAAATAGAAGAAATTAAATTTTGTGTGGGGGGGGTGTGTGTGGGTGTGTGTGGGGGTGTGTATGATGGTAAACTTATATTCTTTATTGCAACAACATGAGAAAAGTAATGATAACTGTATCCAGACCTAAGTTGTGATTAGCAAAACTTGTTATTTGAGGTAAAATATCTTGAGACAGTAATTAATATTATTCTAAGTTTTGAATTTAGGTATGATTTTCTGAAGTCAGTAATCTACCATTTGAGAGAAATGCTGCAAGCCACTCAGAAAGAGTGTGATCCTGAATTGCCACAGATGTAGATGCCTACATCTGAGGAAAGATTGAGGGGACAATGTTGGCATGGCCAAAAGTAGTATCATTTTTACATAGTTTCCCCATTGTGTTACTTCCTCTTGAACAGGAATGTTTCCCAATTGGTTAATCCTGAGTCTGACAATGAAGTAGAATTTTATTGCATTAATTGTCGGTTCCAAAGACATAACTGTGAATCTTACCTAAAATCAGAGCTAAGGATGCTTGACCTTAGGCATCAGCCTGGAGGACCTGTTTGATGCTCTAATCACATCTCTGCTTTTGCCTGTCATAGCAAATTTGTATTATCAAGGCAGGTGAACAGTGGAATTTCATCATTGCAATGTTATAATGGGATGCAATTATGTTAAGATCTTACTGGGTTTTTTTTTTTATCTGAATGTCTAGTCATTCCATATCCCAAACAACTGAATGCTTAGACTTGCCTTCTGCCTGATAATAGTTGGATAGCCAGATATGAAATTAAGTCCTTGAGGTATCTCATTATTTCAAAACGATATATGAATAATTGGGTAAGATAAAAAGCTTGTGAAGTAAAGATATGGATTTGTCAATTTGTGAGGTTAAAGTCAGGAATCCCTTCATTTTTTTAGATTTATTATTTAATCCAGAATTAAAACCTGTGTGTAGAGTATGTCCTGAAATGCATGCAAACTGTTCAAGAGTTACATTAAAGTTGTTCTTTTTGCTTAAAAGGCTTCCAAGAGCTGCAGTCCATGTTTGTGTAATACCTATTCCATTTGAATGTGATGAACAACTGAACATGACCGCAGACAACTAATTAAATATATTCTGTTCTCTCATGAAATTGGGAATTACTTAGTGTAGCTATATATCCCTTCCCTAGGTCTTTTGTTATAATTGGAGTAAAGTCAGACTCTTGTAAGTAAACTCACTTGTATAACCATTGAACCTAGGGGTAGAAAGCATTTACTTGCAAAAATCATTGTTCGCTATATTTTCATATATAGGATTAGATCTTCAATAGAACCTGATCCTCCTAAAGATATTGTAATAAATTGGAGTGGAAATTCTTAAAAACATAACAAGGTCAGACAACTCTATATGTCAAATGTAAATTATTCTAAAGGAGTATGCAAGAAATTAAACTCTCTGAGGTTTCAAGTGAATTATAGGTTCCTTGTTTAATGGTCTTCTTATAGTTCTAGTGTTGATAAGATCAGAACCATGAGATTTGAGCTTGTTTTCACCACATGAAGTTGTTATTGAAAAATAACATTTGAAAGGTTATACTAACTTGTATTGAGATCTATTCTGTAAAAGATTTTAGCAGGAACATCTAAGGATCTCTACAAATAACTTAGAACCAGAGAAGCAGATCTACCGAGGAGGAGACCACTTCAGACCTGCCCTGAGAATGAGATCTAACCTAAAATGTCTAAGAGATGCTTCCAGAGACCAGACAACTTCATAGGACATGAGTTGAAAGATGAAATGTGCTAATTAAATGAACAATGGGAGTAAGTTACTAAATGACAAGGAGACTTGATATTAGTTGATATTGATGATTATTGTAGTACTTAGAGTTTGTTTTGCTGTACCTGTATACTTAGTTCTCCCAGTTATAATGGTATCATGTGAATTTCCCCTCAAAAATTAGTTCATGATTTTGGATGTTTTTACTATGGCTTTTTCTATAATTAATCAACCTTGGTCTTCTTACATTGACCAATCAGGGAAAATTGCAACAATTCTACCATTGACAAAAAGGGGGGAAATTGAGAAAACCAAATGATCCTGATGCCATTTTGTACTTGATTCTATTCTGTACCACTCCCAATATGTTATAAGATTGCCTAAACCTCATTTCCTTTTTTTTCCTAAACTTAGTTCAGAAACTCATTTGGCCTGTAATAAATTAAATTTAGAGATCCATTTCTCCCATTCATCACCAGATAACATTAACTCTTCACCTCCCTTGAGGTAGGGTGGAAGAAAATTGTAACAATTGTGGCTATTCTTTTGTTGATTATATTGTTTCCCTACTTATGCTTGTATTACCATGAGGTATCGTGCCTCCAATGTAACTCATTGTCAAGTTCTTCTGCTTCCTCCATAATAGAATCACTAGTGTATTGCTCAGGGAAGCTTATAGAAGATATTATCAGAAAGAATTTATGAGTAGATCATGAGGGCTGGAGTGTACAGTGGGAGCAAGAATGGAGTTAAAATGACCTCAAGTATCATGGTTAATGTAAAAAGCAGCAACATTGCATAGGATAGCTTGCACATGACCCTGTGCCAACCCTGACACTGTGCTTCTTTATTCTGTTTTTATATAATATTTGGCCTGGTGTAAGGATGGTGTGAGGTACACTGTTTTGTCCTGCTTCTACCTAGGACCACCTCATGAGTAAGCTTCCCCCCATTCAAATCTATTTACTTCCATGCTGGCATAGACTGATCTTCTTTCTTCTATATCTTACTGTTCTCTCAGAGGTGGGACCATCCCTCAGGATAGTCTGCCACCCTATAACTGGCACAAACAGGGCAGAACAGATCTGCCACCTTACTGCCATCTACTATATGTGTTACTTTGGGTTGATCTCATTGTTATTGTTATTATTATTATGAAGTATTTATATAATGCTTTAAGGTTATTTCCTTCAATCCTGACAACAACTCTGGGAGGTAGGTAGTCGCTATTATTATACCCATTTTACAGATGATGAAACTGAGGCACACAGAAATTAAGTGACTTACCCAAGGTCAGATAGTATGTGTCTTGTGTAGGATATGAATTAGTCTTCTTGACTCCTTGTCCAGTGTTCTATCCCATGTACCACCTATCTACTTCAACAGGGCTCATACAGGGAATTGTGTTCAGTTCTAGACACCTCATTTTACAGAATACTTTGATAAGTTCATATGTATCCAGAGAAGGATAATCATGATGTTTAAAAAAAAAAAATCCTTGTTCATGCCATAAGAGGATTGGTTGATGGAACTCGTGCTGTTTAGTTGGAAGAGGTATGACATAAAAGAAATAGGATAATTCTTCAAAAATTTGAAAGGAAAAGAGGTTAAACTTGTTCTTCTTGATCCCAGAGGGGAATACTAAGAAGATGCAAAAAGTAGAATTTGTAAGGAGTCCAATAAAGTCTTGTTATAAAGGGGGAAAAAGCCTTCCCTGATAATCACAGTTATCCAAAAGTTAAATGGACTGCCTCTGAAGGTAGTGAGTTCCCTGTCTGTAGAAGTTTTCAAGAAAAAGCTTTATGACCATTTGTGAAATATATTGTAGAAGGGAGTCTTTGTTAGGCATGGACCAAACTAAGTGGGTTTTGAAGACCCTATTAAACTCTAAGATTCTGAAATTGTGTTATTTATAACTAAAAGGATACTTTGAGGTCAATTAATTAGGCCCTTCATTTTAAAGATGAGGAAACTGAGGTCTTTAAAGGTTACATAACTTTGCCTAGTCATTTGGTGAGTCAATAACTGATCTGATTCTTTAGACTTCAAACACAGAGAATTTATTTACCCAAGGAGCCTCAGTTTCCTCATTTGTAAAATGACTGTCAAACTAAATGATCTCTGAAATCCTTATCAGCTCTAAAATCCTGTGATCTTCCAAAGCTCTTGACCATGAATTCCATGATTTTTTCCCCTCTAGCTCCCCATTTGTTCTCATGTGAATTAACAGGAAAACAAATAGGCTTGGCTTCTATGTAGATTTTCCAAAAAGGAGGCAGGTAAAAGGAAGAAAAAAATCAAAATCACTCCTTAATCTTTCAGATACTTTCTAAGAAACAGGGGAAAAAATAACAATCCTTGCCTGCCAACTTCTATTTCTGATAGTGAAACTACTGAGAGCATCAACTAAAGAACTCAGGGTGAAGCTACCATTGAAAGGTGGGAAAAATCAGCCCCAACCCTCCACTCCACTCCATCTGCAAGGACTACCTATTTGCCAGGCAGGAATAGGAAAAATCACAAAGCAATAAGGAAAGAATGAGCAAAACTCAGAGCATGGCAGAGACAGTGGGGAGGTCCCCTCCACCCCCAAAGGAATAATAATTGAGCTGTAAGACCTGGCAAAGGTAAGGTGAAGACAATAATAATGTGAATCTTGAGTACAGAAAGTAGATCCTGTTTTAATTCATTAAGCACCTACTGTGTGTAGAGCATTCTACCAGCTACTGGGAAAAAGAAACCAGACAGAATATTGTCCCTGTAGAATTTTCCAAGAGCACTAAGACAGAATCACAGTCTTTTCAGTTACATCAACACAAAGCTTTTTTCCTCTCTCAGTTCACTTGATAGTGAGCATGAGATCTTTCCAAGAATGGTTGCCTCAACCCCTACTTTCCATTTAATCCATTAGTGCCTTTCCCTCTTAGCTCTCTTCCCATCCCCTCACATAAAGAACCCTGGACTGAGAGTCAAGAAGGTCAGCTTCTAGTCCTATCTCTGCAATGAATCAATAGGTAACCTTGGGCAAATCACTTCATCTCTCTAGTTCTCATCTATAAAATGAATGGGTTTAGACTATATCATCCATAAGATCCTTTACAGCACTAATCTTGCATGACCCAGCAAACCAACTGAAGGAGAGACCCGCCAAAGTACCATGCTGTCAACTTACATCACCTGGTAAATTCTACAATTTTAGGATGATAAACCAGCACTATTTACTTACTTCATCTTTTTTTTTAATATATGGGATTAAGTTGGTCCATTGAAAAAAGAGAGAATAGGATTTTATAATGTAGTGTTTGTTTGTTTTTAAGTAGTAGGCTGGAGCAGTAGTGAATAAGGTTTTAGGTAAATTAAATGGTGCCTGCCTTTTAGGAAGAGATTATAAATCTCCTTAAAAATTTAATTGTATTGAAATGCCCTAAATAAAAATTTACTAAATCAGAGGATTTTTTTTTTAAAGCCCTTGCTAAGTATCCCTAAGACCAAGATTTAAACCGTTGAATTGATGGCTGAAAATCAGAGTGAAATGGCCCTCTCAATTCCAAATGCCACATTTCTTATTTTGTTTTTGTTTTTTTCTAAGCCTGATCTGTTTGAGTAGCACAATTAATAGCCACTATTTTTGCAAAGTGCACAAAGATGCAATAGTTTCTCTAGCTCTGTGGGTGGCATTCAGCTAGCAAACCTCCTCCTTGGAATCATCCTAATGCCAGTCAATGAAGCCATCTCATATATAAAACTGCTTTGGAGATAAGGAGCTCAGCAATTTTAAATTGTCATTCTTTTTTTTTTCATCAATGACAGAAACTTTAATTTCAACTCTTTTCAAATCACAAGATGGAAATAACTGTTTGCTAAATGGGGAAAAGATAATTTGGGATTGAAATAGGACAGATATCATTTTTTAAGTTATAAAAAGGAGACATGAATGAGGTGATGTCTGCATTTTTCTCTTCAACCTGCTCTGTCTGTCTCTTTTTTAATATTGTCTCAGCTGAGCAAATACAACAGGCATAATTGTATGACTTGTTTTGGCATATAATTATATGTCATCAATTTGTATTGTTATTTATTTGAAGAAGACAGTATATACTTTATTTCCACCAATAGATAATAAGCTCCTTGAGAGGTGGGACTACAATACTTTATATCCTTTATGGTATTTAGAAATGCTATAAGCTCAGATGAGATCTGGATTGAATTAACATGAATAAAAAGACACTAGACTTTTTCTTTTCCTGGCTAGATACAATGGGAAGAATTTATAAAGAGGTGAATTTAAGATAGATATAACAACGACAACAACAACAACAAAACCTTCTTAATAATTAGAGTGACAAAAAAGAGGAATGGGCAGTTAGGTAGTACAATGGATAGAACACTGGGCTTGGAGTCAGAACCACTCATTTTCCTCAGTTCAAATCTTATCAGTTTATTAGCTGTGTAATCCTGGGCAAACCACTTAACCCTGCTTGTCTCAGTTTCCTCATCAATAAAATGAGCTGACGAAGGAAATGGCAAACCACTCTAGTATCTTTGCCAAGAAAACCCCAAATGGGACCTCAAAGACTCATAAATAACTGAGAATGACTTAAAAACAACAAGGAAAAAGAATGAGCTTTGTCCAGATGATATTGATTTCTTTTCATTGCAATTATTCAATGTTGCAGAGGGAATTCTATTGTTTAGTTTCAGGTTGGAATAAATGACCTCTGAGTTCTCAACCCTCAGATTCTGCAATTCTGTTGCTTAACTAAGAAATATTAAAATTTCTAAATCTATCAATGTTATCATGAGATATCAATTTTCTAAGGGGTTATAAATATCCCATGATTTATGCAATGATTATCTTCAACAACCATTCAAAGAGTGATACAGAATAAGTGATGATATAGTTAATAGCACATGAAAACGACAATCAACTCAACCATTCCAGCATTCATCACTTTGGAAATGATGCAAAATTAGTCTTTAAAGATCAATATTAGGCAACTTTTCAGAACTAAGTATTTTGTTCCACCAATTCAATCACAAGGTTTCTTTCTTCTTTCTTTTCTCTTCCTTCCTTCCTTTCTCTTCCTTTCTTCTTTTTTCTTTCTTTCTTCCTCTCTTTTTTCTCTTTCTCCCTTCCTTCTTCCCTTTCTTCCTTTTTCTTCCTTCCTTCCTTTCTTGCTAATATCTAGACCATCTCATAAAATCACAGAGTTTGAATTATAAGGGCCCTTTGAAGTCACCTTGTCCAAGGTAATCATTTTAGAAATAAAGAAGCTAGTCCCAGAAAGGGTGAATGATGTGTCTAAATTTACAAAGGTAATAAATTAAAAAGGCAATACTTGAAATCAGGTTGACTGACTCCAAAGTGAGCTCTGTGTTTCATCAGGCAGGTACTCCAGTGCAGATATGCAATTATTCCACTCCTTATAAACTCAGTGGGTTACCTGGAGTGCTAAGAATTTAAGAGACTTAACCCTAGGTCAAATAGCCAAGATGTAGTAGATTTAGGAATTGAATCCAAGTCCTCCAACTCCAAGGGCAGCTCTTTATCCACTCAGCATCTATTTACTCCATATAAGGTATTGTTTAAAGTCCTACGGATACAAAGATAAAAAGAAAATACTCCCTGCCTTCAAGGTACTTACTGAGGGGCAAGTTTTTTTTCCCCAATCCCTCTTAGTTCTAGTTCCTTCCTTCTGTAAATTATTTCCCATTTACCTGTATATAGCTTACTTTGCATGTGTTTATTTGTATGTTGTGTCCCCTATTAGAATGTATGCTGCATGAGGCCAGGGACTCTTTTGCCTCTTTTTTGTATCCCCAGTACTTAGCACAGTACCTGGAACTTAATAGTACTTAAAAATATTTACTGATTCAATTGATTAAAATATTCCATGTTTATCAGGGTAGTTTCTTTTAACATAGTATAAAGATGGTAGTTCAAAAGGAGACAGCTCTGGCATTTGAAGGGATCAGGAAGCGTATTATATAGGAAGTGGTAGCTGAGATGTTTGTATAAGAAAAGTAGTTTTCCTGTAAGGTAGAGAGAAAGAAGTTATATATTCCAGTTATGGGGTACTACTTGGTAAAAAGCATGGTGATGAAAGATGGAATATCATGTATAGGGAAGTATTAGCAGGCCAATTTTACTGGAATGAAAAAAAATGCATGAAGGTAAATAAGAAGAAATATGACTAGAAAGTTAGATGGAAATCAGACAATAAACCACATTAAATGCCAAGCTGAAGATTTTCTGTTGCCTAGAGACAACAGTAAGTCATGAAAATATTGAGTATAGAAGTGACAACAGATATTTGTTTAGGAACATTAATTTGTACACATATCACATTTAGTAAATGTATATAGTAAGCACATAGTAACTTCTTTTTCATTCACTCATTCATGGATTATGACAATGAAACTGAGGAAAGATTGGAGAAGGAAATCTGGAAGTCAAGATTTTGCCAAATATGTAACAACACTGATCTAGCATTCCATATAATCTCAAAATTTTACTTATTTGATAAATAGGATCTAAAAGTTGGAAGGGACCTTAAAGTCTATCATATCCAATCCACTTCTGACTAAGAAATCTCTCTATTGTAAGTGAGGAAAGGGCTCATCCATTCTTCATATGAAGATCTCTTGAGAAGGGAAATATTTTATATTCTGAAGTAAGTCATTCCACTTCTGGAAGCTTTGATGATTAGGAAGTTGTTGTTTAGTTTCCATCAAGAACAAATGTATCTCACTGCACATTCCAATCATTATTCTTCATCCTGTCCTATGGGGCCCCACAGAACAAATATTGTTCTAAATGACAAACCAGCTTAAAGATGCTTACGATACACTCTCCCCAAGTCTTCTTATCCCTTAGCTAAACATTTGCTATTCCTTCAACTAATTCTCACCTGACATTGTCTTGAAGCCATTTATCAACTTGGATTTTGTGCTATGAACCAGATAATCAATGTCCTTCCCTAAAATGTGGTGGTCAGAATAGAAACTAATACTACAAATATAGTCTGATTGGTATATAATACAATAGAATTATGGCTTCCCTTATTCTTTGCCATATGCCTTTCTTATTATGGTCCATTTCTTTAGCTTTTTGGCTACCATTTTTCAGTGTTGTCTTAGAGTCCATTTAAAGAAAAAAAGTGTCATTATGGTCCAGAGGAAAGAAATCTGAATTTAAACTTACAAATCCTGATTTCAAATACTGACTTTACAATTTACTGTGTCAGTGACTTTGAGTACATCAAGTAAGTTCTCTGGACCTTTTGTCTTCAGTTGCAAATGAGTTCCATGGTTTCAGGTTCCTTCAAAGGAAAGGGTACTTACGGAGTCAGATCCATTTGAATTGCATTCTTGATAACAAAGGACAAACATCCAGGCAAAGCACTTAGTTTAAGTGGATATTCATCAAGCATATTCGTTATACTTCAGCTCCCTATGTGCATTCAAGAGAGCTTAACCTACTAATTTATTAGTAACAGCATTGCTGAACTACACTTGAGAAACAAGGAGGCTTGTTTTGGTACATAGGTACAGGCCTACTTGGAAACATCAAATAAACTAAGAACCTTCCTGAGATCTTTGTTGTCCAATGAATCTGAGTCAGAAAAAGCTTTTTTTAACTAAATATTTGATATACTTTCACAGAAATGACACTGAAAATATTACCTTATCATAGGGAATATCATTCAATATTCCATTTTACCCTTTTTGGCTGTCACACACATCTCTCCACCTCTTTTTCTTTTTCATTTTAACTGCATTGTTTATTTTATTTTCTAATGCATTGTTACTGCTAATAAAGCTATACCATTTTGAATACCAAAGTAACATCTGGTTTAGTATCTATAACATTTCATGCTACCAATGGTAATACTGCTTTTTGTACTTCAACAAAAGAATCTCAGACGACTGTCATCCTAATGAAAGTTGATGCCTATATGCCAAATACTTTAATATTTTGGACTTGCTAGATCTTTCTTTTGCTCAGAAACAAGCAAAGCAGTGCTAAACCTTTAGTTCCCAGCATCTCCCGGAAGGCACTTTCACTTTTAATAGTAGTGACTAACCTGGAACTCACAATATTTTCCCTTTATCATATTTTAGGGTCCCCAGGTAACACATAAAACCTCTTGCTCTGACTGCACCAAACCATTATTTTTAGAGATAAAACAAAGAATAATTCTTTGTTATCAGCCTCACATAGAAAATAAAAATCAAATAGGGTGATAAAAGTCAAGCTGGAAGGCATGTTGATCATCCAGTAAGTTCAGTGCTTTTAGCAGACCCTTAACAAAGCACCCCTATGGATGCCTATCCCATCAATGGCTTGGAAGACTTAGAGAAAGATTTTTATTTTGAAAATTGTGTACCAATGGGCATAATTCATAATTAGGATGTGTTTAGGTCTCAAGGCAAGATTTCTTGAAATGGTGAAGTGTTATTAGCTTGTAGGCACAGAAGCAAATTGTGAGTGGCAAATATGTATTGAACAAATGTTATCTGCAAGATACTGGGCTGAGTTCTGTAAATATATATGAAAAAATAAGGTTTGTACCCTTGAAGAATTTATAATCTACTGGGAAGATAAGATGAATATATGTGAAAAGTAATTATGATATAAGACAATATATGAAACATATTGGGTGAATGGTACAGATGACATGTAGCACAATTCTTCATTGGTGGAAACAGATTCAGAGGAGAGAGAGAGACAAAGGAATTTTCAATGGGAGGATCAATGGATATTAGGATCATAGGGTTGGAGTTGGAAAGGATTGTAAAGACCATATAGTATAATCACTCATTTTATTAATGAGAAATACTCTTTAAATA
>NW_020940527.1:17115428-17132053 GCF_900497805.2 Vombatus ursinus
GTGGGATGGTCAGGTAAAGTTTTACAGAAAAGGTCATATTAGAGCTGGGCTTTGAATAGTGAATGGTATTCTAATAGGCATAGAGTGGTCAGAAAAGGCATATCATGTAATAGGAATATCTCAAGTGAAGATGCAAAGGTGATTTTTGTTAATAAGTTCCTTTCTAGATATGATAGGATTGGTCCTGCATATGATCACACTGCTTTTTTATTTGTTTAATTTTATAAAGACCATGGCTCTTCCCTGATTTATTAACATCTCATTAACAATAAAATATAAGCTCCATGAGGTCAGGGACTGTATCTTTTCAATGTCTTCTTATCACTACCAGCTAATACAATTCTCTGAATACTACGTTAGGTACCTGATAAATGCTGAATTGATTGCTAAAGCACTATAAGAATTAGCTTTATCCTGGGCCCACAGAGAGGCATTAAAAAGTAGAACTGATAAAGACTTCTGTCCATTTTTCCTACCACTGAATAGTGAATGTTTCTAAAACAATGATTTATGTGGTAAATTAGAGGCTGTTATGGGAGAAATTATCCATGTATAAAACATACATATCCTAATGAGGTTTATTATGGGATATTCATTCTATACAAATAGCAGAAACCTCAGGAGGGCTCAAATCAGGGTTGCTACAGTTCTGTGGATCTTTGCCTTGAGTTGAACTTATGCTATATATTTGGAGAACACAAGATCCATTGGTTTCAAATGAGCTTAAGGGGGAGGCAACACCAAAGAAGTCTTGCCAGCATTCTTTTTTTTTTAACATAGGAAAACTATCATAAGTTGAATGTCAATTATACTTTACCAGTTTTCTAGTTTCCAGTTATTCTAGTGAAATAATTGCTGGGACAGTAAAGTATTATCTCTTACCCCTACCTCCACTCATATATCTTTACTTCGGGATCTATACTCTACCCTCATCAGCCATCATCTGGATTGTAGTTCTTTGTGCAAGACAACAGGGCTGAAAAAATATATTGATAAATTGGAGAGTACCCAGAGAACAACTCATATGGTAAATGCCCTCAAGTTCTTGTCATATGTGGATCATTTGAAAGAAGTGGGAATCTTTAACTTAGGTCTTAGAGAAACACAATAGCTTATTTTTGAATATATAAGGGTGTCACTTATGAGAAAGGGATTAAATTTGTTCTGTTTGGCCCTAAAGGAAGAATCAAGAATAAGGTGGTGGAAATTATTGAAGGGACAAAATTTTGATTGATGTCTAGGAAAAAACTTCTTAACGATAAAAACTATTCCAAAGTGGAATGTGTTGCCTGTGAAGGCCATGCCTTGAGAAGTTGTTCCATCTTGGAGGTATTTAACAAAAAGGCTGGAGGATCACTTGTTGAACATGCTATAGTGAAGGTTCCTTTAAGTAAAGGTTGAAAGGCATAGCTTCAGTCCCTTCTACAACTAAAATTCCATGTTTCTATCAGATCTTTGAATGCTGTAATTGATTGAAATGGTAAAGGAATGAGAAAAAGAAGGGAGAAGAGTTGGATTCACTTCTGTTGTTGTGTGTGTGAGTGTGTGTGTGTGTGCTTTGTTCCCCCCCCCCCCCAAACTCACAGGGCCTGTTCTGCTAGCCTTGATTAGGGTCTGAGAAACACTATGTGAATTTCTTATACTCAAGGAGCTGACTTCTTCACACAGATTATTCATTACATAAGGATCTGTCTGGATCTAGAAATTTAATGTTAGCCAAAAAAAGAAGAAAAAGACCAGGTCATTAAGTTTATTTATGCTTGAAATTCTGACTTTATTCTCCTGAATTATGCTCCAAAAGTACAAGGTTAACATGCTAACATTCACTCAGGGCTTTTTATTGATACTTCATATATTGGAGTGTTTCCCATCTATGAGATAGATCAGCAAGTAAAACCTAGAATAGGGCCCAGGTCATGACTCTGCACCTTGCTCTTTTTTTTCCTCTTTCTCTCTCGTAATACAATTGACTAGAAAAGCATCTGCCAGCCCAGCTATAAATTTATATGGCAAAACAAACTGAGCATTTGAGAGCACCATTAAGAAATCTCTTTCTCATTTTTGACTCCATGAACCTCATACTTAACCTAAGATTGACTAGGCCTATCAATTTGATTATAATTAGCCTGGTGTGCATTTCTTATTAGAAGTCATGATGTATTCCTCAATCAACCACAGTAGCCCTGGCTGGAGGCTTCCCTAAGTGAGCATGGCTTTTAGAAAGAATTCCCTCCACTCAACGAAAATCTTTATTTACACCTGCATTCAGGTCTGAATTCAACATAGCCCCCAAACCTACCACACACTCCTGGCATTTCTTGGCATTTCCTGTTTGGAGTTTGATTAACAATGAATTTTGTCTACAGTGAAAATCATGTCACGAATTTCTTTGAAACTGCTGTTACTTCTTTGGTGAAGAAAATTGTGTACCTAAGTTCTCAGTCACTCTGATTGTGTCTACTCTACTCCCAATTTATACTTTTCCAATAAAATAGTTCTTAAAGTTTCAAGATATCTCTTTCTCTCCTTTATAACATATGTTTTATCTATATGTAAAGTAGCTAATCTATTGCAAGGCTAATTTTTTTTAATACTTTGAAAGAATCCCACTCTAAATTCAAACTGAGGTGTACCATGGAACAGTATAATAGACCAATCATTGATGGCAGAGGTGTGATGTAGATTACATGAAAATTTATTGGTTTTGATTCTTATACTCCTATTGTTCCCATAGAATGTAAGATACTTGAGGGCAAGGATTATTTTGTTTTGTGGTTTTTGTATCTCTAGTGTCCAGCTGGGTATCTCTAGTGCTCACTATTTTAATGCAAACTAAGGACTATCTATGACTTGTTGACATCTAGCATTCGATACAAGCACCTTCGAGGCAGGGGCTGTGTCTATTTTTTTTTTTTTTAGCATTGTATTCCCGGCATCTAATACTGCCTCGAATATAGTAGACACTTTAATAATTGTTTGCTGAATTAAATTGAATTGTTTTCCAGGAATAGGTTCAGATAGGTATTTGAAAAGCAAGCCAGAAAAGTTTCTTTGGGAAGAGAGTTCTTCAGACTTTTGTTTTCTTTTTTAATATAGCAAAATTTTAAAGTATTACTCAAGCAATATAGATATAGATATAGATATAGATATACACAATGGGTATATATACACATATAGGTATGTATGTATACACACCTATATGTGTGTATATGTGTGTGTGTGTGTGTGTGTGTGTAGCCCAATGATTACTTTGAATGGACCTAATCATTCTTAGGGCATTCTTACTGACTGCGCTGAGGCTGAATACAACTTCAAACATCTTTTGCTTCCTTCTGTCATCTCCAGGCTCCAATAAACACAGCTTGACTAAATCCCCTTTTAAGCACAGTTGAAGGGTATCAAAATTTTTTAAACTCTTTTGAAAAGAGGAGCCCCTAAAAAGAAACTTAGCATGTTTTCTCCAATAATACAATTTATTTAAAATTTATATTCCCATACTATTTTATTTTTATCTGGACAAGTCCTTGGAATTTAGGAGAGGCAAACTGGTAGAGTGGATAAAGAATTGGACTTGGAGTTAGACTTGGGTTCAAATCCAACCTTAGACATTTACTAGCTATGTAACCCAGGTAAGTCACAGGTAAGGCTCTTTGAGGCTTGGTTTACTTACCTAAAAAATGAGATGGTTGAAGTATCCTCTAAAGTCTTTTTCAGTTCTAAGTCTATGATTCTATGATATAGTCTAAATTACCTCATTTGTCAAATGAGGAAACTGAGACTCGGAGGGTTTAAGTAACTTTACCAGGGTTACACCAATAACAAGCATTGAAACCAAGATTTGAATCTAGGCTATTTGTCTCCAGATCTAGGGCTGGGCATTTCACCATACTATACAGATTCCATATTTATCTATATATATTATCTGTTATATATATATAATATACATATATATATATTTACACACACACACACACACACACACACACACACACACACACACACACAGAGTAAAACAATTGCCCATAACATTCAGCTTCCCTCATTGGTAAAAGGTCTTTTGAATTTAAGAGGGAAAAAATAATTCTTATTTATTTATTTATCAAGTCTGGATTTACAATATCATTTTAATAGAAAACTTCTAATATGGAAACTCCCTCCACTGGTAGAAATCAGCAATTTGTAATCCTAGAGAGTTGCTTAGCTTAAGTGACTTTTACCTCAGAATCTCATAGTTAGTGAGTCTCAAAGGTGGGACTTGAATCTACATCTTTCTGAATCTAAGGCCAGATGCCCTTGAACTATACCACTCTGATTGTTGTGTATGTGTGTGTACACATACCTATATATGAAACTTTAAATTTGCAAAGCAGTTTACATGTATTAGTATTTAATTTGAGCCTTATAAAAATTGCTGGGGGCAGCTAGGTGGTGCAGTGAATAGAGCACCAGCCCTGAAGCCAGGAGGACCTGAGTTCAAATCCGACCTCAGACCAAACACTTGACATGTACTACCTGTGTGACCCTGGGCAAGTCAATTAAACCCGATTCCCACCCCCCCAAAAAAAATCCGTGTATGGTAGGTTTACAGATGAAGAAACTGAGGCAACTATAGGTTAAACGACTTTCCTATAGTTACATAGCTAGGAAGTGCTGCATTTTAAATAAGGTGTTATTGACTCCAAATCCAGCTCTCTGACAAATATGTGAAAATGTCTCTTCTATAACATGAATTGCATCAAAAAATGTAGAGCAAGCAATGTAGAGATTTGTTAACTTTAAATGCATTAATGGATGAACTCTAACATTTATTTTCAAAATAATTGTGCATTTGGTTTGAGATAAGTTTAAATCTTAAGATATAATTCTTCCTAAGGTGTATATTTATATACAAACCGGTAAGTTTAGGAGTTTTGTCAAATAGATTCCACTTCTGAGAATACCACTTTCAAATTTGTCATAGCTCTTCCTTAAACCAACAGATGTTTATTGAGATTGTCCTTTTGAATGTCAAGGTATCAGGTCAGAATTTTAAAACTAGAATCTATCTAGAGTTACAAGCGAGTCATATTTAAGATATTAAATAAATTTTCTACCCCACTTTTTTTCAGGTGTAAAATCAGATTAGCAAAACACATCAACCATCTACTACTGAGAACTTGCAGAGGTGGGGCTTTCAAATACGGCAAAAGTATACTAATGCTGAGCAATAAACATCCTGTGGCAAGCCTATTGCCTTATCAATTCTCTCACTTAAGATTTTTCTTCAAGAATAGTAACCTACCATCACTGTTCCACACGGGCAACCCCTGCCAAGCGCTATTAATTGGGTCAGCAAAAAATACATTAGGAGCTATCCTTTATAACAAAGGAGAAAGAGAGAAGAAAAGTGGGGGAAGTGGGGGAGGGAAGGAGAGAGAGAGGGAGAGAGAGGGAGAGAGAGAAGGAGGAGGAGGAAGAGGAGGAAAACTCGTCTTACAAGGGGAGTTAATTCTATAGGATCAATATTATAAATGAGTAATCAACCAAATGTTGCAGGAAGGTTTAATTGTGATATAGTAGTGTTGGTTTTGGAAAATGACATTGACCAGTACATCATTATATGGGCTTTGCCTACGATTGCTGTAGTGAGTGGCATTCCTGTTTTTAGGTTTGTGTTATTTTACTGCTTTGTTCTTAGCATCTCTCTCCTTTTTGATGACATCTGTGTGTTTATCTAAGTCAGCATCATCAGCCATTGTGCAATTTTAGGTGATTGCTCTTTCCTTCTCTCATTTCCCTCTGAACCTCTTCTTAAGCCTTGTCCCTTCTCTGACTGTGAAGGACAGCCTTGTCAAAAAACAGAACCTTGCCTCTGAGCACGCCTAGAGCATCCCTGGTGAGTGCTTTGGTTCCCTCTTCTGATCTTCCAGCTTCAGCCAAGGGGTATCACACTGACTTGAACAATATGGCTTTTCAGTGAACCAGGAGAGGTACAATCAGTCAGGCTTTTTACAGCTCAGTTACCTTAATCATCAGCCAGGTGATGCCACCTTGACAAATTTTCTCTTCTGAAGCTGCCTGGCTAACTGGTTCTTGACCCAGACTCACTGAAAGGAATCTTTGCGGGTTAACCAACTCTAAGTGAAAATGAAACCAGTTGGCAGAAGTATGCATTTGACACGCAAATAATAACACGCATACCTTTTGTACTTAGCAAGTAAAGCCCAAGTGGTAGGAATAGAGTTTTTATAACTTTGCAAATTGTGAAGAAGTAAACCGAGAATAGTAGATTCAAATGCTATGCCTTAAATAGCTTTGGGTATTCAGATAGAGAGAAAGTGCCACAGGGACCAGAGGGCCGCAGAGCTGCAGTCGGGGGATACCATTAAATGGGCAAAGTTAGTCAGTAATGTTCTAGAGCCCTAAAAGAATTAAGCATTATCACACTGTTTCACAATGAGTATCCAACTACAGCAGACATTTAGCCTGCCCAACCTCTATTTCTAACTCATCTCCCTCTCCTCTAATCCTTCCATAAAAGCTTCTCAAGGGCAGGGACTGTTTGTCACTTTTATCTTTGCATATCCAGTACTTAGTGCCTGTTACATAATAGGTCTTTAATACATTTCTTGATTGACCTTGTACCTTGTAGGCAGTTCTAATTTCTTTTTTTTTCCCTTTCATTTTTTACTGTTTCTATGATTTCCTGGGTTTAGGGAACTGCCAGTCAAGAACTCCCACCACCAATTCAAATCATCTTTCCCTCAGTTATTTAATTGGCTGTGGCAGTAAGACATTAAATGAGTTGCTGAGGCTCACACAGACATTGTGGTAACTGACAGATCATGTTATACTAGACTTGAACCCATTTCTCCATGACCGAGGATTGCTTGCTCTCCACTACACCACAATGCCTCTCTTCTAATTTATAGCAGTTATTTTTGAATTTGTCTTATCTCTGCTCCTAGCTTCTTGACAGCAAGGGCTGTGTTTTATTCATCTTCATATCCAGTAAAACTCTATTGCTCATCCTGGCGTCAGGGAGACCTTGGGTGGTCAAAGGCAATGATAGTGGCATGAAAGCTCTGGTGAATCCTGCCAAACTGAAAAGTCTGGGAAATAAGCCCAGTGTCTGTCATTCATGAGCAAATCTAGCTATGTTGGGAAAGACTCACTACTAGAAAGTTGGCCACTCATTGCTGATTTTTTTCTCTGTCTCAGTAACTAATGAATCCAACTATTGAGGGATATAGAACTCATCTGAAACCATGGAGGGATTAACATCACTCACCAAAATATGGATCTTTTGAGGGAATTCCCAACCTAGTACTTCTGCACTATAGGAAAACAGAGTAATAATAAGCTAAAATTTATAAAATATTTACTCTGTGCCAGGTGCTTTGCAAAGGTATTTCATTTGATTCTCATTATAATCATGGGAGGTAGGTGTTATTATTATCCCCACTTTATAGATGAGGAAATGACAAACAGAAGCCAAATGACCTGTCTGAGATCACACAGATAGTAAGTATCCGAGGTCAGATTTGAACTCAGCTCTATTCTGACTCCTAGCTGCCTCAGAATCATAATTTTGAATGTCAGAAGTCATCTGGTACAGGAACTTCCTGCTTAGCAATACTGGAATGACCAAGTAGAGATGGTGGCCTACACCAAGATCATTCCTGATGAGGAAACTGAGGCCCAGAGAGATAAATCAAATTTTCCAAGGTAATAAGGAGTAAAACCATTATTCTAGCCCAGATCTTGACTCCTAATCTAATGGATTTTTCTTTCCATTACACTCTATAGCTTCCCCTAGTCAATGATCAATAATTTTTTGTTGAACAGCAAGCACCAAAATAAAATAGCCATGCATTTTTAAGAATTTGAGAACTTATTAAAAAAAAAAAAAACCCAGTCCACATGACAGAATTTTATGATGCTCTCATGTGTCACCCTAGCAAGGCAGGAGTTAAATTCTTCACTGTCTCAAGAAATCACCACCTGTTCTTTTGCTGTAATTGCAGTAAGAGATGCTTCCAACAGTTCCAATGGGGAGCAATTT
Organism: Vombatus ursinus; assembly: GCF_900497805.2. Taxonomy (NCBI): domain Eukaryota; kingdom Metazoa; phylum Chordata; class Mammalia; order Diprotodontia; family Vombatidae; genus Vombatus; species Vombatus ursinus. The sequence continues at coordinate 17,123,473 of NW_020940527.1, forward strand.
TGGTGCTGACAAGAAAAGTCTGGCAAATCAGTGGGTCAGCTGGAGCAGATGGTGCTGCTGCTGCTGCTCCCAGACTCAGTAAGCTGACCATTGGATGGGCCACACATTTAATGCATCTCCCTGCTCTGCCCTGGCTCTCACTCTTATCATCTCTCTCCGTAAATTGAGAGTTTATTTTTGAGGCAGACTTCCCAGGCTAAGCCTGAACTTCATAAAGGACAAAAGCAAGCCACAGAAATTCAAAGAGGGTAAATTAGAAGTAACTTGTGCATCTTGGGAAACAGTCCTCCACAGACCAATACCTACTCTCATCCCAAAAAGTAGGCCTGCTGGGCAGTGAGCTTAGCCACACTGCTAGAGCAAGCAACATGGCCTAAAAAGTCTTTGCTTTTTTATTTGTTTATTTCCCCAAACAAACTGAGTTCCAAAGGCATTGACCATATTATACTGACTTTTGTACCATCCATCCATCCCAAATGCTGGGTTCCTTGCATGGTAGATATTCAATGAATACTTGGTACTTCATAGAGACACGGATTGAACTAGAGGGCATCTGAAAGGCCATAGGCCAGGAATAGGCAACTTGCAGCCTCGAGGCCACAGGTGGCCTTCTAGGTCCTTGGGAGCAGCCTTTTGACTGAGCCATGTTTTACAGAACAAATCTTTTTATTAAGGGGATTTGTTCTGTGTAGTTTGGATTCAATCAAAGGGCCACACTTGAGTATCTAGAAGGCTACATGTGGACTCAAAGCCACAGGTTCCTCACCCTGGCACATAGACTCTTAGAATCATAGGATTAGAGCTGGCAGGGACCTTGACATCATGCAGTATTACCTTTTCATTTTATACACAAACCAACTGAAGACAAGAGAGGTTAAACAAACTAATACAGGTGACAGAGCAAGGATTCTAACACAGGTCGTCTGACTCTAAATAGAGAGCTCTTTCCCTTGAACCACGCTATATCTGACAATTGGATTGAAATATAAATGGTGAGTTCCTTAATGCTACTTTATCATTGGGATGTTGGTCTAACACCTAACTTAGATAAGATTGTGATGTGGGGGTTTGTTTTTAGCTCCTCCATCTGTCCCATTATGTACCCTTTTCCACCCTCATTTGTATTTTTTCATCCCTTTCCAATGCCTTCCTGGATTCCTCATAATCTCTATCACATAGAGAAAAAAAAATATGTAATTTGAACTCAAGCATTTGGGTTTCATTCCCTCTTCTGTAATGTACTAGTTGTGTGACCTTCAGCAAATTATTTTACCTTTCTAAATCTCAGTTTCCCTATCTGTAACATGAGGAAATGAATTCTTAGATTACAGTGATGATAAAATGAGAGAGCATATGTGAAATATTTTATGAAATGTTATGCAAAAAGAAGTATTTGTTAGTAAAGGATCTTAAACACATCCACACCACAGTTTAACTGACCATTCAAGACTCAGCAACCATATTCCATAAAGCTATACCTAAAGCTGCTTCTGTCTAATTTAACTTTCAAATCATTATCTCATAGGGATAGCAAATATAACATTCCCATTCCAAATATGGGGCAAGGAAGTAATAATAATAATTAGATAACTTTTATATAGCACTTACTATGTACCAGGCACTGTGCTAAGCTTGTTGCAAGTCATTTTTCAGTAACATTTGACTCTTTGTGACTCGTTTTTGGAGTTTTCTTGGCAGATACTACATTGGTTTGCCATTTCCTTCTCCAGCTCATTTTACATATGATGAAACCGAGGCAAACAGGGTTAAATGACTTGGCCAGGTCACACAGCTAGTAAGTGTCTGAGGCTAGATTTCAACCCATGTATTCCTGACTGAGTCCTGATACTCTATCCACTTCACCACCTAGCTGCCCACTGTGCTCAGCATTTTATAATTATTATCTTATTTGGTTCTCAAAACAACTCTAGAAAATAGGTACTATTATTATCCCCATTTTACAGATGAGGAAACTGAGGCAAATAGATTTAAGTGACTTACTCAGGGTCACAACCTAGTAGATATCTGAGGCTTGATTTGTACTCAGGTCTTCTTGACTCTAGGTGTCGTGCTCTATCGGTTGTGCCCCTTAGAGCCACTTATTAAGGACTATTTATCAAACTCAAAAATTCCTTTTTTTTTCTGCTTTTGGTGAGGCAATTGGGGTTAAATAACTTGCCCAGGGTCACACAGCTAGTAGGTGTCAAGTGTCTGAGGCTGGATTTGAACTCAGGTCCTCCTGACTCCCAAGTGGAGCTCTATCCACTGCGCCAACTAGCTGCCCCAAGCTCAAAAATTCTTTCAAGAATTAATGCCCCTTGCTTTATTGTTTCAGAAGCTAAGAAAGAGGACCTAGGATTTGGAAAAGTTGAAGGTGATGGAAGCAGGGCTCAGTAATGATGGCATGCAAACACAGAAACAAAGCCTAGCAAATTCCTCACATCATTCAGAATGGCACTTGGCAGACTTTTGCAAGATAGAAAGATAGAAAGACAGGAAGCAAGGATAGATACATAGATTAGATAGATGTATATTTAGATAGATTAGATAAGTAGATTAAATAGATTAGACACATAAAAAAGATAGAGATATCTCTATCTATCTATGTGAATAGAATTATAGACTATTGGAGTTGGAAAAGACCTGCTCTATGGGATGGTAGAAATGACATTGGACTTCAAGTTAGAAGATGAATTTTCAATTCCTATTATTTCCTCTTACTAATTATATAACTCAGCAATTCACTTAACTCTTCTGTACCTCAGTTTTATCATCTGTAAAATGGAAATAATAATGCTTGCACGACTTGGTTCATACAGGTTGTTGTGAACAAAGTGTTTTGCAATAATTAGAGGAAATATTTGTAGGGTTATTTATTTTTTGAAGTGCCTTACATATCCCCATTTCATTCCTACACCAACCCTGTGAAGTAGATACTACAAGTATCATACCCATTTCTTCATCTACAAAACAAGCTGGAGAAGGACATGGAAACCAGTGTTTGCCGCCAGTATCTTTGCCAAGAAATGGGGTCACGGAAAGGTGGACACGGCTGAAATGACAACAACAAACAAGGAAAAGTCAATTAACTTTGCTAAACCCCAGAATGAAAGCATCATATTGCTGACCTGTGCTGAGCTTGCAATTATCCCAAACCTTACAATTATCTGTGAACTGCTATCTACTAATGTCTTTTTCTCCTTGTACTTATGTGGTTGAATTTGATAAAGCAAAGTATGTGACTGCATTTATACTTCTCTGGTTTTCCTTTTTTTATTTATATTCATGTACATTTGTATTATATTTTTATTTATATTTACATACCATTCTTTGCCCTTTTACATACTCACTCACCCACCCACTCACTCACTCAGACTTTTTATATTGCCTAGAAGAGAAGTGTAGTAGCCACTCACAGACCTCATCCCACTGCAGCTTTCCATGTCAGCTATGACCTGCTCCATTCCTAAATGGGGTCAATTAATTTCCCTCTCCACTTATGCATCCTAGTGGCTTCGTGACTTTGGGGACTTACTATATTAGCATCAGGCTTACTATGGATATCCAATAGGCTTTATTTAGCCCTACTACAGCTCTGAACTCCTGGGCTCAAGTATCTACCAGCTTCGGGCTCCACCAAGTAGAAGAGATAATTGGTGTGCACCATCACAACCTAGTTGAGACTTACTGAATATCAACTTAAATTCAGGGTCTTTTTTCCTATCTGTTGAGTTTTTTTAGGACCTCTGATCTGTCATCCAAAGTGTTAACTATCCCTCCTGGCTCTATGTCATCTGCAAATTTAATAAACATGCCCTCTACGTCTTCATACAAGTCATTCACAAAAATTGTGAAGAGAACAGAGTAAAGGACTGAGTCCTGTGGTTGCCCTCCCTCCCTCCAGATTGACAGCAATTCATTAATCACCACCATCTGTGTAGGGTTCTTCAATTAGCTCTGAACTCATCTAATTATATATTATCAGTTAGCCCTATTTCTCCATCTTATCCACGAAGATACCACAAATGACTTTTCAAATCTGCTCTATTAGACCACAGGTCTAAACTTATTAGAACAGTTACTGTTAACGAGTCATATTGTGCATTTTTTTTTTTTAGGAAGGCAAGTCTAAGGCTATTTTAAAATACTATTAGACTACCCTCCAGTTGAGATCTCCTGTTTGCTCCTTTATGTCTTGAGCTGGGAAGAAATGTAACTCCTAAGGTCTTTAGACCTTTTAGCAAAGCAACTAATCCAAGCCTTTCCAGAAAATAAAATGTTAGAAACATATGACCAGGACTTAAAATAATCACCAGGAGTCATCATGAATTTATCTCTTTTTAACTGCTTTCAAAACAAGTTTACTAACCCATTTTAAAACTTTGCAAGATATAGACACAAACTCTCATGTTGGTAGTAAGCAAAATCTTTTTTTCTTTCTCTTAAAATGTTGGGATATTTGTTTTTCTTTCATCGTACATAATCTCTCCTGACTTTCATGATTCTTAAAAGATCAACAATTCAAATATCACATTTTTAAGTCATTTCTACACCCTGGAAACTAATTTATCTAGGCAGCAAGCTGGCATGGTAGATAGAGTGCTGAGGCTGGAGTTGGGAAGAGCTGAGTTCATATCCATTATTTCTTTCTGTTGTTACTATTTTTCCTGCTGATTTTTTCTGTTCATACTCAAGATCTTGGAGTTTCCTTCTCCCTGAAATCTGTGTTACTTTCACTCTTTTTCCTCCTTATTTTCTTTACCATTCATTTCCTGACTCCTTCCCCTCTGATTGTGGTTTCCTTGGGGTCTGGATCTCAAAGCTTCTCAGTTTCCCACATTGCACAATTCACAGTTCACCAGACCAGATCTCTATCCCGAGTGACTTTTAAATAGTCAGAAATAGTCACAGCTGAATACTGTACTCTTTTCCCCAGGCTAGTTGGAATGTTAGATAACCCGACACACACCTATGGGGTCTACTCCCTTTGTTGCTCAGTTCTCTGGTCAGGTACAAGCAGTTAAAGGCTTTATTGCTCTGGTACTGGAAGAGTCTGCTTTCCCTAGAACTGGCAGTCCATCTTTTTGCAGCATTGGTGCTTATGCATTATCACCCTTGGCAGGGTTTTGCTTCTGAAGGCCTATGCCCAAACTGGTTGTCAAGGTCCTGAGCAAACTTCCTCAGTCTGGAGCCAGGGTCTCCATGACATTGGAAAGGGGGAGGGGGGCCCAAAGTGTAGAGGTCAGCTCTGATGAAAGCCTGTGTCATGTGCTTGGGTCTACTGATACAGCTTTAGTGCTGGTAGTGTAGGAGATGGAGGAGAGGTACTGGGGGAGTTCGGCTTCAGTGAGCATCAGCTCCTATGTCTTTCTTGATGTTTTATTTTTGTTTTATTCTGTTTTAGATATGGATATAGCTGAAAGTGTTTTATCTTTGGCATGTAATTTCTATTTTGGAGAGGTTTGAGTAGTAGCGGAGATCAGAAAAAAATGTCTATTCTGCCATCTAGTTAATCTGAGTTTAAATCCATCCTCAGATACTTACTAGCTGTGTGACCCTGGGCAAGTCATAACCTCTCTATCTGCATCAATTTCCTCAACTGTAAAATTGGAAAAATAATAGCACCTATCTCCCAGGGTAGTTGTGAAAGTCAAATAAGGCTACATCCTCTGCCTTTTCCTATCTCAATCCCTTGGCAACCCTGCTTAACTCTACACACTTTCCTATGGCTAATCAAGCCTTATCAAGTGCCAATATTAAATTATTCCCACCACTTGCAATCTTTGCTCCTATTTACATGCTGTTGAAAAGAACTGGAGAATATCATGATTGGGTCTACTAAAAATAATCTCAATTGGGCCCTCACTTCAGGAAGGCAATCCATTTTTTTAACACCTAGCTAATCAATTCATAATCTCACCATGGTGGCTATTACAAACCATTTTGTCCTCCTCAAGTTTCTATGGTATCCGTTTTCCACCCCCTAATCTTTCAATTGAGGAACTTGCCTCCTGCTTCACTAAAATAATTGAAGTCATTCACCAAAAGCTTTCTCTTCTCCCTTCCTACTCACAATATACTACTCAGATGGCTTCCTCCACTACTTCATCATCCTTTCTTACATGAAAAGGTGGATTTTTCTTGCCAATATTTCTTGCTAGATTTTATTGAACCAGCTTTCCCTCTACAATGACCTATATATCTTTTATGTACATAGTTGTTTGTTGTTTCTCTTATTAGAATCTGAACTCCTTGAGGGCAGCTACCACATTTTCACCTTTCTTTGTATCCTTAGTATTTAGCATAGTGCCTGGAACTTAGTGGATATTCAATTACTGCTTTTTGTTTACTAGCTGTCTCATGTGTGTTAATGTCTACCAATAAGCTCCATCAAGCAAACATATCTAAGAAAGATATCTAATAAATAATAAAAAGAAATCTCATTTTCATTTCTTATAATAATGATTCTTCTTTTCTGAGAACCCCTGGTAAATAGTATGTTCATATCACAGCCTATCTATTTCTTACAATGGCAGCAAGGCTACCCAAGAGGCCTCACCATTATAGGCTGTGGTTCAGAAGGCTCCATGGTATTGGTTGATGCCTTTGTGATTTGGAGAGATGAGAATGTTACAGCCAGGTGGTTTCTCCAAAAGTAATGGATAAGAAATATTGTATGATGAGTGAAGTTTAATAGCCAGAAAGTTTCATGCACCTGAAAGCCCAGAAACAGAAAGGAGTTTGTGGAGCAGTATAGTCAAAATCAGGATCAAAGCCAAATGGAGGAGGAGGGGAACATAGAGAGAGGGAAGAGGGTCCATGTTGGGATGCATGAATACCATTTCAAACAAGTCAATAGGACTTACTTCCTACATTCATATTAAGTTCTATGACTCTAGGCATCATTGTAAACCTGTTGTGCATGACCTAAAAAGCATTCACAAGTCAACTAAGTCGCAAATTGGACAGGGCTCTAGATCTGGAGTTATGAAGAACTGAATAATAATTCTACCTCACATGCATACTAGCTGTGTGACCGGGATATATAACTTAACCGTTTTTAGCCTCAATTTAATTATCTGTAAAATGGCATAGCTATAGCACCTTCCTCAGAGGATTGTAGACAGGATCAAAAATGGAGAGAGTTTCAAAAACCTTGGCAAACTAAGACTTGGGATACACTGTGTATAGATATATATGTGTATATACCTATATACATACATATGCAGATGATAGATAGATATAGATATGACTCTAAGTTCCAAGAAGATAGAATTTATTTGAACAGAAGGAAGAACTTTCAAGAATTTGAACCATTCCCCCATAGAATATTGCCTTTTCTGGGATGTAGTGAGCTGTTGATTACTAAAGGATTTTAACAAGGTTTTAGGAAGTTTTTAAGCTGTGAAATCTATATCTTAATTAGTTGGGAATACATATTATATGTATGTATGTAGGCATGCATATTGTGTGTATACAGGAAGGAATGTGTATGTATATGCATATTGTATATAAATGTCTGCCTATGTATATAGATATATGCATGATATACTTGCAATGCATATATATGAACCTTAAAGCAGCATATAAACATTAACTTTCATTATAGTAATAATTGTTATTTTCTAGCTTTCTCTAAATTCACTCCAGCTGTAGAACTCTCAGTACCGCCATTCTCAGTACTCTCCATCACTACATCGTCTCTAAGTTGACTCAGACTCTAACCATTTAACAAAGATAGACCTATAATAGTATCCCAGATTGTTGAAAAAAAAAAGGTTCTTAAAATGTGGTTAAAATCTTTCAGTAATCAGGAGCTCACAACCTCCCCAAGAAGCCAATATTCTATGGGAGGACATCTTGGCTTCTTGAAATTTCTTCCCTGGATTCAGCCAAAATCTACCTTCCTATACCTTACAGTCATTAAATGCAGTTGTGACCCTGGAGCTACATATACTATCCATTACTTCTTCTATGTGGCAGTCCTTCAAATACTTGAAGACTGATTCTGTGACCACTAAATCTTCACTTTTAGACTTTATGTTCTGATGTCTAGTTCTAAATAAAACATCTTTTTTCATTTAACATTGAGTTTTCTGTTTGTTACTGTCCAATAAAGGCCTTGAACCTTTGTTGTCACAATTGAAGGTGTGACATAACAAAATACATCCTAGTGTGTCCTGTACAACAGACTTTTTGGCATGAATGACAAACATTACTTATTTAAAATATGCATATTTAAAACTAGCTTGGCAATTAATTGACTGTTGGAGGAGATGGAGAGATCTTGGATGACTCTAAGTTTTCTAGCCTGTGTGATGAAAAGAAATAAGGTCATTAATAGAAAAGTGGAGACTTGGAAGAGGTGCAACCTTTGGGGTTTGGGGGAGAAAATATGGGTTTGGTTTTAAACATAACAAACTAAAGATGCCAGCAATACATCCTAGTGACTTCTATCAGGCATTTAGTCTCAGGTGAGAAATAAGGTCTTGATAGGTGATTATAAAATCTGTGAAAGGGGATGAGTTTTGCTTCTGGAAAGATTGAGGAAAAAGGAAGTCTATTGTCAGGGCCTCAAAGG
>NW_020940527.1:17132063-17172646 GCF_900497805.2 Vombatus ursinus
GAGCCCAATAAACAGGAGCTTCCTTTTCCTGCTTTATGCAGAAATTCCAAATGATATTTGGCTTCAATGTGGAAAATCTGATCCTTTCAGAGTATGCAACAACCTCAGCAAAGGAGATTATTATTTTTTTTCCTAAGTAAATTTAAACATGTAGATGACAAGTGAAATTTTTCAAAGCTTGTTGAGTGTGGAGCATATAATGATGAGGAGCAGGATGAGAAGAAAAATTGCATCCCATAAACAATTATACTGCTCACCAACAGTCTGCTGAAAGGGAAAATTGCTTTTCTGCCACTGAACTCTGCATTACCTTATTCAACTCATGGCTGTTAGCTACAATCTTAAGTATTATTAGAGAAGAATTGCCACTAAATTCATAGAACAAATGAATAGCCTGCTGGGAATTGTCAGGCCAAACCCCCATGGTAAATACAAAATTTCTCAATGCCACCTAGAATGACAGCCATGCAGCTTTGCCGGTATCTTAGCAGAGAGGGAAATATTTTGAAAGATTTGTAGTTTATTTGAGCCTTCTTTGGAATGATTCACAAGTAGGTAAATATGGGCATGCCTATAGAAGTCTTTATCCTCTAAAACAAGTGCTATAAAGTTGCACAATTGCTGAACAAACAAACTAAATAAAAATAATGTCCAGTGCACCAACAAAGGACAAAATTATTCCTAGGAAACCATCTATTGGCATCAAGAAAATGCCTTCATACAGTGAGGAAGAGCTAGGCTGGGAGGCAGAAGACCCAAGAGCTAAGCTAGTTCCATGTCTACCATTGATTTGTCGTGTGGCCTTGGGTAATAATAACAATAACTCCCACTTGCATAGTATTTATGAAGAATTTAAAAGTTATTTCCTCATATTTTGATAGGGAAAATATTCCCATTTTATACATGAGGAAACTGTCATTTGGAATATTAAGTAGCTTATCTTCAGTCCCGTAGTTTGTGAGTGACAGATAATGACTTTGAACCCAGGTCTTCTGCTCCAAGTCCAATGTTTCTTCCACTATATATCGATCCAAAAAGGAGGTTATATTAGATCATCTCAAATCTACTAAGTTTTTGGACCAAAGAACCCCACTCAATACTCATGTTGGTAGAAAGATGGATAGTAAAGTATTTATTAAGCTCTTATATGTCAGGCACTGCGGCCAGCATGGGGATACAAATTAAAGCAAGCACCCACTCTCAAAGAACTTACAACAATGCCTGGTACACAGTAGGTACTTTACATAAAGATGAGCTGAAAAGGAGAAAAGAATGAGCTTTGGAGATTGTGGTAGGGGGAGTGGCATGAAAAGATGGCTGGAAAATAAGGGAGAGCGCTGATTCCTAGAAAGATTTGTGAAAGCAAAGCCTGAGCTAAAATCCAACATTGAAGAAGAAGGATGAAGGTAAGATGAGGATGATGTCTGGAGGCTAGGCTTCATGGAGAGGAGGTAGAAGGGAAATTGTTAATGGATAGACAGTAGGACATAGAGTCAAGATGACATGATTCCAGGTCCTGCCTCAGACTCATGTGACCTTGGATAAATCACTTAATCTCTCAGTGCTACACACAGCTCTCTAAGACTATAAGTTGCAGAGAAAATGATAATATGTATTGGGAGAGGGAGTTCCTCACTGGGAGCTCCTAATGTCAATGAAATTACAACTCTAGTGCATAATAAAGCCCTCCCATTTACCCCATATATTAATTTGATTTTTAATAATTATAATGAGGGTTGGGCCTTCGAGCATGTGAAGTACTGCCAACCTGTGAGGTGCTTACTTCCAGGGATGTACAATGGAAGGCCTTCCCTTTGACTTTAAAGGACTCATAGGTATTCTATGACTTTTTTTCTATTCGTTTGCTATAGGGTAATTAACAAGTTTTTTAATTGACTTTTGAGCCAAATTAACTGTGCATACAAAATCCTCCAGGGAAAGAACTTGGTTGTTGGATTGTTTTCTCTCCCTTTTGAGTGAGATGGAAGAACTTCTATGGGCCTCTTCGATGAAAAGAGGTGATTCGGGCCTTTATCTAGTCACCAGAGTCACCATGTGGCCTTCAACACACGGTTCTACTGTTTCTTTATTCTTTTTTGTGTTTTCTTTTTTTACTTGCTCCTAGGTAAAGGGGTATGGGAGATGCAATGACCTTGTGAGTTTCAAAAGGTTGTAAGAACCACCAGAGGTTTAATTATAGGATTCCAAAGCGAAGTCTATTATAGCTATACCTATCTTGGGGCTAGAACAACCCACTCAATTCAGCCCATCAGAGGATTTACCCAGTAGCTAACACACTGCTTCCTATAAGCAAAGGAGTAACTGGTTTGTCACCTATGATATACCCAGACGTGAACTTTGTAAGGGAGAGGGGGAATGTTTTATAGTTCCCATCTTAAGGTAGACATCATTGTCCCTAGGCATTAAGGTATAAAGAGTAGAGTATACGTCCTTGTGGGGGTGGTGTTGGTAATGCATATTTAAGATCAGTTTTTGGTATAATTGGTTTTAATTTGCTGGGCATCTAGGTGGCCCAGTAGATAAAGTGCTGGCCCTGGAGCGAGCAGGACCTGAGTTCAAATGTGACCTCAGACACTTAATAGCTGTGTGACCCCAGAAAAGTCATTTAACCCTTCTTGCCTCAGTTTCCTCATCTGTAAAATGAGATGGAGAAGGTAATGGCAAACCCTCCAGTATATTTGCCTAGAAGACTGCTAATGGGGTCACAAAGAGTTGGACACAATTAATCAACAAAACAACAATATTAGTGTGCTATCAATTATATCAAGGAGGTATCAGCTGATCAAAATGGCTTGGGGGCACTAAGCCTGAGGCAGATATATTGGGCAGATGGTAACTGGCTGATGATATTTGAGGGATTACACTGAATGAGAACAAGAGCATTGGAAGAACCTCCTTAGTTCCTAGTACTTCCAGTGGGATTAGATCAGCTAAGGTTAATGGGTTTTGCAAAAGCTGCTCCAGAACCTAATTAGGCCATGTAAGTAGCAAAAAAATAAAATAAAATAAAATAACAATGAAATGTACTTTTTCAAAGAAAATGTATTCTATCTTTTTTTGCAGCAAGATTTGCATAAACTACAGTGACAGGAAGAAAGGTACAGACATATTTGATTTCACATACAATATCATGGGTAACACTGAGACTAGAAAACTGACTCAGTCTAGACAAGATCCCCTCTGAGTGTTCCTCTCTTACTTTAGCCCAGAATCTCATTCTGGAACTAGTCCTAATGCCACCACAATAAGGAAGGCAGGATAGTTGAGCAGTGGGGATGGGGAGGTGGCAGCTGCTACCAATAGCATCATCTTCTCTCCATGCTGGGGCTGCCTGCAGCAAGCAGATAAAAGAAGTAGGAAAAATTATTTGGCTTGCATTCTAGGTTGGCCCATTATATTGTGGTTACAAAGCTAATTATTCTTGAAGCCAGGAGGTAGGGGGTAGGGAGGAAAGGAGAGAGAGAGAGAGAGAGAGAGAGAGAAAGAGAGAGAGAAAGAGAGAGAGAGAGAAAGAGAGAGAGAATCATGGGATCCTAATATTTTAATAAACTAGCTTATTCCATTTCTATTTGCCCATTATATAGGAGTGGGGAATAGAGATCTCAGAGATTTGGGAGAGACAGACAGGAAAGGAAAGAAGAAGAAGGAAAGAAGGAAGGAAGGAAAGAAGGAAGGAAGCAAGGAAGGAAAGAAGGAAGGAAGGAAAGAAGGAAGGAAGGAAGGAAGGAAATAATATTAATTTTGAGGGGGGATAAAACCATGTAAGGGCATTTTTCCCTGAAAAAATATGGAAAATGTTGCTTCAGATTCATATGTAATTTGTTTTCTGTAATTTCAAAAACCAAATTTTACAAAACATATTTCATGTTCTCAAATGAATAAAGCTACATTTAAAAGATATTTGAAAAGGTAACATCATTGACTCTGAGTTGGAAGGAGCCCTACTTATCTAGTCCATCTTTTTGTATTGTTTCCTCCGGTCCTGTTGCTGGATGCCTGAGCAGGAGGCCCCACCATAAAGGGATATGAATAAGAAGGTGCCCTAATATTGGTTGATACCTTCCTGATTTGCGGAGATGAGTGATACCACAGGTAGGTAGAGGTAGAAGCAAAAAGTACAGAATAAGAAGCCAATTTCAGTAGCTTGAACACAAATTTTTGATATGAAAGGCCAGAGATGAAGGGAAACATCTGAAGTAGAAGCAGGGTCAAAGCAAGGATATAAATTAAGTCAAATTGGAAGAAGAGTGAACAAGTAGGGGAAGGAAGAGGCAAAGTCAAAAGGTTAGGTCACTAATATTTCATAGCCTTTGGAAGACAAGAGAGGATTGAGCCTCACTCAAATTGAATTATGTGGCTGATGTGGTCACTCTAGCTGTAAGAGGCTACAGCTATTTGAAGGATTGAAGAAACAGGTTTTTACTGCATTCCAGGCAAGCAATCTTTCCGCTTCAAAATTTCAAATAACTGGGATGTCATTACTTCATGGAATTATAAATTAATCATCAATGAATAAGCATTTATTAAGTGCTTACTGAGCTCTGGTTACTGAACTTGGTCCTGGGGAGACAAAGACAGAAATAGAATCGTCCCTTCCTCGAAATGCTGATTAATATTCTAGCAGAGCTGCCAGTTCTATTGTGTAATTCTACATCTTTATTTCTCATATTACATCAATCTCTATCTTCCTGCAATTCCCCATCATTGAGCTTAGTTATGTTTCTTGGATTATATATAATATACAATTCCTCTTCCATAGGACCATCCTTAAATATTTGAAAACAGTGAATATTTTAACCCTAATGCAACATTTTAAGGCTCTCCATTATAGAGGAGTAGTTAACCTGCATAAATAGATGCAGTTTCCACAGTAGGAGCTCCCCTCGCCAATGAAATTGCAGGGCCTCACCAAAAGTCCTTTCTTCTCTAGACTAATGAATCCCAAGTCAGTCAATTCTTAGGTGACTGACTGTTTTTGAGATTTGTCACCAATATGATAGCTCTCCTCAAAATATGTTCCAATTTTCAATGCTTGTATAAAAATTCATGCCTAAAATTGAGCAAAATGTTTCAGGTGTGGTGTGACCAGAATATTACCTCCCTTACTCTGAATTTCTATTAATCAAACCTAAGATCATATTAGCTCTTCTGGCTGCCATGTCACTCTGTTTATTCAGTGAAAGATTATAGATCACTAAACCAAGTCTTTTTAACTTGAACTGATGTCTAGGAATGTCTCACCATTCCTGAACTTGTAGAGTCAATTTTATTAAACCTAAGTAGAAGTCTTAAATGTCATCTTGTGAAATTTTGGGGGCTATCGTTTCAGCTTATTGTGATCTTTTTGTCCCAAGGCTGTCACACTATCTTGCTCCCAATTCTATGTCATCTAACAACTGATACGTAATGGTACCTATACTTTTTTTCTAAGTCACTGAAAACATTTTCAACAAAAGAATGCCTGCAACAGAGCCATGTAAAAGATTATTAAAGATGACCATTCACATGAGTTCATGCTACTTTAAAACCATTCATTAGAGTACAAGTATTTCAACTTTTCTTGTAGTGTCTGATTCTTTATACATTTTTTTTGTATTTGCTTCAATGTTTCAGAATATTTTACAACTCTAGGGATTAGACGGTATGACATAGAAGGCTCATCTTGCAATCACAAAGACCTGAGATCAAGTTTTACCTCTGATATATGCTAACTGTGTGACCAAAGGAAAGTCACTTTAACCTATCTCTACCCCCAGGCAACTCACAAAGAACATAAACTGCTAATCCAGAGTTTCCACACTGGATTTTCTCCACACTGTAGGAATCACAGTTTTGCACCAGATTAGGTCAAAGAAAGTTATATCATGAAAAAGCATCCACTATAGGTCAGTAGGTCACATTTTTCATAGTAAATACTCATTGACAATGGATGTTAGAGTACCATCAATGAATAGAAGAGGATTGGACCTGGTATCTGAATACAGATCTTGGGATATCACCACTATCATTGCCACAAAATTACAGAATCATAAATTTAGAGCTAAAAGGGAGCTTTGTGGTGATCTAAGTAAAACTTTTCATTTTACCACTAGGAAAATGAGATCTGGAGAGGTTCTGACTGGTCAAACTTTACACAGATATTAAGAGTCTGCATCAGGATTTGAATCTTTGTCCTCTCACTCCAAATCCAGTGCTCTTTCAGGAGTGTACCACCTTGCTGTTTCACCATTGTTAATACCATACCATGATTTAAAGAAAAAAATGAATATCAGTATACCATACATACCCGGTGGAACATCTTATTTGAAAAATCTATATAGTAATGTGCTTGTCTTCTTTGGGCTTATGCTATAAGATCATTGATACAAGAATAAATCATATTTTTTCATATTGTTGATCAGATTAAGACTTAAAATGTAAATTGGTTTCCTCAATGTGGTCTATAATTTCTAAAAAAAGGATTGGTCTAGCAATCCACATAGGGGAAAAAAGCTGAATGGAGAAGACATATTTCTCAAATCATGGCATACAATTGGACAGCAGCTTGTTGAATTAGTGCATCTGTCCGAATATCTTGGATTACAGATGGTAAATGATCTAAGCACAAAATTGAATAGGAGTAAAGCAATCAAGATTGTACTTTGTAAAGTGTATGGATCTTCAATGATTCCTAGCTGTCTCTGAAACAGAAAACTGTCTTTTTACACAAATACTCTCCCAATATAGCTGATGGTCATGGAACACCATGATTTCACAATAATCAAAATTGAGCTCATCTGTCATAGGTATTATCCATGATGGGAGAAATAAAGGCTATCCTATAACTGATATCCATATTGCACACTGAGTACCTCTATGGAACTTAAAGGACCTGTTAATTACATTTGGGAACACCTAGATGTGAATGATAGCTAGACTTTACTTTGGAGATTTCTCTGGCGTAAAATTCTGGGCATGAGTCAAAGAGAGAAAATGAACACTTTGAGCCAAGCTTCCAGAATCACATCTGACCTGCAAGGGTTGAATCCTTAGAGGAATCTGGACATTGAAGTACAAAAGCCCTTAGCAATATTCTTCCTGCCTACCTTTCTGGTGATATAACAATGTCTCAGATGGGAAAACTGTCTCAACTAATGCAAGTTGACATTTTTCCTGCAACTTATAGCCTTTAAAATTTACCTAGAGTACTGAGAGGTTAAGTGATTTGCCGTCATATAGCAAGTACATGTCAGAGGCAATATTTGAACCCTGGCCTTCCTAGTTATTAGGCCAGCTCTCTACACACAAAGCCTCTCCTTTTTAGAGGTATCCTATATTATTCCAAAATGACTTACTTATTATTCCCCATACTCAGTATTTCACCTCCCATTTCCATGCCTTTGAATATTTATCCCATGCCTGGTATGTTTTCTTTCTTTATCAATGCCTCTTGGAATCCCTACTTCATTTCAAGGATAAACTCAGATTTCATCCTTTGCTGGACTATTTTAATACTCCCAGTTATTCATACTCCTCCTCTGACATTAAATGTGCCCATTAAATATTAGGGCAGAGACTGACTAACTTTCATATTTGTACTCACAATGCTTAGCACAGTGTCTGGTACATAGTAGGCACTTTATAAATCATTGTAGATTGATAGAGTCTATAGAGACTTTTTCTTCCATATGGATTTTGCATATGACATCACATGTCAATGCTACAAATGATCAGAAGAGTCTTGAACAAAACTATTTCTTTAGTAGTATCTATCATATGATCTTAACATAGTCAGAGAAAAGTTTTTGAAGGAAAGCTTTTCAGGTCGTACTTTGTTCAATTGTGAAAAAAACTACTTTGTGATAAACTAGTAACAAATACAGCAGGATTTTATATTCTCTATGTTTTTCAGTCATTTTTGTAACTTGAATGTGGAGTCTGCTACAGAAAATTATCTTTGAAAGTCTGTCTGCTCTCTTCTCATATTTTCACCATATATAGCCTGTCAATAAAGTCAGCATGGGATAATAGATAGGTATCTGGCCTAATTCAGGAAGAATTGGTTTCAAGTACTACCACCAAAACATACTGTGTCACCCTGGGCAGATCACTTACCTTCTCAGGGCCCCAAGTAGATCCTTAGGACTATAAATTAGAAAGAAGTTGCTGTTCTGCATTGGTAAAGGGAGTTCAGGAGTTTTCTGCACTACATACATCACAGGCCTGCTCAAAATATTATTTTTGGGGGGTTAGGCAATGGAGTTAAGTGACTTGCCCAGGGTCACACAGTAAGTGTTATATGTCTGAGGCTAGATTTGAACTCAGGTCCTCCTGAATCCAGGGCTGGTGCTCTATCCACTGTACCACCTAACTAAAATTAATAAATACATGCTCAGAGCATTCTCATAAAGATGTTTACAGAGATGAGAAGACAGGCATAATTGTTAATCTCTTTAGTCACTTTAGGAGAAGTCAAACCACCATAGTACCTCAGTCCACTGCAAATTTATTTCATCTTGGCTGAACATGATACTTCTAGCGAAATTTTTCTTTATTGTATATCCAATTCACCTTAGTAATTGTTCTAAGCCTTAAACTCTTCCATGTCCTCAGTAGCCACTATTCCCAGAAAATTTCATTGTTTCCTACTTTTCTGATAAAATAGATGCCATCCACCACGAACTTCCCCTTTTCCTTAACTCCATTTTCCCAACATTCTATATCTTCACCCATCTTCTCCTTTTCTTATGTCTCTGAAAAGACACGCTACTTCCCTACATCATGAAGGCTTCTATGTAAGGCCTCATTCTCATCTCCTACCATCATCTGCACTAAAGTTTTACTGTATATTGTTCTCTCTCCCCCTTTAACCTTTTGCTATCTATGATCTCTACCACTAACTTATTTATGTCTTCCTTACTCCCAAGCTGTAAAAATATTTAGTCTGATTCTTAAGTCCCAGCATGATACGGCATATACCAATATTTTAAACTTTATTCCTATATACTCCCTTCATTTATTCTACATTCCTACCAAACTGGACCACTAGTTGTTTCTTGAAGTTGTCACTCCATCTCCAACCTGGAGTGGTAATTTCACTAACCATCTTCTTCTAATTTTTATTCATTCTAATTTGGTATGGATTCTGACTTTTGTTCTAACTGGTAGATGGTCAGATTATAAGAAAACTGCTGATTCAGTAATGACTCTAATATCAGTAATTAACTATTACCTGTCATGTAGAATATAGTAAATGTGTGTGTAGTATGTGTATGTATGTGTGATTCTTTTTGTAGTTGGCAGATCTGATGCTTCCCACTCTCTAGTGGAAATCATGATGTGCTCATATGCATCACTAGTGTCTTATTGAGCAATAAAATATAAATTCATTACTTCAGTGAGGATGGATAAGAGGGGGAGGGTACTTCCATTTCTGTGTGTCCCTGTTGAGAGGTGGCAGTATTAAGTTACAATTTTACCTTATGTTACAGAGATTATTTTTGAAATTGCTTATGAGGAAAATAAAATTGCTCTTCTTCTTGCCTCTTTTTGTGAAAGGGTTTCTCAACAAGGAAAATGGCACAGTAGTTGACAGTCTCACTAAGCAGCTAATATAATGTATAATCATGAATGTGATCTAGCTGAATAGGGGAGATTGGTCCTGCTACATACCTGTATATGGTTGCGTACGGATATCATCATCATCATCATCATCATCATCATCATCATCCTTACCACCAACATTATCAAAAATTAGATTTGCGGTGTTAGCCTTGAACTATCCGATATAGAAGAAAAACAAACTGGATTATAGATTATAGAATCTCAAGCCATAAGAGATCTTAGAAATGAAGTAGTTTAATCCCAGGATTTTACATATCAAGACAATAAATCACAAAGAGGTAAAGTGTCTTGGCCAATGCAAGAGCCAATTAATTTATCTGAGCCACATTTTAGGAAGAATTTTGAGAGTATCCAAAGCAAGGCAATCAGTAGGGTGAAGGGCCTAAATATGAAGATTGCCTGAAGACCTTTGGGATGGTTATTCTGGAGAAGAGAGTATTAAAGAAGAATATAGCTGGTATCTTCAATTTTTGAAGGGTTAACTCATGGAAGAGGGATTAAACTTATTCTACTGGCCCAAGCGGGAAGAAATAGAAACAAGTGGAAGCTATAGAAACAGATTTTAGAAGCAGGTAAAAGAAAATAGAGTAAAAAATCTAGATAAAAGAAAATGGAAGAAAAATCTTCCTAAATTTAGAGCTGTCTAAAGTAGAAAGGGTTGACCTGAGAGACTATGGCTTCTGCCTCATTGGAAATATTAAAGGAAAAACTGGATGAATAATTGTCATCCAATTGTTATAAAAAGTTGTGAGTTGTATATTATAGAAAAAATGATTGGATGACCTCCATAATCTCTTCCAACTCTAAATCTATGCCAGGCCTGGGGTCATCAGAGATTCATTCTAATTCCAAGAATCTCTAATCCTGTGATTTGAAATTTAAACTTGTGTCATCACTCCAAATTTAGTGTTCTTTCCAATATGACATAATGAAAAAAGCTAGGAATAAAAGTTAAAGAAGGAGGCATAAGAGAAGATCTCCCCAAGAAAGAGAGTGTTGGAAATTCCAGTATACACAGACATATACATATATGTACAATGCGTGCATACATAGGCTAATACATATATATATAAATATGTATGTATGCATTTATATACACGTGTAATATTTATATGCATATGCATTTATGTACACATTTATACAATTAAAGTTCAACACAATAAATATGTAAGTTAAATCAAAAGAGAAAGATTGTATACTATTAATATAGTAAATCAGAGATCAATTATATTAAGGGAGGTGACTAACAATCTAGTTTCTCTGAAAAACTGGAAAGCAGTGGGACCAAATGAGACCCAAAAGTATTGATTTAAATCCTTCTGAGTGGCACACGAATTAGTAACCAAGCTATTTTACTGGTTTACTCTCAAATGTAAATCTGACCTCATCCTACCCCCTTTTTCCCCCCTTGATGACTCGCTTGACTTTCCCTTCTTTCCACTCAAATTTAGTGCCTAGCATGGGGTCTGGGTCTACTTCCTCTGTCACTCTTCACTCTTGATCCAATCTTTGTCAACAGAAGGAATTGCATATCTAATTCTCAAAGATGAGAATACCAGTGACCCTACCAGCAATAGTATGTGTTTATATACTTTACATAAAGGATTCAATTGCTAGTATGACTAAGAAATATCCATAATGACTGGGAGCAACATACTGGGTATTCCAAATTATCTTATTTTTCCCCTAAGACTTTTGGAACACCATGCATTGGTAGAGAGGCAAAAACATCATGTCAAAAGGTCCCATGGTTTGTGGTGCCCCAAGGTGCCATAACATTTACCCTGCCTTCATTGATTATCACAAAGCCTTTCTCTTAGTTTCACATTCATGGTTTGTTCATAGAATGCAAATATATAAAATATAATGAATTATAATGAGAACAGAAGCTGTAGTATCCACATGGAAAACTATTCTCTACTTAAAACTTGCAAGCAGAAAAGAATGTCAAGAACAATCAATATGAAATGTATGATTTATCAAGGAGACAATTGTCCTGAAGATGCTGTTAATGCATTTTCAGAAGATGAGCTTATATCACATCCTCTAATTGAAGTGCAAAAAAAATCATTTATCCACGTGCACAATAGCTCACAGAACATTAAATGTAAAAGAATAATGGCAAATAGTTTCTAGTTCTACGGTTATTTCTATCTGAACTACATAAAAAAGATGATAGTAGAAGAAAGTGAGCAGAATCCGAATAATTTATACTGTAATACCAATATTATTTTTAAAAAATATCAAAGATTTAGGAACACTGATCAACTAAATCATCAGCCACAATTTGAGAGGACTGATAAAGAAGGATGCTGTTTGCCTCATGATACGAAGAGTATGGATTAATATGCACAATAAGAGATACATTTTTGAGTGTGACCAATGTGAGGATATGTTTTGTTTCACTGTGATGATGTCATACAAGGGATTCCCATTTTTCATCCCTGTTTTCCTTCTCCCATTTTTCTTTCCTCCCTATTTCCTTCCTTGCTTTCCTTTCTTCCTTACCCCTACTTTCCTTCCTCTCTTCCTTCCCTTCTTCCTTCCTCCCTTCCTTTCTTTCTTTCTTCTCTCCTTCCTTCCCCTTTTCCCTCCTTCCTTTCCCCCTTCCTTCCTGCTTCTCTTTCTCTTCTTTCCTTCCTGCTCTTTTCCTTCTTCTCCCTTTATTCCCTTCTTCCTTCCCTCCTTCCTCTATTCCTTTCTCTTTTTTCTTATTTCCTCTATTCCTGTCTTCCTCGCTCCCTCCCTCCTTCCTTCCTTCCTTCCTTCCTTCCTTCAAGTTTATAAAGAGATATGGGGGGAAAAATGAATGCTTGAAAATTAAAAAAATAATATAAATTAAAATATGAGGACAAGATAGCAATAACAGCAAACACTTAAATAGATGTTGCCACATTGAATACTTATCATCTTGAAACAATGTGGAGTGAAAAGCTTTCAAAATATACAGATCTAGTTCTTTCACTATATTTCTCTATATTTTGAAAGCTTTTCACTCCACATTGTTTCAAGATGATAAGTATTCAGTGTGGCGACAGCTATTTTAAAATGCATGTTGGAATAGGATAAAGTACAGAGCATCCACATCCCCATCATCTTGTCTACTACTGGAATATTATAGATGTTTGCAATTTATATACATATAATGAGTGAATATCCCAATACTTTTATTCAATTATTAAAAAAACAATTATTTTATCCACTAGTATATCAGACCACAAAATAATAAATACAAAATAGTAATAAGAGGAGAGTTGTTTGTGAAAGGACTATTTCTAACTGAACTCCATTGAAAACAAAATAATAAGAATAACTGGTATTTAAATAATATTAAAATGCTTTTAGTTTTATAAAGTTCTTTATTCTCATTCTCTCTCTCTCTCTCTCTCTCTCTCTCTCTCTCTCTCTCTCTCTCCCTCTCTCTCTCTGTCTCTCTCTTTCCCCAAAAATCCTTTGAAGGTATAGCCATTCTTTCCTCATCTTACAGATAGATAAGCTGAAAGTCAGAGGGGTTAAGTGACTTGCCCATAGTCATATAGTTAGTAAGAGTTGAGCAAAGGGATTAGAGAACAGGATCCTCTAGGCTCTGAATTCATTGTTCTTTTCATTGTACCACACAGCTACTCCTTCACTCATGGAAACACTAGATATCTAGCAAGGATCCTGACTTCAAAATCCACTAACAGATCCATATATATTCATAGATTTATAGTTATCATGTGTGAACCCCAGGATATTCCTTTGGTGATTATGGTAGGTTAAAAGATGGATAGATCCACTTAAAAGCAAAAGTGCAATTGGAAAACTCCTAATAAATAGATCCTTGTAGAGCTGGAGTTTAAGCTGTATTGAGTACCTCCAAATGTCTAAAGATTACCTTGTGTTTGTTGATTTGAAATCAAGTTTATCTTCTTCATTCATCCCTACAAGATTCCTCTTATTCAATTCAACAAACTCAGTTGATCTGCCTTGTACACTTTGATTGTATCTTTCTCAGAGAAAGTGATCTGCATTAAAGCATTAAGCCAACAACACACAGGTGGATGGACAATGAAATCACAAGTGATCTATTCCCACAAAGTGGAAATCAAGTGGAACACATGCCACTTCTCCATGTAACCAGGTAGAAAGTGGAGATATTCATGGGATGTAGAAAACTGGCATAAACTGTACAATAATTTCCCTCTTTATCTCCTTTAATGTCTCAGTCCAGCACAAATACGGATCAAATATTATCACTTCAATTGCTGTTTTTCATCTATACAAACCAATTTGTTGCTGTTCAGTTGTTTTT
The DNA here is from genome assembly GCF_900497805.2 of Vombatus ursinus. Classification (NCBI taxonomy): domain Eukaryota; kingdom Metazoa; phylum Chordata; class Mammalia; order Diprotodontia; family Vombatidae; genus Vombatus; species Vombatus ursinus. The sequence continues at coordinate 17,145,982 of NW_020940527.1, forward strand.
CAGTCATATTTGACTCTTCGTGACTCCATTTGGGGTTTTCTTGTCAAAGATGCTGAAGTGGTTTACCATTTCCTTCTCTAGCTCATTTTACAGATGAGGAAACTGAGGCAAACAGGATTAGGTGACTTGCCCAGAGTCATACAGCTAGTAAATGTCTGCGGCTGGATTTGAACTCATGAAGATAAGCCTTCCTGACTTCCAGGTCTAGCTCTCTATTTGTTGTATCATCTAGGTGCCATAGACACCACTTACCAGATAGCCAATAAAATCTAGGGGAACATTCATTTAGGGTACTTGATCAAAGCCATTCCTTCTAGCATCCAAGTGAGTAATGAAGCAAGCTTGCAATTTATTATATCTGTGGCAGATCTTAATCATAGTTATCATCGTGATCATTGTAAGATGGGAAATAAAGAATACCCCACTCTACTCCTCTCCTAAAACAGCCTTGAATAACATTTTTGCTTGAATATTTTTAAGAACAATGTTTATGACTCCATAGGTTTAATGCTATTTGGACAGGTTTCTGGTCATATCATATAGGGTATGCCTATAGAAGACTGATCTTTTAGTGGAGGAAAAGGGAGGAAGCTGAGGCTGTAATGAAACCACCTTGCTAATTCCTCTAGTAAATTTGCATCCAAATTTTTCTGCCACTGCCACTGTCTGTACTATGAAGGAACCACACCAGGAAAGGTATGCAAATCTCTCTAAAATGTAGTGTTTACATTTTATACAGGGATTGGCCAGTATAAAAATGTATAAATAGGCTATCAGTCTAAAGAATTCATCTAAATTATTTAAGAGATGGCCTTAGAATAATATATAGTAAACTATATATATATATATATACACACATATATAATCACCCTTTATGATAAATTACTAGATCTCTCCATTACTGTGGAATAAAAATAATAACAATATAATGATAATGATAATAGTAAGTATTTATATAGTACTTTAAGTTTATGATATGCTTTATAAATATTGATTCATTTGATCCTCACAACAACCCCATGAGGTAGGTGTTTTTATTATCTCCATTTTACAGATGAGTAAACCAAGGCAGACAGAGGTTAAGTGACTCACTCCAGGTCACGTAGTTTTGTCCAAGGCTGAATTTGGCCTCAGGTGTTCCTGACTCCAGGTCTGGTGCTCTATCCACTATTCCACCAAGCTGCCTCTGAGAGCTAGTAATGTTTACTAGATGCCTAAGTTGTAGTATGCAGTGAATTTTCAAATTCATTGAGTTTTATATTACAGTAGTATAAGTAGCTGATTTTATGTACACACATATATGAGGTGCAAAGTTATAATTGCATTTGTGTTTGGAGGTTTTAGATTTCTAATAAGGAAAAATATCTTAATACTCTTTACCTTACATGTCACTCTTCCCTAACGAGCTGAAAAATACGTTGCACATTGAATTAAAACATGTTTATGAGATCATGGATACTGTGGTTCTTAAGCCATCTGATACATTTCCCAAGTTGAAGACAAATCATTAATATATTTTGGAAATCATGGTCCAAGCCTGTCATCAACCCAGTCCTCTCTGTTACTAGATCTGAGAAGAACTAAGGTCCAAAAGCTAAAACATTTAATAAAGACATAAGTAACGTACATGACAAAGGAGATTGAGTGGTAGAATTATCATTTATCCTCCACATGCAAATTATTACAACCCCTTAAAAGCCCCAGAGAGCTTATAATCTATTCTCTCCCATTTAACTTTTATGAATTTCCCAATATATTCAGGACTTCAGAAAAAACTTATGGACTAGTGGGTTGGATCAGGTAACTCACTGAATCAGGTTAAAAAAAATAAAGTTCTGTGATCTCTACCTCATGAAATTCTAGGGAAGTCTATTGGATGGGAAGAATTACAGAAGCTTCTCTGTTTGGTCTCAGATCATCAGATTTCTGTTTGAAAACCTGATTTTAGGAACTCTCTGCCACAGGACTCTGTATATTCTCCTCCCATCTCTTCACTCCAGTTGCACCTTACAATTTTCTCCCTACCTCTGTTCTCCATGTTTCTGGTTTTCTCATACTTAAACCTCCTAGTTCAGAGTACTTATTTGATAATAGAATAACTATGTGACCATTCATAGAGCTTTCGAGGAACTGTAGTCCAGTAAATATAATGCATGAGGAGCAGACTAGTGAAGAAGTTAGAAGGGGAAGAAACAGTATAGCCCAGAGTTCCCACAGCTACTGCAACAAAGATCTAATAAGGACAAACCAGGTAGTAGTCATGAAATCCAAGTAGAAATCATAGTGGGTTTTTTTGCCTCAGTCCAAGATAAAAAATTCAACCCACAGGCACTTGATGAGGAAAGGAAATATGGAAAAGGTGTGAGCTTGCATTTTTGTCACTTTAATTCAGATCTCAGATTCTGCCCCTAGGTTCAGAGTAGGGGTAGGATAGCAGTACAGTGGCTCTAACTCAAGAAAGATCAGAGATTCAACTCCCAGGTTCAAAAAAAAAAAAGGATAAGCTGGCAGCTCAATTGCTAAACCATCAGAATTCTCTAGCTAGCTTGACAGGGGAAGTGCTAGTGACTGCTTGTAGTATTCTACCCTTGGGCAAGTGAGAAGTTGTGTTCCCTCAACTCAAACTGAAGTCTAAAGCCTGCAATGTCTGGGAGAGCAATGATCAGACATACCTGAGATAAAAAAAAAAAAAGATGAGGTCCCAATAAACATTTGCAGCAACTTGAACTGAGTCACCACTGTTATATTTGAAGAACACAACACTCAACATACAAAGAATATAGAAGTAAATCCGTAACTGAAACAACTCAGGGCCATACAAGGTCATGATGTGCTCGCCAGAGGTGCACAGAGCCAAGCTATATCCCAAAGTCCTGATCTGGAAAATAGAAATATAAAAATGAGTAAACAAATGAGTAAACAAACAAAAACAAAAACCCTCCCATGATAAAGAACTATTTTAGAGCTAAGACAAAACAACAGAAGAGGAGAAAAATTCCAAACCACCAACAAGCAAAGACTCACAGAAATGCACAACTTTGGATAAGGTCAATGGAAATTCCTAGGGAAAAAAGGGAGCAATGGTTTTTTTTAATTTGTTTTGTTTTTAGAAAGTTGAAAAACTGTATTACACTAAAATGAGAGATAAAGGAATGAATTGGAAATGCGATGAGAATTGTGTATGAAAGGCTTTGAAGGAGAATTAATGATTTAGCACAAGAGTTGCAAAACTTTACCCAAGTTACAGATTCCTTGGAAGTTAAAATGGGCAAAATAGAACTTAACAATTGATTGCATGATATGACAAAAATATTAAAGCAAAGTAAAAAAAAACTAAAAAAAAGGAAAATGTAAGGTATCATATATACACACACAACTTGGATCTGGGATAAAAGATTAATGAATGACTATTAAAGAATCTTTAGACAGTCTGAAAGCCATGATTTTAAAAAAAGAACTTGGGCATTGCATTTTAATAAATCATGAAAGAAAGTTGCTCCAACTCATTAAAATCAGTGAGCAGTGAAAATGTAAATAATCCAACAATTGCCTCCAAAAAAAATGAAAATGATTCTGAATGACACAGCCAAAACTCAAATTTTCTGGGCCAAAAAAAAAATACTGCAAGTAGCCAAAAAGAAAGCAGACAAATACCCAGGAACTATGGCCTATAAGAGACTCAGCATCTACCACTACAATATTCCAAAAGCCCTCCCCCACAAAAAAAAGTTTACAAACAGAAAATAATGTAATTGCAAAACTGATTTATATATTCAGGGAAATATTGGACATTTAATGAAACAGAGGCTTCTAAGAGGTCCTGATGAAAGATTAGAACTAAATAGAAATATCAAAATAAAAATATGAGTCATGTGGAAAAATATTCTCCCTGAATAAGAAAGGACTATAAAAGGATAAAATGTTTGTATGTTAATAGGGTGAAATGACACAACTGCTCCCCTCAGTATTCTAATAAACAGGGATCATAGAGGGAGTTAAGGAAGACATTGAGTCTGGAAGTGGTTTTATTATTCTTTGATGATCTTAAAATCAGAAGGGACCAGGAGGGAAAATGGAATATATTATGAGAGAAAAGGTAGGAAAGGTAGATAAAGTTATTGTTCACATAATTGAGATGTACAAATAGAAGTCTATGCAACTGAGGAAGGATTGGGAGAAGTGAATATCACTAGAACTAACATTCATCTCAACTGATCAGAGGAAGGCATGGCACACAGAGAACTTGGCATATTAAGGCATTCAACTAATCAGGAAAAGAAGAGGGAAAAGAGTAAATATGACAGGCAAGTAAGAGGGATGGTACATTAAGGGAGATGTAAGCTTAAACTGGGATAATGAAAAGGGGTTGAAAAGGGAAAGAAAGCATAATAATTTGTGATTGGATTTTGGGTAAGGAGAAAGGAAGAAGGTCAAGGGAGTAGAAGCAGATTGTAACAAAAATAGAGCACTGATGGTAAGCATTCTTTTGTCTTACCACCATCTCCCCTATAAAAAATGGGGAGGTGAGCAAATAAAGAAAAAAAGTATAATAAGATGAGGGCAATAAAATTTTAATTATCATAATTGTGACCCATCAAAAGGAAGAAGATGGTAGAATGGGCTGGAATACAGATTCCAAAAAATTCCAACAATATATTAATTATAAAAAATACATACACTAAAAGCAGCCAGAAACAAACAATTCAAATATTGTGGTGCCACAATCAGGATAACACGGGATTTAATAGCTTCTACATTAATGGATTGGAGGGTTTTTAATAAGATATTATGGAGGCAAAGGAGCTAAAATTAAAACCAAGAATCACGTACCCAGCAAAACTGAGTATGATACTTCAGGGGGGGGAAATGGACATTTAATGAAATGAGGACTTTCAAGAATTTCTGATGAAAAGACAAAAGCTAAATGGGAAATTTGATTTTTAAATACATTACTCAATCAAAACATAAAATGATAAATAGGAAAGAGAAATCACAAGGGATTCAATATGGCTATACTATTCACATTACTACATGGGAAGACAATAGTTCTAACTCCTAAGGACTTCATTGGGCAGCTAGGGGCCACAATGGATAGAATACTAGGCATGAAGTGAGGAAGACTCAGTTTTCTGAGTTCAAATACAGCTGCAGATACTTACTAGCTATGTAACCATGAGCAAGTCACAACCCCATTTGCCTCAGTTCCTCATCTATAAAATGTGCTGGAGAAGGAAATGGCAAACTACTCCAGTATCTTTGCCAAGAAAACCCCAAATGAGGTCACAAAGAGTTGGGTATGACTGAACTGACTAAACAATGACAAAAAGTAATTTATCAATATTAGGGCACTTATGGACTATGATGCACTTCACATTGCATTAGTGTGGAAGAAAATTATAGACCAATTTCCCTAATGAGCATAATGCAAAAAAATTAAATACAATCCTAGCAAAGAGATTAGAACAATGTATCACAAGAATCATGCACTATGAAAAGGTAAGATTTATGCCAGGAATGCAGGGCTCGTTCAATATTAGGAAAACTATTGATATAACTGACCATATCATATGAGTATCTCAATAGATGTAGAAAGAGCCTTTGAAAAAATACAACACTCATCCTTATTAAAAACACTAGACGGCATAAAAATAAATGAAACTTACCTTAAAATGATAAATTCTATTTATCTAAGACCATTAGCAAGCATTATCCATAATGGGGATAAGCTTGAAGCCTTCCAATAAAATCAGAGGTTAAGCAAGGTTAACCATTGTCAGCACTATTATTCAATATTGCACTGGAAATGGTAGTTTTAGCAATAAGAGAAGAAAAAGAAATTGAAGGAATTAGAATATGCAATGAGGAAACAAAGGATCACTATTTCCAGAAGATAAGATGGTATACTTAGAGAATCCTAGAAAATCAACTAAAAAACCTGCTTGAAATAATTAACAACTTTAGAAAATTTGCAAGATATAAAAGAAATCCATATAAATCCTCAACATTTCTATGTATCACCAAGTCCAGCAGCAACAAGCAGAAAGAGAAATTCCATTTAAAATAACTGTATATAATAAAAAAAAATACCTGGGAGTCTACCTGCCAAGAAAAACCCAGCAACTATATGAACACAATTACAAAACACTTTTCACACAAATAAAGTCAGAGATAAACAATTAGAAAAATATTAATTGATCACAGATAGGCTGAGTCAATATAATAAAAATGACAATTTTACCTAAATTAATTTATTTATTCAGTACCAAACCAATCAAACTACCAAAAATTATTTGATAAAGCTAGAAAAAATAATAAAGTTCATCTGGAAAAACAAAAGGTCAAGATTATCAAGGGAACCATGGAGAAAAAAAAAGGCAAAAAAAAGATAGGCTAGCCATACCAGACCTCAAACTGTATTACAAAGTGGTGATTATCAAAAAAAAATCTTGTACTGGTTAAGAAATAGAATGGTGGTTTGGTGGAATAGAACAGATATACAATACATAGTAGTAAATCACCATATTAATCTGGTATTTGATAAGTTCAAAGATCCAAGCTTTTGGGAAAAAAGTTCATATTTGACAAAAAAACTTCTGGGAAAATTGGAAAGCAGTTTGACAGAAAATAGGTATAGAACAACATTTCACACCACATACCAAAAAAGGTCAAAATGGATATATGATTTAGACATAAAGGGTGATACCATAAGCAAATTAAGGAAACATGAAATAGTTTATCTGTCAGAAAATGGAAGAATTCATTACCAAACAAGAGATGGCGAGCATAACTGGATATAAAATAGATAATTTTGATTACATTAAATTGAAAAGGTTTTACACAAACAAAACGAACACAGCTAAGATTAGAAGAAAAGCATAAAACTAGAGGGGGAATTATAGTGTTTCTGATAAAGGCCTCATTTCTAAAATATATAGAAAACTGAGTCAAATTTATAAGAATACAAGTCATTCTGCAATTGATAAGTGGTCAAAGGATATAAACACGCAGTTTTCAGATTAATAAATCAAAGCTATCTATAGTCATATGAAAAAATGCTCAAAATCACTATTGATTAGAAAAAACGCAAATTAAAACAATTCTGAGGTAGTGCCTTACACCTGTCAGATTGTCTAATGTGAAAAAAAAAGGAAAATGGGAAATGTCGGAGAATAGGTTGGAAAATAGAAACTTTCAAGCACTGTTGGTGGAGTTGTGAAATGTTTCAACCAATCAGGAGAGCAATTTGTAACCATGTCTAAAGGGCTACAAAACTATGCATACCCTTTGACCCAGAAATACTTCTACTAGGTCTGTAACCCAAACACATTTTCAAAAAATGAAAATGACTTATATGTACAAAAATATTTATAGCCATTCTTTTAATGGTGGCAAAAAAAATGGAAATTGAGGGGATGCCCATCAATTGATGAATGACTGAACAAGTTGTGGTATATGGTTGTAATGGCATACTATTGTGCAATAAGAAATGAAGAGCAGGGTGCTTTCAGAAAAACCTGACAAGACAAATGAATTTATGCAAAGTGAAGTGATCAGAACCAGAATAATGGTGTACATAGTAACAACAATATTGTGTGATAATCAATTATGAATAACTTACTATTCTCAGCAATATGATTATTTAAGACAATTCTGAAGAGCTCAAGCTATCTGCTTACAGAAAAAGAACTGATGGAGTCTGAATGCAGATCTAAGCATTTTTTTCACTTTGTTTTTCTTGACACTTTTTTGGGGGGTCTGTGTTTTATTTCGCAACATGACTAATATGGAACTATTTTCGCATAATAACACATGTATAACCTTCATCAAATTACTTACTTTCTCAGTGAGTGTGAAAGGCATTTCTACATATTAACAACATAGCCAAGTAGAAACAGAAAAATGAGAAAAATCATTTAAAATAATTATAGAATGTCTAAAATACTTGGAAATCTCCTAAGACATTCACAAGAACTATCAGAATACAACTATTAAGTTCTTTTTATGAAAATAAAATCATGCTGAAATGCTTATAGGAATTTTAAATGCTTGTTTTTAGCTAAACAAATATAATAAAATGACAATACTACCTAAATTAATTTACTTATTCATAGCCCTATCAAACAAAGTATCAAAGGATTACATATAGCAGTAGGAAAAATAATAACAAAATTCATCTGGAGGAATAAAAGATAATGAATATCAAGAGAAAGAAAGGAGGATGGGAGGACCTAGAAGTACCATATATGAAATTATACTACAAAGCAGTAATCATTAAAAAAAAAGATTTTGTTTGATTTACAAACATTGAAAGTGGAACAGATTAGGTATACAACATATTAAAGAAAACTAATGCAGGAAACAGGAGTTAGATAAACTCAAAGAACTCAGTTACTGTTGTAAAGATTCAATTTTCAACAAAAACTGCTGGGATAACTGGAGGCCAATGTGAAAGATTAGATTATCATCTCATACCATACACCAACATTATTTCCAAATTATTATATGACAGATACAAAAGGCTACTTCATAAATATATTAGAGGAGAAAGGAAGATGATTACTTTGAGACATGAGTGGGAAAGAGTACAAGACCAAATAAGGGATAGAAAGAAACACAGAAGATAAAATGGAGAATTTTAATTGTGTAATATTTAAATTTTTAACACACAAATCCAATTTAGACAAATTTAAAAGAGCAAGTTTCTCTGATAGATTTCATTTCCAAGATATAAAAAAGAACTGCTACAAATTTATAATAGTAAGATCCATTCTCCAACTGATAAAAGTTCAAAGGATCCTATGCAAAGACAGTTTTCTATGAAAGAAATCCAAGCTATCAATAGTAGTTTGAAAAAAATATCCAAATCACTAATAGAGAAATTTAAATTAAAGCAGCCCTGAAATTCCACCTCTAGCTCAACAGATTTGTAAAGTTGACCCCCCCCCAAAAAAACCAGAAAATGATAAATGTTAGAGAAGTTTTTTGGCCAACAGGCTCATTAATGCACTGTTATGGAGCTGTGAATTAGTGCAATTATTTTGGAACTATGATGCAAAAAACACTGAAATGTGCATACCGTCCAATACCATTATATCTATATTAGGTCTATATCCCAAAGAGATCAAAGAAAGAAGAAGATTTGTATGTACAAAAATATTTATAAGAACTCTTTTGCAGAGGCAAACTACTGGAAATTAAGGGAGTACACATAATTTGGGAAAAAGGTAAACAAATTATGATACATGACTATGTGATGAATTAATTCAATAAAGACATTCTAACCTTGCTCAGTAAGCCTGCAATTTGACCGTGACTCTTTTTTCTTGTTAGTCTCGTTCCTAGCTAGATATTGAAGGACTGTTTATAGTATTTGCTCCCAGGAAGGACTGGCCACCCCTCCAGGAACCAGATATTCATTAACAGGAATACTCTCAAGGATAGTTTTGAGAGCAGCTCCTTTCCCACAGATCATATTTTTTTTTTTCTGGCAAATTGACTTCTTTGTTAGAAGGAACTATTAAAAGCAGGTAGCCCTAACTTCATCTTTGGAGTATCCCTCAAGGTGTAGATGTATAGCCTGTGATTTTCCCATTGGGACTCTGGAGGCTGAAAACTGGGACTCCCCAGCCCATGTGATCCAGATGTAGATGGTTTCCCTGAGGTAACAATTGATTATGACAAGATTTGAAACTGATTGAGACTGAACTATGTTATTGTTACCTATTGGGACTTACTAACTCTGACTCTATTCTGCTTACAAATCTTAATCCTATTTTACTGTCTTAATAATAAATACTTTTACTCTATACTTATATATAAATCAAATTTGAGATTCTCATTTCTAAACCAATCTGAATCAAAACTAATTTAAGCTTCAGTAAAAAAGGCTGCTTAGCAATACAGAACATTGTACTGGAAATAATCCTCTTACCTGGGAGAAGGGTGAACTTCATAAAAATGAAGAAATGGATGGTTTCACAGAAATCTGGGAAGAATTGCATGAACTGATGCAGATAAGAGTGAGTAAAACCAAGGGAACAATTTGCACAATAACATCAACATTCTAGAGATAATTTGAAAGACTTAAGAACTATTATCAACTGTGATTTGAGAGGTCTAATAATAAACTATGCTCCCTACTTCCTGACAGAGATACAATGACAGAGATACAATACAGGAAGCGGAATGAGATTTAGAGCCTTGGATATGGTTAATGTGGGGATTTATTTTTGTATATCACACACACACACACACACACACACACACACAGAGTTTTCTTGTCAGTAAAATGCTGAGGTTGGAATGGATAGATTCTAAGGTCCATCTAAACGCTAGCTATCTGTGATCCTATAATTTTTACTGCTTCTACCCCAGTAAGACTGAGTAGGATCAGAAGGCACTGACCATAGGTAACCCAGATGCAGTGCTAGTAAATTTGAACCAAGTTGCAGAATAGAGAAGAGTGACTAAGGGCCATACACCCATGGCCTTTGTCTAGCAATAATATCCCTTTTGAGAGTTTATTTTTGTAATCAGGAACTTTGCTGAAGCTATTGTCTCAAGTATTATATTTGTTGATTCTCTGAAATTTTCTAAGCAATCATATCAGTAGCAACTAAGGATAATTTCCCCTATTTACCCATCATCATGTCTTTCATTTTTTTTCTTTTCACTTATTGCTAACATTTACAGAACTACAGTAAATAATTGTGGGAAAATATTTATTGGGAAATTTCTATTTTATTCCAATTACATATGATGCATGTTTTTGGTTAAAATTATCTTTTATGGCATTACAAAAGGTATCTCTATGCTTTCACAGTGTAAGGTTTTTGTTGTCTTTGTTTTTAAAGGGAAAATGGTTATTTTATTTGTCAAAGACTTATTCTGTTTCTATTGAGAAAACAATTTGAGTTTAGATATTTTATTATTATAGGATTATGTTGATTATCTTCTTAATGTTTAACCATTCTAGTATCCCTATTATCAATCCGACTTCATCATGATGAATGATTTCTTGGATGAATTGCTATTGTTGATCGAGATTTTCATTAGCATTTCAAAATAATAATATTAATCATAAAATACAAAAGATAAAAATAGAAAAGGAAAGCCTATTCCAAATAACTAAAATATATAAAATATCTGAGGGTCAATATACCAAAGCACACTAAATACTTGTATAGATTTAATTACATAAATCCCTTAAATAAAGAGCAACTTGAATATCTAGAGAAATATTCAGTGCTCATGGTTGGGTTGTGCCAATAAAAGTGATAATATTGCTAAAGTTAATTTACATTTATAATGCTCTATCAATCATATCAAAGGGAACCCTTACAGAATTTGATAAAATAATAAAATTAATTTGGAAAAGCAAAAGATCTAGAATCTCAAGGAAAATAACAAAAAGACATAGGAATCCAGGGGGTATCACCTCCAGACTTCAAACTGTCTTACAAAGCAAATCTCACCAAAACCATTTGCTATTGTTTTTAAAAGGGTGATAGATTGTATAGATCAGATCATTCTAGACAAGGGGAAATCAGAAGCACTGATACTTAGTAACCCAGTGTTTATTAAACTATAAAACATAAATTACTTAGGAAAGAATTACCTATTTGATAAAAACTGCTGGGAAAACCAAAAAATAGTCTGGCAGAAATTAGACCTAGACTAACAGCTTAAACCATATTCCAGAATATATTGTAAACAAATAAGTGATCATAAAACTAAAAAAAAAAACTTCTACTGGAAGTTCTACTGGGTCTACTGGAGACCCCTTTTTGCTTTTTGTCAGTGTTCTTTGGAGTTGCATGGCCTGTGCAGTGCAAAGTGTGCATGCTTTGTTTTCAGAACCAACTCCAGTTTATTAACTTGAGTAAAAGAAGATTTTTTTTGTTTCTAATGAGAGTTTTGTTCATAGAGGTTTCATTAAATTTCCTACATTCATGTTATTGGTGAATATTTTTTAGATTAGACATTCTAAGTTGGGAGTCTATATCTTTGACTGGGAGCTTCTTGAGAATATGGATAGTTTTTTTACTTTGTATTTTTAGCACATACCACAGTGTCTGGCACATAGTATTTAATAAATGCTTATTGACTTACAGGAAAGGAACTCATTGTCTCTATGAACTGAGGCAAGACAGTGTGATCCTTTCTAAAGCTGTGAAATAAGGAGAACAAGTCATTTGTTTCCATTATTAAGGTATAACCAAAAAAAATGTATGTGAGAAAACCCCCTTTTCTATGTGTGCCAGTGGGCCTGCTAGAACAGAGTTCAGATAAATAGTTCAGGATTAAAGATTTCCCCATGTACGAAGTTTACCCTACTATCTTGGAAGATGCTTTCTGTCTATTCCAAATGATGAAATATTGTATCTTAGAAGAGCGAATGAACAAAGATATGTATTTTTCAGAAAGAATAATTACAGTCATTCCAAAATGTATTATGAACTTAGATGATCCATTCTAAGTCTCCCACTCCCCTTGGAGGGTAACCTTTTCCCAAGGAGAAGAGTCAAATTTTGGAAATATTCTCATACTGGTATTATGAGGGGTAGAATCATTTATTAAAGGGTAATATAGGATTGTGTGATAGTAAAAAAAAAAACTTATTCCTAGGAGTAGGTAGAGATGGGGAATGGAAATGGAAGATTTCCATGGAACAGATAGAAGCATCAGGCTTGAAATCTTAAAGGGCCAAGGCTGATTTGAAGAACCTGGTACAATCTGATTTGCCATTTCAAACATCTTTCAGAAAATGATTTTAAGAGGCATAAAATCAGTCACATTAGTTGCACAGCAACTCATTCACAGCTGGCAAACAATAAATGCTAAATATGTTGTCTGGAGCCAATAGCAGTCACTGACCTAGATTCAGCAGACTGAAGATTATATAGCAAGATACCCCCACAACATACAGGAAGACATACTAAATGACTTCCAAAAATACTGGTACCTTTGCTTTTATGGATAATTGTTTGGAAGAAACATTATAGTTGGCAATGGGACAATATTTCTTGATTTATATTAACTTACCTCTATGGATAACACACAAAATAGGAAAAAATAAATGATAGCTAACATTTATATAGCACTTACTATGTGCCAAGCACTGTGTTAATTGCTTTAAAATTATCATCTTATTTGATCCTTGCAACAACCATGAGAGATAGTTGCTATTATTATCATCTCCATTTTGTATATGAGGAAATTGAGGCAAACAGAAGTTAAATGACTTGCCCGTGGTCACATAGCTAGTAAGTACCTGAAGCGAGATCTGAACACAGGACTTCCTGAATTAAGGCCTGGCACTCTATCCACTGTACCACCTAGCTATACATACATATTCAGCCTTCAAATTGATGTAAACAGTGCCCCAAATCCAAAGCTTGAAAAAACTCTTCTTTAGTTATAATACTTTGGCATGGCATAATATCAATCTGTAAGTGAAAACCCAACTCTTCACTGAAATCATATAACTTAGGGGCAATGGTAGAAGGAACCTGGGATGAATATGTGAAACTAACATAGTCAAATATTATCATTCCCCCTGGACCAATGGTTCTCAAAAAGTTTAGGTAGGCAGAACAATTTGTCAGAGCAAGAAAGATTATAGTCAGTCCATTGACCCCTCTACCACTATAAAACAACAACTTTGTTTTATTTTTAATGGGTACAAAGACATAAAAATTAATGAGATATCTTTGAGGGAATAACAAGCTCAAAATATTAACTTGGGCAAAAATTTAAGCTGAAATTATAAAACTGTCACAGAATAAAAATGAATACTTCAGGAAGCCAGGATATAGACCCCCATGGGGGATCTCTGAGAATCCTACAAAGCACACTGATGTAGACACAATTACCTTTTGAGCCTGGTTATTCTTCAAAATGTCTCTTAGTAAATGAGGTTTCAAGCACTTCAATCAGATTTTCTCATGTTAATAAGTAATGGCAGAGAAAACATTAGAAGATGGATTAAAAGAAGTTATCCAAAAAAGATAAACTTGGCCTAGAATGAGCCCTTTGCCAACATGGTTGATTCAATGTCCTGTATAGAGTTGTCATTTGATCTTGTTCAATGTTTCTCATATTAGTTTTTCACTAACTGTGATTAACAGGTTTCTGCAGAAATTTTTATGAAGTTAAATTGAAATAAAATGCCACACACTTCAGTTATTACAATCTTACATTTGAGGTTTCTAGAAGTTTAGTGGCCACTGATAGTATTCTATCCATAGATTTATGCCAACACATATTGGACTGGATGCTTCTGAAATGAGATGTAATAAGAAAGATCTGTGTTTTTTTGGCATGATTTCTGGGTGGGAAAACTGCCTCTATAAGTGAAGGCTGGCATTTAGCAAATTATTGTCTTAAAGAGTTACCTAAAGAAATGAGAGCTTTCCCAAGTAACTTTCCCCAAATCACACAGCCAGTATGTGTCAGAAGCAGGACTCAAACTCCGGTCTTCCTGGCTTCAAAACCAGTTCTTTAGCTACTATGACACACTGGGTCTCTGAAATTTAATCTTTCCCAAAGAGAGGCTTCCACCGTATCTCAATATTGATGTTATTTAACATTTTTTCTTTTAAAATCATATTGCTGAAACTTCTGGGGACAAAGCAAAAATATCAGAGTAGTGAAGTCATCAGCTGAGGTCTCCCAGTGTTCCCCTCCAAACAACATTAAACCTCAAATCAAATTCTGGAGTGGCAAAGCCAACAGAAGATCAGAGTGAAACATCCTTCCAGCTCAAGACAACATAGGATGTCAGAAAGAGAGATCTGTGACATGGGAGAAGAGGTTAAATGGGAGCCCATTTGCAGAAAAGAACAAGGGTGGAACTAGGTGGTGGTGACAGAAGCAGCAGCATCATTGGGAGCTCTCAAACCATAAATGGTAAGGGGACTTGGCAACTGGTTAGAAGAAATTACAGGGAAACCCTGAGGCTTATGAACCTAATTTATTCCACTGATCCACCATTCTATTTCTTAGTCAGCACCAGATTATTTTGATAACAATCACTTTATAATACAGTTTGAGATCTGGTATGGCTAGGCCACCTTCCTTCACATATTTTCATTAATTTTGTTGATATTCTCGATGTTTTGTCTTTCCAAATGAATTTTGTTATTATTACTTGTTATTATTGTTGTTGTTACTGTTATTATTATTATTATTTATTCTACCTCTATAAAATATTTTGGTACTTTTACTGATATGCTACTAAATATATAGATTAATGGGTAGAATTGTCATTTTTATTACATTGGCTTGGCCTAGCCATGAACAATTAATATTTTTTCCAGTTATTTAGATCTGACTTTATTTGCATGAAAAGTGTTTTGCAATTGTGTTCATATAATTACTAGGTTTTTCTTGACAGGTAGACTCTGAAGTATTTTGCATTATCTACAGTTAATTTAAATGGAATGTCTCTTTCTATTTCTTGCTGGTGGACTTATTTGGGAATGCATAGAAATGCTGATGATTTATGCAGGTTTGTTTTGTATCCTGCAATTTTGTTAACATTGTTAATTATTTTAATGACATTTTTCATCAAAATTCTTAAAGGAAAAGTTAAATGAAATACAGGAGGAAATAGACATTAAAATTATACTAGAGGGGAAATTCAACTTTCCCTGCTCAGAAGTAGATAAATCTAACGATAAAAGAATTTTTTTAAAAAAAAGTCAAGGAAAGGCATAAAATCTTAGAAAATTTAGAAGTGATAGCCTCTGGAAAAAAATAAATGGGAACTGAAAGGAATATATCTTTTTTCTCAGCTATACATCTTACCTTCACAAAAATTGAGAATATATTGTCATAAAAACCTCACAACCAAATGCAGAAAAGCAGAACTATTAAGTATACCTTTCTCAGACCATAATCCAATAAAAATTACATTTCATAAAGAGCTGTGGGAGCACAGATTTAAAGCTAATTGGAAACTAAACTATCTAATCCTAAAAGATGGAGTGGGTCAAAGAATAAATCATAGAGACAATAATTTCATTAAAGAGAATGATGACAATGAGACAACATACCAAAATTTTTGGAATGCAGCCAAAATAATACTTAGAGGAAATTCATATCTCTAAATGCTTGCATCAGTAAAAAAGAGAACATGAATTAGGCATGAAACTAAAAAAACCTAGAAAAAGAACAAATTAAAAATCCCCAATTAAATATAAATTGGAAATACTGGAAATCAAAGGAAATTAATAAAATTGAAAGTAAAGAAACCATTGAACTAATAAATAAACCTAGGAGCTGGCTTTATGAAAACAATAAAATAGTTAAGCCATTGATTAATTTGATTTAAAAAAAGAATTAAGAAGGCCAAATTATTAGTATCAAAAATTAAAAGGGTAAATACACCACCAATGAAGATGTAATTAAAGCAGGTATTAGGCATTATTTTGTTCAATAAAGTAAAGTAAAACTGAACATCTAAGTGAAATATATATTTACAAAAATAGAAAACTGCCCAGATTAAGAAAAGTGGAAATAGAATATTTAAATAATCCCATCTTAGAAAAAGAAACTGAACAAGTCATCAATGAACTCCTGAAGAAAAAAACTTTTAAGGAAAAATTTATCCCTATACTATATAAACCATTTGAAAAAAAGGTAAAAGAAGGAGCTTTACCAAATACATTTCACATCACAATTATGGTTTGGATAACTAAATCAGGGAGAGTGAAAATAGAGAAAGAAAACTATAAAGCAATTTCTTTGATGAACATAAAAAATTAATAAAATACTTGCAAGGAAATTACATTAATATATCACAAAGATTATACACCATGACCAGGTGGTATTTACACCAGGAATGCAGGGCTGGTACAATATCAGGAAAATTATCAGCGTGATTGACCACACCAATAACAAAAAACAACAAAAAATGATATGATTATATTAACAGGTGCAGAAAAAGTCTTTGACAAAATGCAACATCTGTTCCTAGAAAAAACTAGAAAACATAGGAATCAATGGAGCCTTTCTTAAAATGATAAGTAGTATGTATTTAAAACCAAAAGTAAGCATTATCTGTAATGGGGATGAAATTGAAGCTTTCACAATAGACCAACAGTAAATCAAGGATGTCCATTATCACCACTGTTATTCAATACTGTACTAGAAACCCTAGCCATAACAATAAGACAAGAAAAAAATGAATAAAAATAGCCAATGAGAAAATGAAACTATCACTCTTTGAAGATGATGTAAATGGCATACAGAGAGAAACCTAGAGAATCAACTAAAAAGTGCAGTTGAAAAAACAACTTTAGCAAAGTTGCAGGATATAAAATAAATCTACAGAAATCGTCAGCACTTCTTTATACTACCAACAAAATGCAACAGCAATATAGAAAGAGAAATTCCATTTAAAATAATTACCGACAACATAAAATACTTGGGAGTCTACCTGCAAGACAAATCCAAGGATTTAAAAGTTCATTCTTTTTCAAGTTGTACCCAACTCTTTATGACCTCTTTTGGAGTTTTCTTGGTGAAGATATTAGAGTGATTTGCCATTTCATTCTCCTGCTCATTTTACAGATGAGGAAATTGAAGTGAACAAGGTTAAGTGACTTGCCCAGGGCCACATAGATAGTAAGTGTCTGCGGTCAGATTTGAATTCAGAAAGATGAGTTTTCCTGACTCTAGGCCCAGTGCTCTATCCATTGTGCCATCTAGCTGCCCAAACCAAGGGATTATATGAACACAACTACAAAACACCTTTTCACACGAATAAAGACATATGTAATTAATTGGAGAAATATTTATCACTAATGGATAGACTGAGCCAATATAACAAAATTGATAATTCTAAGTTAATTTACTTATTCAATGCCATACCAATCAAATTACCAAAGAATTATTTTATAGAGCTATAAAACAATAGTAACAAAATTCATCTGGAAAAACAAAAAGTTAAGAATATCAAAGGAATAAATGAAAAAAAAGTTAAGGAAGGCACTCTAGAAGTTCCAGATTTCAAACTATATTATCAAGTGGTAATCATCAAAACAATCTGCTACTGGCTAAGAAATAGATCGGTGGATCAGTGGAATAGATTGGCTACAAAGTACACAGTAATGCATGACCATAGTAATGTAGTGTTTGATGGACCTAAAGATCCAAGCTTTGGAGAGTAACAACTCAACATTTGACAAAAATTGCTCAGAAAACTGGAAGGCAGTATGGCAGAAACTAGGCTTCTAATAATATCTCATATGGCCAAGATAAGGTCCAAATGGTTAGATAATTTAGACATAATGGGTGATATCATAAGTAAATTATGGAAGCATGGAAAAATGTACTTGTCATATCTATGGATATAAAAAGAGTTTATATCCAAACAATAATAGAAAGGATTATGGGAAATAAAATATATAATTTTGATTGCATGAAATTAAAAAGTTTTTGCACAAACAAAATCAATGCAGCCTAAATTAGAAAGAAAACAAAATAAAAAACCGAAGAAAAAATTTTGCAACAAGTTTCTCTGATCAAAGCCTCATTCATCAAATACATAGGAAAATGAGCCAAATTTATAAAAATGAAAGTTATTCTTTAATTGATAAATGGTCAACGGATATGAACAGGTAGTTTTCAGAAGAAGAAATCAAAGCTATCAATAGAAACGTAAAATGTTCTAAATCATTACTGATTATAGAAATGCACATTAAAAACAACTCTGAGATACCACCTCACACCTATCAAAGCGACCAACATGACAGAAAAAAAACCGATGGATGCTGAACGGGATGTGGAAAAATTGGGACACACCAAGGTGTGAACTCATCCAACCATTCTGTAGAACAATTTGGAACTACATACACTCAAAGAGCTTTAAAATTGTATATACCCTTTGACCCAGAAACATCACTATTAGACCTGTATCCCAAAGAGGTCAAAGAAAATGGAAAAAGGACCCATTTGTACAAAAACATTTATAGCCACTATTTTTGTGGTGGTAAAGAATTGGAAATTCAGGGGATGCCTATCAATAATGGCTGAGCAAGTTGTGGCATATGATTGCAATGGAATATTATTGTGCTATATAGGAAATAATGAGCAGGAAGTTTTCAGAAAAACCTGGAAAGACTCATATGAATTTATGCAAATGAAAATGAGCAGAATGAGAATATTGTACACAGTAACAGAAATATTGTAAGTATGATCAGCTTTGAAAGACTTAGCTACTTTGATCCAAACAATGATCCAAAAAAATTCCAAAGGATCCATGATGAAAAATGCTATCACCTCCAGAGAGAGAACTGATGAACTCAGAATGCAGATTGAAGCAGACTTTTTAATTTTTTCCTTTATTTTCATCATTTTATTTTGTTTGTGTGGATTTTTTTTGCAACATATCTAATATTGAAATATGTTTTGCAAGACCTTACACATGTAATCAAAATCATTTCACTTGCCTCCTTAAGAAAATAGATACAGTGTAATGGAAGGAGAAAGTTTGGAACTCAAAATTAAAAAAAAATAATTGTTAAAAATGTTTATATATATAATTGAGAAATATTTAGTGATATAAATAAGAATAAGCTTAAAATATAAAATTATATTGACAGTGTTCCTTAGAGACTTTTTAATTGATGAGAACATTAAATTTTAGCTAAACCTTAGTAAAAATAAATTTCTAGGTTTTTTTCCCCATCATTTAAGTCCACAGACCTACTAAAGTCTATTTGCAGACCCCTGGGGGAACCTAGATTTAAAACCTTTGCTCCAGAGTCAATATTTTGTCTTATCATGACAAAGGAGGAACAAATGAACAGGAAATAATCTGACTTTAAAATTACACAAAGTTCTCTGACTAATGTCTGGCAGATAGAACCATCTCTTAAGTTGGAATAAAAATTGCCCTTTCAGGAAATGTATGATAGTAAATAGTCATTAAAAATATAAAAATTTAAAAACTTTGGTTTTTGACCAAAGTAAAAGAAATCATGGAGGTTTTAGTTTTTAATGTCAGGACAAGACTATGAATAAAGAGGTATCATTAGGCAGGATGAGGAACTAGAAGCAGAAGAGTCAGATATGTGCCCAGAACCAGTGATAGAGGTAATGAGCAAGCAAAAGAGCATTGACAGACAATATCAGTCATAGTGAAGTATGTGTCAAAAACATACATAAGTGCCAGTACAGAATTATTGTCAGGGAACCAGAAACATGGACCAGAAATACATGGTCAAGCACAATGATGGTTCCAAACCAAAGATCAGTTAGCCAATGGTTAATGTCTAAAGAGTCTATAAAAGGGGCAAGTAAATAAAAAATCCCAAGAAGGAACTCCCATCCATGTCAAAAAGAACAGTACTGAAGTAATATCCTTTCCTTGTTTACAGACTTTTAAAGGCTTCCTACATTTCAGAAACCAATCACCATTAGACTGATTAAGGCCCTGCAGGTTAGAACAGATAGTTGGTGATCATCTGACTGAAGAAGGAATTGTTATAACTTTTGAAAAATTCATGACAGCTTAGTTGATCTTAATGTCACGTGTGAGGCTAGAGAAGATAAATAGTTTCTAGAGGCAAAATAAAATACAAATAACAAAAACTACAAATATTCACAGAAATAGGTGGTGTATTAATGAAAGTATCAAAGTACCTCAGTTGTAGTGATCTCTCAGAATATCCTTATGGCAAACACTAAATGACTTAGGAAAGGCAGAATTCTTAACCAGTCCTAATTGTCTAGGCAGATATGAAAGAGTTTTAAGGAAACAATAAGATATAAACTTTCAAGAAAGATGGAAAAGAGTGTTTACAAAATCCTCAGAAATGATAATGTAATCCCTTTAAGAATCTTAGGAATAGCACCAAAGAGTAGTAACAGTATCAAAATTAAAAAAAAAAGAAATAAGAACAAATAGAAATAATCTAACAGTAGAATAAAGACATTAGAGCTGGTGAGAGATAACTCCAAAATAGTAGATTATATTTTTAAAAATTGAATGCTGAAATAAATGCAGAAACAGAAAGATAATTAAACAATTTTAAAAGACTATGATGTAGGAAGAGGACAGAATAGCTTATGGGTAGACCATGCCAGTATCATAAAAATAATAATACTATCTGAACTAATTTTCAGATTCAGTAAAGTTTGCAATAGCAAACTTCATAAAAACATAAAAAATCTATGACATCCATTTAAAGAGACAAAAAATATTGAAATGTCTAAGGAAATAATGAAAAAGGGTAATAATTAAGAAAATATAGTTAACGGGACCTCAGGTCATAAAATCAAACTATTTGAAACTACTTGAAATATAAAAGTAGAACAATGAAATAAGCTAAAGGAGCAACAATTGGAAACATCTGGAAAACCCAAGAACATAAATTATTTCTTTATCCATTCAATAAATATTTATTAAGTGCTTACTATGTCCAAGGCACTATGCTAAGCTCTTGGGATAAAAAGAAACAAAAGATAGTCCCTGCCCTCAAGGAGCTTACAATCTAATGGGAAAGACAAAATGCAAACATATATACATACATATATAGATGTAAATATACACACACATATATACATATACATGCATACACACACATATAGATAAAGAGGAAATAATTAAAAGAAGGAAAACACTGGAATTAAAAGGGGTTGGGGAAACCATCCTGTAGGAGATGGGATTTTACTTGGACTTAAAGGAAGCCATGGAGGTCAATAGTTGGAGCAGAGGAGGGACAATTCTTCAGGCATGGGGACAGCCAGAGAAAATGTTTGAAACAAAGAGAATCTTGGTCATGGCACAACCAGAAGGCCAATGTCACTGAATTGAAGAGTACTTGTTGGGGAGTAAGATGTAAGAAGTTTGGAAAGATAGGAGAGGACTAAGTCATGAAGGGCTTTGAATACCAAACAGTATTTTTTATTTGCTGCTGAAGGCATTAGGAAGCTTCTAGAGTTTATTGAGTAAATGCATGAAATGATCAGACCTGCATTTTGGGTGTTAGTGATAAAGTGAAGATTGTTTTTTTCAGGATGGGGAAACATGGGCATGCTTGTAGGCATTAGAGTGGGAGAGATTGAAAATAAGTGAAAGATGGGGGTGACAGAGGGACCAATTTATTGGTGGGGTTGAAATGCAATTAGATCACTTGAACATGTAGAGAGGCTTAGCTTGGTAAGAACTAAGTACAATGAATCATGTAAAACAGGTGTAAAGAGGAGAAAAGTTCATGAGTAACAGAAGGTGAAGGAGAGAGAATGAGTTAGTTAATGATGAATGGCCTTAGTTTTTCTGTTAAATATGTGGCAAGATTCTCAGCTCAGAGAGAGGGGTAGAGAGAGCCAGAGGATGTTTAAGGAGGGATGAAATGTTTTGTAATAGCTACTGTGAAGAGTAGAATAGTGAGTTGACAAAGGAAGTATAATAGGATTGCTCAGCAACAGAGAGGGCCCAGCTGAGGTTATATAACATAAATTTGTAGTGGATGCAATCTGAACAATTGTATGATTTTCTCCACCTTCATTCGGCAGCTCATGTGTAAATGTGAAGGAAACAAATGGTGGGAGCAAGGCTGATGAGATTCCTTATTTGACAAGAATTGATGTGAAAATTAAAGTTTTTGTGGAAATTAGGTGTAGACCAAGAACTTAAATCATTTAATACAATAATCCCTTAATAGACTATGGCCTGAATTTTTTTGAAATACCTTGCCATATAAAGAAAATTAGGAGGTACATTTTGCAACTATAGCTAGAAGAAAATTTTGAAATAACAATAAATGCCTTGAAATGATCATATGACTTTGGGAGGCTTTAGGGACCGGATCAGTAATTTCAACAATAAATTCATTAACAATTTCATCAGTAACTAAAAGACAAAACAGGCAAATTCAATTGCATTAAATTTGAAATCCCTTTTGCACAAATAAAATAAATACAACTAGAAGAGAAATTATCCAGGAGGGACAAGGGTGAAGGGAAAGATATTTTGCATCAAATTTCACAGCTTAAAAATCTGATAAAGTGGATATATAGGTAATTGATACATATTTATAGGAACAATAACCATTCCTCAAAGAATAGTCTAAATATATGAATTATATTTAAAACAAGAGCAATCTGCCATTGATTATATGAAAACAATGTTCAGAATCCCTAATAATCAGAGAAATATAAATTAGTGCTTGGTTTAACAAGCATAAAATTATCCAAGATGGCAAAAAAAGAAACATTTTATATTAGGATACATGAAAAAATAGTAACACTAACATACTACTGGTAGAACTATGATTTTTCTTTCACAATTACTGAAACGAATCTGGAAATATACGATAAAGCCTGCTAAAAAGTTCATACAGTGAATAGCATAGTGTTCAAAAAACTGGAGTCCTGGGGTAAAGACTCATTATTCAAAAACAACAACTAAAAAAAAATACAAGTAAAAAGGAGGGAAAACAGCCTGGCTGAAATTAGGTGTAAACCAACATCTCACATTATATCATACCAATATAGCCTGCTAATAAATACATTATTTAGACATAAAAGGTGATATCATAAATAAATGAAAGAAACAAGAAAGAAATTATCTTTCCATGTCTATGTATAATGGAAGAAGTCATGTCCAAATAAGAGATAAATAAATAGCAGGAGTTAAAATGGAAAGGTTGATTATGTAAATATTAAAAAAAAAACATCATTTTGCACAAAAAAAAATGGTGATAACCATAAGCAAATTAGGAGAGCAAGGAATAGTTTACTTGTCAGCTCTATGCAGAAGGAAGAATTTGTGACTGAACAAAAGAAAAAGAATATTATGAAATGTAAAATGGATAATTTTGATTACATTAAATTTAAAGGTTTTAACACAAACTAAACCAATACAACCAAGATTAGAAGGAAATCACAAAGCTGGGAAACATTTTTTTTACTGCCAGTGTTTCTGATAAAAGCCTCATATGTCAAATATAAGAGAACTGAGTCAAATTTATAAGAATACAAGTCATTCTCTAATTGATAAATAGTCAAAGGATATGAACAGGCAGTTTACAAAGGAAGAAATTAAAGCTATCTTTTGTCATATAAAAATGCTCTAAATCACCATTGATTAGAGAAATGCAAATTAAAACAACTCTAAGTTACCACCTCACACCTATCCCAGATGCTAATATGAAAATAAAAAGGAAAATGATAAATGTTGGAGAATATATAGGAAAATTGGAGTACTGATGCATTGTTGGAGTTGTGAACTGATCCAACTATTGTGGAGAGTAATTTGTAGCAATGCCAAAGGGACTATAAAATGGTGTATCTCCTTTGATCGAGCAATTCTACTACTAGATCTGTATCTGTATGAGATCACAAAAATTGGAAAAGGACTCACATGTACAAAAATATTTATAGCAGCTTTTTTTGTGGTGGCAAAGAATTGGAAATTGAGGGGATGGCCATCAATTGGGAAATGGCTAAAAAAGTTGTTGTATATGAATGTAATATAATACTGTTGTGCTATAAGAAATGATGAGCTGGTGAATTGGAGAGAAACCTGGAAAGACTTACATGGGGGGGCAGAGCCAAGATGGCAGAGTAAAAGCAGTGACTTGCTTGAGCTTTCCCCCAAACCCCCCCAAATATCTGTAAAAAATGGCTCTGAACAAATTCTAGAGCAGCAGAACCCACAAAAAGACATAGTGAAACAAATTTCCAGCCCAAGACAACCTGGATGAGTGATTAGAAAGGTCTATCGCATCCCGCTGGGAGAGGAACGCAGTTCGGCATGGGTGTGCAAGAAAAACAGGCCACAGTGGACCTGGAACAGGACTCGGAGGACTGAATGACAGCAACTGTGGTGGTTTCCAGACTTCTCAATTCACAAACACCAAAGACAACTTAGAAGGTTAGTAGGAAAAATCTGTGACTGCAGTGAGAGAGAAGTTCAGTCCCAGCCACATCCCTGGGTGCAGCCCTGGGGCGATGGCTGCTTGCTGAGCTTCTGGCCCACAGACTGAGGGGGAATCAAGTGGCTGATCAGAGGGGCATTGCAGGGATCTTTTGCTGGTGCTGAGGCAGGATTCTCTTGCTTTGCCTGTGCTCGGATCTGGGTCACAGTTCTGGGTAGTGATCCTGAGGTGAGGAAGAGTGCTGGCATGGTGGAGCTTGTAGGGATGGTAGAGAGAGAATCCTCCTCTCAGTTCCAAGGCAGAAAAGAGCATTTGTGGTCACTCATAGACCAGAACAAAGGCCAGGAAAGGAGTAAACACCTCAACCTTGATCATACCAACTTGGGAGAACTGAAAACTTACAGGTCCCTAGAATGATCTCTGAAAACAGCTGCACAAAACCCCTGAAGCTTGGGACAGTACATTCTCCACATTAGAAGTAGATCTCTACCTTAACAAAGAATTTATAACTCAAGTAATTGGCTGAGATCATGAGCAAACAAGGGCACAAAAAAAATCAGACCATAGAATCTTTCTTTGGTAACAAAGAAAATCAAAACATACAACCAGAATAAGACAACAAAGTCAAAGCTCCTACATCCAAAGCCACCAAAAAAAAAAATATGAATCACTCCCAGGCGACGGAAGAACTCAAAAAGAAGTTTGAGAAGTAAGTAAGAGAAGTAGAGGAAAAACTGGGAAGAGAAATGAGAGTGATGCAAGAAAATCATGAAAAACAAGTCAATAGCTTGCAAAGGAGACTCAAAAAATTTTGAAGAATATAACACTTTAAAAAATAGCTTAACTCAAAGAGGTCCAAAAAGCCTATAAGGAGCAGAATGCCTTGAAAAACAGAATTGGTCAAACGGAAAAGGAAGTCCAAAAACTCGCTGAAGAAAATATTTCCTTAAAAATTAGAATGGAACAATTGAAAGCCAGTGACTTTATGAGAAATCAAGGTACTATAAAACCAAAGGAATGAAAAAATAGAAAACAATGTGAAATATCTCATTGGAAAAACAACTGACCTGGAAAATAGATCCAGAAGAGATAATTTAAAAATTATTGGACTATCTGAAAACCATGATCAAAAAAAGATCCTAGACATCATCTTTCAAGAAATTATCAAGGAAAACTGCCCTGATGTTCTAGAACTAGAGGGTAAAATAGAAATGGAAAGAATCCTGAAAGAGATCCCCAAAGGGAAACTCCTAGGAATATTGTAGCCAAATTCCAGAGTTCCCAGGTCAAGGAGAAAATATTGCAAGCAGTCAGAAACAATTCAAGTATTGTGGAAACACAGTCAGGATAACACAAGATTTAGCAGCTTCTACATTTAAGGACCAGAGGGCTTGGAATATGATATTTCAGAGGTCAAAGGAGAGGGGATTAAAGCCAAGAATCTCCTACCCAGCAAAACTGAGTATAATCCTTCAGGGCAAAAAATTGACATTCAGCAAAATAGAGGACCTTTAAGGATTGTTGATGAAAAGACCAGAGCTGAACAGAAAATTTGCCTTTCAGATACAAGACTCAAGAGAAACACAAAGAGGTGAACAGGAAAGAGAAATCATAAGAGACTTATTAAGGTTGAACTGTGTACATTCTGCATGGAAAGGTATTTGTAACTCATGAGACCTTTGTCAGTATTAGGATAGTTGGAGGGAAAAAATTATATGTATGGACAGATAGATAGATAGATAGATAGATAGATAGATAGATAGATAGATAGA